>NC_090332.1:66818481-67125200 GCF_035084215.1 Heptranchias perlo
AGAAATATTTTTAAATGGACATTCATCATTATCTAGTCTCTGAAATGTCTCTTGTTGACAGCTAAGGCAATCACAGTGGGAAAATAAAACACTGGCTGGCATGTAGAATTTGCCATTTTTTTCATAAAATATGTAAATTTTATTTTTATAGAGGAGCGTAAACTTGACCAGGATGAGAAGCCTTTGGTTGTACAATTAAATTGGAACAAAGATGATAGGGAGGGAAGATTTGTTTTGAAGAATGAAAATGCCTTCCTCCCACCAAAGGTAAGAAGCCCTGTAGAAATGTGGTTTTCTGAGGTTTTTTTTGCCACACTCTGCTCAATAAACCTGCACAATTTGTAACTCCATCAAAGGCTCAGTAGTTCAATGCACTTCATGGTGTAATGAGTGATAGATGAGAAAAGTCACAGATTCAATCATTGCTTTATGTTCTCAGTTGGGCAATACAGTTGGTCTCCTTGCTGCTGGCCTATAGAGTGGGGCAACACATCAGGGTTGCTGGTCCTGCTTGATCATTCTCTTGATGTTTTGTCCTTGTAACTAAATACATTCCCGACACCACTATCTAGGCTCAATAAGTGGTTTATTTGAGTGAGTATGAGAAGGCTATCCTTGTGTAGCTGTACTGTAGCATGTGTCACCACATTCCTTTTTTCAAATCCATGGCACTTCAATAGGCAGTATTTTAGAGAGTTGTAACATATTCATCAAGTGTTTCTTCAAGATGAGGCTGGGCAACAAGATTGGTCAGGAAAATTAAGTGGGGATTAGATTGGGTGAGAGAATATATTCTGTTTTTATTTCTTATAATGGGTAAAAATTAATGTATTTTGAGAAATATAAAGTTTTCTCTAGACAGCAGCAGTATTTCTGCATTTTGAATACTTTTAGACTAACCTGTATATTCAGTGCATTTCACTAGTTGTACCGTACCTGAATTAGAAATCTACAGAAAATATTTTTTGCAGATACTAGAGCGTGGAGAAAAGAATTCAGAAAAAAGCTTTGAGTGCAAAAAGGTTAATAATGTAGGTTAATCTTTCCTACTTTAATTTGTGGTCAAAATAATGAAAGTATTAAGATCACATTGTTTATAAAATCATAGAATGGTTACAGCACAGAAGGAGGCCATTTGGCCCATCGAGCTATGCCAGCTCTTTGTAAGAGCAATCCAATTCGTCCCATTCTTCTGCTCTTTCCCCGTAGCCCTGCGAATTTATGAATGTGATTAGATCTTATTTGACTACTATTTTGTTCTAACCTCCCTCATTTTTAATTTCTTCTAAAGGATGCTGTTCCATGGACTCCAGCAATATTCTGGTACTTTATGGCCATTCTTGCAAGCCTAGGTAGTTAGTATAGCAGACTATTTGGCAGTCATTTTAGGGATAGAGAAAGGGGACCATTGCAGTTGAGTTGACCTCAGCCAACATCCCCATATGTGCCATTTCCACCAGGAGTTGGTCAGTGGTAATTGGAATGGGCACACAATGGCTTTCTTTTCATAACATAGGAACAGGAATAGGCCATTCAGCCCCTCGAGTCTGTTCTTCCATTCTGTTGCATCATGGCTGATCTCAACTCCATTTACCAGCTTTTGCTCCATATCCCTTATACCTTACCTAACAAAAATGTTGATGTCAGTCTTGAAAATTTCAGTTGACCCAGCATCCATAGTCTTTTGGGAGAGATTTCCACTACCATTTGTGTGAAAAGGTGCTTTCTGATTTCACTCCTGAATGGCCTAGTTCTAATTTTAGGGTTATGCCCCCTTTTTCTGGATTTCCCCGTATATTCTCTCTTAAATCCATTTATCATTTAAAAGACCTCAATTAGGTCACCGCTCAACTTTCCAAACTCAAACGAAAACAAGTTTATGAAAGCTGGCCTTGTACTTTAACCCGTTAAGGCCTGGTGTAATTCTGGTGAATCTATACTGTTCCTGAGGTGCGGTGCCCAAAATGGAATACAGTACTCCAGATGGGGTCTGACCAAGGCTCTATATAACTGAAGCATAACTTCCTCACCTTTGTAATCCAGCCCCCATGAGATTCCATTTGCCTTTTGGTTACTTTTTGTACCTGCGCACTAGCTTTTAGTGATTTGTGTACATGGACATCCAAACCCACCTTGGTCCTGCACGGTTCCTAGTTTCTCACCATTAAGAAAATATTCCAATTTGTCTTTTGAATCCAAAGTAGATGGCCTCGCACTTTCCCATATTAAATTCCATCTGCCATCATTTTAACCACTCCATTATAACACCATTGTTTTTGCTACATGCTTTCTTGATCTCTGTATTTATACATTCCACTCTCCACTACATCACGACTATCAGGAGGTATGTAGAGAACATCTACAGAGTCCTGCACCCTTTGCTGTTGCTTAGCTTTACCCATAGTGTTTCCACTGCCTGATCAACTTACTGAAATCCCATCTTTCGACTGCAGTTATTGTGTCTTTTATCAATATTGCTGCTACTCCTTTCCTAATTGCCTTGTCCTGTCTAAAGATTTTATAGTCTGGAATATTTAGCTTCCACTCATGCCCGCCTTGTAGCCAGGTCTCTAAATGATACATCGTATCGTTTAAGCTGAATTTTTGCTTCTAACTCATTTGTTTTATTTATTCCTTATGTACACAAATGCAGTTAGCATAACTCTTATTTCGGTAACTGTCCCCACCCTCTGCCTTGATGGTGTATTACTCACATTTTTTCACAACACACTTTTTGATGCTGATGCTCTGTACATTGTTATACCGGCAATTTAATGGGCTGGAAATTGCGCTGAGCGGTGAACGGATGTCGCCGCCGCTCATAAGTAACGAACTCACCCACAAACTTTTCGCGACCTTCTGGGCGCCAACTTGCTTTAATTGAGAGCCGCAAGAAGTGAAGCGATTGTTCCAGGGCTTTTCTGAGCTGTGAGAGAAGGAAAGGATCTCTGTCCCCTCCACCAATTAGCTTGAAGCAAGCCATGCTGTGAGAACTAGGAAGTGAAGCTCATTCATAAACCGCGCAATCTAAGAATCAGGAAGTGTCAGGTAAGATTAGTAAATGTACTATAAAATTGGATAGAGAAAGCAAAATAAAGAGAGGGTAAGATTCAAAAACTGAAAGGAAAAAGTAAAAAAAAAAAGCAAATATTTTAATTTTTTAAATTTAAAAACATTTTTTAAATGTCCAAAAACTATATATTGAAATCAGGAGTAATGAGACTCCACATTTTAAAAAGTTAATTCAGTCCCAGGGCGGTTGTTTGGCAGTCATTAATACTTAACGTGCTGTTAAAAGTTCATTTAGACCTGATATAACTCAGTGTACCTTTTTTTCTGGCGAGATTAGTTAGTTTCCAACTGGGCAGGAGAGCAAGTTTGTGCTGGTCCATTGATTCCAGCCTGCGATATCTCTTTAAAGCGAAATTGTCAGATCAGCAGGGAATCACGAAGAGCACCTTCCGGACTTCCACGTTTGACTGCACACGTACGCCCTCTGGAACTTACTTTTTGATTTGCCCTTTAATAACAGTGAACGCTGTTAGGCTTACTGTTATTTTATGAGCCCAATATTTTTATTTTTCATCACTCCAGCTTTATTTTTAAAGAGATTTTATTATTACTTCCTATAACTTCTTCTGTTCCTGGAGTATTTGTTATCTTTGACATTTTGTACTCTTGACTGCTGCTCTCTAGCATTCTTATTTTTACCTTTTAGATTACTATTATTTCTATCTGTACCCTCCCTCACCACTCACTGGTTTAAAGTCCTTTTCACAGCACTATCCTTTTCGCTAGAACCGTGGTCCCAACCTGGTTCAGGTGCAGTCTGTCCTAGCAGTACAGCTCCTTTCTGTCTCAGTACTGGTGCTGGTGTCCCATGAAATTTCCCACACCACTCTTTCAGCCACGCATTCACTTTCCTGATCTGTTTATCCCTATGCCAATTAGCTAGGGTAGTAATTAGGAGATTACCATCTTTTGAGGTCCTGCTTTTTAATTTTTCTGCTAGTTCCTGTTACTTGCTTAGCAGGACCTCCTCCCTGTTCCTTCCTACGTTGTTAGCGCAAAAGTTATCGATCCTGGGGTAATCTTCAGCCATTGCGTGTATCTGGCTACCATTTTTCAAGTTTCAGTCAGTATGCTGGAGAAATGATTCAGAACATTAAATGTTTACTCCTCATTTTGGTTCTCCATTTTTATGTATGGATGACACATTTTTGGGCTCCATGCAAGCATGCTTATGTAATTTCTTGCTGACCATTTTTTCTCCCCGCATAGTTTGATGACTAGCTGCTTTCTGAAATGTGCCATTCCCCTATACTTAAACTTAAAAATAGGCTTCAAATGTTTACTTACAGTTGTTTGTGATTGCCATCTGTATTTACACATGCTCAAGAAGCACTAAGCAGTTTAAATATGGCTCAGAATCTCTGCAGATAAATTAATGTGTGGTCGATAGTATTTACTAGTCAATTCTGCCTTTTATTCAAAACCAGTTCTGTACAGTGTTCGGTGGCAATGATAAGGTGGCTAGTAAATGAAAATCCAAAAGTAGAGAAGTTTGCAGTCAGATCCATTTTATGGACCAGATGTTAAAGTATTTTTATTTGAGCAAACTTTGCAAAAAAGTTTCATAAGGATAAGTTTTGTGAGAAAACATTGGGCTATTTTCCTTAAAAATGTGAGGCTGTTACTTCACCTTTGGGTTCAAAATTCTGCAATGACAATTGAGAGCAGACAAAGAGTTTGTGTGTCCCCTCTCTCTACCCCGCCACTCCGTCTTTTGTCTTGCATCTATTGTAAGGATCCAACACTATTTTGGATAGTCTCAACCCATCTCTTAGTGGGTATTGTGGGTTTTTGGCACAAAACTGGCATTAGTGTGCAACCTCACTGAGCATAGTATGGTAAGTGGAAATGTCATACTGGTGCATTGGGAGTGGTCGTCTAGCATTGTTGGGGCAGAATAGGGCGAGTTGGTTATGCTACCCCTGACCTGGGTATCTGAAGTGGGAAAGTGTTCCATTCCCCAGTGCCAACATAACCTCAAAAAAAGGGGGAAATACTCTTGATCTCTGGGCTAAGTTACTTACTGGAATGCTAGTGGAGGTACATCAGAGTTTTGATGTAATCATATGTCCTATAGGCATGATGAAAGCTTTTTAAAACAAAGTGCAAAAAAAAAATCTGTTTTGCTGCTGTCCGACTCTTACGCTATAGTTTTATATGACTCATTTTTCTGAGCTTTACACCACCAACAAACATTAGAGATGACTGGAAACTAGATCAATCCAGTTTTTAGGCACATTAACCAATGAACCCAATCAGATTGAAACGTAAAAGCCTTGGGTTCGGAGGTGAAAGTCTTGTCAAAGTAGGATTTCTGCGCGCCACACTTGTATATCAAGTGGGAATTGCAATAAACTAAATTGCAATAAAACAAACCTTTCACTAGGAAGTAGAGGGAAAAAAGTGACTATGGAAATGGTTGTGTTAAAATTGCAGTTAAGCAAGTTGCGAGTCAATGGGTACGACTGTAATTTCATTTTTTAAGCTCAATTTAGGACTTGACATAATAGATGCAGGGAGGATGTTCCCAATGGCTGGGGAGTCCAGAACCAGGGGTCACAGTCTCAGGTTATGGGGTATGCCATTTAGAACCAAGATGAGGAGAAATTTCTTCACTCAGGGTGGTGAACCTGTGGAATTCTGTACCACAGAAGGCAGTGGAGGTCAAGTCATTAGATTTATTGAAGAAGGAGATAGATATATTTCTTAATGCTAAAGGGATCAAGGGATATGGGGGAAAAAGCGGGAACAGGGTACTGAGTTAGACAATCAGCCATGATAATTTTGAATGGCGCATCAGGCCCGAAAGGCCGAATGGCCTATTCTTGCTCCTATTTTCTGTTTCTATGTTTCTATTTGTGATGAAGTGGGGTTGAAAAGTATGCATGTACTTTCAACACTTACTGCATATATTGTAACGCTTTCTTGATTTGCAGAAGTCTCAGAGTAATGGTCCAGAAAAAGAGAAGGAGGGTGTGATCCAGAACTTTAAAAGAACGCTCTCTAAGAAGGAAAAGAAAGAGAAAAAGAAGCGAGAAAAAGAAGCACTAATGCAAGCTGCAGATGGTGATGAGAGACCTATTCCCAGGGATGATGGGTAAGCAGTATGCAAGCTACTATTACTCCAACAACCTCTCTGTGCCCACAGCCGTTATCCTAATTTCAGTGTTCATTATTGCGCAATGATGTGTGCACAACTTTAATGCTGAGCGTTGACTTGTATTAAAATTTTGGCAGAGTATTCTTCTCTCCTAGCAGTCAGAACTTTCAGATGTTTCATCTCCTGTATGCTCCACACAAAGTTTGAATGCAAGTTAAAGCTTAAATTGTGTAGTGCTGAGCTTGGCATGCAACACTTCACAAAAAAAAGTGTGGCAATGGAAGCAACATTGCCAATATATAGTAATGTATTCCAGGATAGATGACTTCCTAAAACAATCATGTCTTCCTCAATTCATATACAATGATGTAGGGCCAGTAGGTATCTAAAACCATGCCCTGATTATCCTACAGTTCACTTCTTCAACCCACTTCTTTCACTGATGCCTCAATCTAGTTCTCTGTGGTGACCAGGATTTCCTAGCCTTCCAATGGGTACAAGTTGCCCACAGCGTTGCTGAGAAAGAGAGACCCTGCACCTCTAGCATCCTATTGTGGGACATCACCAAAGTAGAAAAACTGGAAAGGGAGGTGCAATTTAGAAACCCAACACAGGAGACTTCAAAAGGAGAGTGCTAAAAGGGTCCTGATATAGGCCAGAGGGAAACTAACCCCATCAGTTTGTATTTTAAAAAAAAACTTATCCGGAATGCCAGAGCTAAATGCTACAAACCGAGCGAGAATCTGAAATAGTTCCTGGTGTATACTTGCAATGGCAAACACAAAACAAAACATTGCATTAGTAAAGAATATGCTCATCTCATTTCTCAACCCACTGAGATCAACAGTGTTTACAAATTGCTACATCTTGCTCTGCCTCTGAATCCCAAAACAGCTGACTAGAAACTACACCAAAATCTATTTAACCTCCCCCCAACACACTCAGGAAAGCACACAAACTCTCAATTCTTCAATCTCAACTTGTAAGATTTACCTGATTAAAAAGCCCAAGGACTAACAGCTATCCAGCTGAACTTTACAAGCTCTGGTCCCTAAATTAATTTCCCATTTGCTGAAAATCTTCTAATCGCTGAAAATAAGTGCAGAAAAAATTGTGGAGAAAATCTTTCTGCAGTCATAGGTTGTGCCTTCTCTGAAATGATGAGCTGTACCTCAGGTGGCCTTTAAGAACATAAGAAATAGGAGCAGGAGTAGGCCAATTGGCCCATCGAGCCTGCTCCGCCACCCACAGGGCCTTGACCGATCCGAACTCCGCTTCATGTCCAATTTCCTGCCCGCTCCCCGTAACCCCTAATTCCCTTTACTTCCAGGAAACTGTCTATTTCTGTTTTAAATTTATTTAATGTAGCTTCCACAGCTTCCTGGGGCAGCAAATTCCACAGACCTACTACCCTCTGATTGAAGAAGTTTCTCCTCATCTCAGTTTTGAAAGAGCAGCCCCTTATTCTAAGATTATGCCCCCTAGTTCTAGTTTCACCCATCCTTTCCGCATCCACCCGATCAAGCCCCTTCACAATCTTATATGTTTCAATAAGATCGCCTCTCATTCTTCTGAACTCCAATGAGTAGAGTCCCAATCTACTCAACCTCTCCTCATATATCCACCCCCTCATCCCCGGGATTAACCGAGTGAACCTTCTTTGTACTGCCTCGCGAGCAAGTATGTCTTTTCTTAAGTATGGACACCAAAACTGTATGCAGTATTCCAGGTGCAGTCTCGCCAATACCTGATATAACTGCAGCAATATCTCCCTGCTTTTATATTCTATCCCCCTAGCAATAAAAGCCAACATTCCGTTGGCCGCCTTGATCACCTGCTGCACCTGCATACTAACTTTTTGATTTTCTTGCACTAGGACCCCCAGATCCCTTTGTACTGCAGTACTTTCCAGTTTCTCGCTATTAAGATAATAACTTGCTCTCTGATTTTTCCTGCCAAAGTGCATAACCTCACATTTTCCAATATTGTATTGCATCTGCCAAATCTCTGCCCACTCACCCAGCCTGTCTATATCCCCTTGTCGGTTTTTTATGTCCTCCTCGCTCTCCACTTTCCCTCCCATCTTTGTATCATCTGCAAACTTTGATATGTTACACTCGTCCCCTCCTCCAAATCGTTAATATAGATTGTAAAGAGTTGGGGACCCAGCACCGACCCCTGCGGAACACCACTGGCCACTGGTTGCCAGTCCGAGAATGAACCATTTATCCCAACTCTCTGCTTCCTGTTAGATAACCAATCCTCCACCCATGCCAGAATATTACCCCCAATCCAGTGATTCTTTATCTTGAGCAATAATCTTTTATGTGGCACCTTGTCGAATGCCTTCTGGAAGTCTAAATACACTACAGGATAGCTGTTAGTCCTTGGGCTTTTTAATCAGGTAAATCTTACAAGTTGAGATTGAAGAATTGAGAGTTTGTGTGCTTTCCCTTTATCCACCCTGTACGTTATGTCCTCAAAGAACTCAAGCAAATTTGTCAGACATGACTTCCCCTTCATAAAGCCATGCTGACTTTGTCCTATTAAATTATGTTTATCTAAATGTTCCGTTACTGTCTCCTGAATAATAGACTCCAAAATTTTACCCACCACAGATGTTCGGCTAACTGGTCTATAATTTCCAGCCTTCTGCCTACTACCCTTTTTAAATAAGGGTGTTACATTAGCAGTTTTCCAATCTGCCGGGACCTTTGCCGAGTCCAGAGAATTTTGGAAAATTATTACCAAAGCATCCACAATCCCTACTGCCACTTCCCTCAAGACCCTAGGATGTAAGCCATCAGGTCCAGGGGATTTATCCGCCTTGAGTCCCATTATTTTACTGAGACTTCCCAATCTTCTATCCTCCCACTAAGTTTGGCTACCTTATATGTCCTTGTTTTTAGTCTGATACTATCCTTAATTTCTTTACTTAGCCATGGATGGCTGTCATTTCTTTTACACCCTTTTTTCCTCAGTGGAATATTTTTTTTTTGAAAGTTGTAAAATAACTCCTTAAATGAACACTACTGCTCATGTACCGTCTTACCCTTTAATCTATTTTCCCAGTCCACTTTAATCAATTCCGCTCTCATACCATCATAGTCTCCTTTGTTTTACGTGCATTCAGATAAAGAACTTTCAAATATGTTTTGTGATAGAGTTCCTGCTTTTTCCTTTTTTAACACTTCACCTTTTACTCCATACCTTCTGTCCCTTCCTGATATGCTTTCCTCTGTCTCCCTGCTCAGGTTCCCAACCCCCTGCCACTTTAGTTTAAACCCTCCCCAACAGCACAAGCAAACACTCCCCCTAGGCCAGCGGTCCCGGCCCTGCCCAGGTGCAGACCGTCCGGTTTGTACTGGTCCCACCTCCCCCAGAACCGGTTCCAATGCCCCAGGAATTTGAATCCCTCCTCCTTGCACCACTCCTCTAGCCACGTATTCATTTGAAATATCCTCCTATTTCTACTCTGACTAGCACGTGGCACTGGTAGCAATCCTGAGATTACTACCTTTTGAGGTCCTATTTTTTAAATTTACCCCCTAACTCCCTATATTCTGCTTTTAGGACCTCATCCCCTTTTTAACCTATATTGTTGGTGCCTATGTGCACCACGACTGCTGGCTGTTCACCCTCCCCCTCCAAAATGTTCTGTAGCCGCTCCGAGACATCCTTGACCCTTGCACCAGGGAGGCAACACGCCATCCTGGAGTCTCGGTTGCGGCCGCAGAAACGCCTATCTGTTCCCCTTACAATTGAGCCACCTATCACTATAGCTCTTCCACTCTTTTTCCTCCCAGCCTGTGCAGCAGAGCCACCCATGGTGCCAGAAAGTTGGCTGCTGCTGCCTTCCCCTGATAAGTCATCCCCCCCAACAGTATCCAAAGTGGTATATCTGTTTGAGAGGGGGATGGCCACAGGGGACCCCTGCACTACCTGCCTGCACCTCTTACTCTGCCTGGTGGTCACCCATTCACTTCCTGCCTGTACACCCTTTACCTGCGGTGTGACCAACTCGTTAAACGTGCTTCCCGCACACATGGTCGTCATGATTTCCCACATAGAGCAGGAGGAGCATGCCACGGGGCCAAGCTGTCCTGCCATGACTTGCCCTTTAATTGATTTTAAATTAAATTAAAATTAAATGGATCCCACCAATCACACTGGAATTAAGTGATATACTCAAGGGCCCCTGCTCAACAGTCGTCCCCGCTACCCAAAGAGACCGTAGTAACCACAAAATATATCAGATTAACTTAAACCCAGCAAAAAACAAATTAAGCCTCAAATACAGTTATTTTTGGATATATTACTCTCGTTAAGTCGTTTAAGCTTTAATTTTAATAAGATACCAGTAGTTTTACGCTTCTAGTTTTTAATTCAATTTTACCCAATTCCCTAACTCAGAGAAAAAAACTAATACTCACCAGCCAATCACCTACCTGCTGTCCTGTGACGTCACTCCTTGTTTTTTTCACCGATTGCCTCTCTGCCGCTCCGAGTGCGGATAGGCCCTCGAGCCTGGGCCTTTAGTAGTCTCCAAGTCCCGCGCGCTCTCCTAGGTCTGCTCCCACCTGTAGCTCCGCTCCGATTAGTTCTGATTAGTTAACTGGTTTTATTTCCATACAAGCCACAAGATAATTATGGATGAGTATGGCTGTTCAGTCTATCTTAATTTAAGAAAGACCCTGAAGTTGCCCCAATACTGCATCCAATTGTCTGAAATAATTCTAGCATTTTTGCCTCCACTACAACATCAAAGTCCATTCCATGCATTTATCATCTTATGTGAAGATTTTCCTGATCAGTCTTAAACTTGCATTAGTTTGAACTTGTGTCCCTTTGCCTTAAACTCAGCTTAATTTGAAGTAATATTCAGAAATTACCTTTCCTATTCCCTTAACTATCTTAAATACCATTGAGATCGTATATCCTTTATAGGCTGAAAAGCCAAAGTTTCTCCAGTCTTTCCTCATTAAATCAGACCGCTGAGACTTTAGATCGGCCTTGTGACTTTGTGTCTGCCGAGCTTGAATGTCTCCCTTATATCTTGGTGACCAGAACTGAATGCAGTACTCAAGGTATGGTCTGACAAGATTGCTGATGTCGATCATGACTTTTATATTTTGGTTTTGTTGCTTTTTGTTCCCTACCCTTCAGCCAATTTCCCCACAGCTTTGAGTTAGCGAATAACCTTTCGTTTGGAACTTGGCCACGTGCCTTTTGGAAGTCTAGGGCGTACCAGCCCTGTGGGTTGTTACTTTCTTTGTGATTGATAAGGTTGGTCTGGCGGCATCTTGTTCTGGAATTACGTTGACTGTTGTTTACTAGGATATTCTTGTACAGATAATAGTCAGGTTTACTCCTGATAATTGATTTGACATTTTACATCAAATTGTATAATACTGCACCCCATACAAATTTCATCCCTCTGTACTGGACAATTGCTGAAGAGGTTAGAGCTTGAAAAAAAAAGACTTGCATTTACATAGGTACTTTCACGACTTCCCAAAGCGCTTTACAGTCAATTAAGTACTTTTTTGAAGTGTAGTCAGCCAATTTGTGTGCAGCAAGGTCCCACAAACAGCAACCTAACCTGACCAGCTAACCTGTTTTTAGGTGTTGGTTGAGGGATAAATATTGGCTGGGACACCGGGGAGAACTCCCCACCTCTTTTTCAAATAGTGTCATGGGATCTTTTACGTCTACTTGAGAGGGCAGACAGAGCCTTGGTTTAACATCTCATTCGAAAGACTGCACCTCTGACAGTGGAGCACTCCCTCAGCGCTGAGCATGGATTATGTGCTCAAGTCCCTGGAGTAGGACTTGAACCCACAGCCTTCTGACTCAGAGGTGAGACTGCTACCACTTAGCCACAGCTGACACCACCTTCTAGGTATTCTGGTCATGTCACTATATGGAACCATCCTAGGTGGCAATTTGAGAGGCCAGAAGAACTATGTCCGTGCAACTCTAGAGGATCCAGCCAATGCTTGTTGGACCTATTTGATGGAAAACAAGGAACTCTCTCTTGCACCCCCCCTCCCCCCAACACAGCTCACCTGTCGCTGCTAACTGCAAAAAGGTTATCCTTCACAGCAGCAAATGTGTGACTGACGCGTCTGTGGGATATGTTGCAATCTGAATGAGTTATGTTCGACCTGTTCCAAGAACTGTTAATTAGTTCCTTGATTGCTAATATTAAGACCCACTACCCAATCCAACATACAGATCACTTCCCAGCAGAACAATATAAGAAATGTCAGTAACAACCATGCACCTGCAGAGAGAAATGAGTGATAAGCTGGACTTTTTGTTCCCCAGCCCAACTTAACCCCAGGAGTTAAGACCAGGTAAATTGCTTTAGTCCTGACAACCACAACGTTGCCACTGCAATCTGTACTGATAAACCGTAATATGTCAATTTACTCCTTCCTCAAACAAAATGTGCATTTTATGAAGCCACCAAAAACCCATGAAACTACAATAAAGAATAAAATGTGTCTCAATGATAAATTTCTGTTATAGTTCCCAGGAGAATGTTCTGAAATTGTATTTTCTTTCAAGCTTCCCAAGAGACTTAAAATTGCTCAATCTGGCTGTATTCTACATTTTTTTTAATCCAATATGATAAAAGTTTTAAAATGGTAAATATCTTTTTACTAATAGTGAAAACTCAAGTTCACATCTTGCAGCGGAGGTATACAAAGATATGCCAGAGACCAGCTTCACCCGTACAATATCTAACCCTGAGGTCGTTATGAAACGAAGACGGCAACAAAAGTTAGAACAAAGAATGCAAGAATTTCGTAGTGGTGATGGACGGCCTGATTCAGGTATTGACAATTTGCATTTGTATGGTGCCTTTTATGTAGAAAAACATCCCAAACGCTTCAAAGATGTAATCTTTTTTTAAAAAAAAAGACACTGAGCCAAAGAGATTTTTTTATTCGTTCATGGGATGTGGGCGTCGCTGGCAAGGCTGACATTTATTGCCCATCCCTGATTGCCCGAGAGAAGGTGGTGGTGAGCTGCCTTCTTGAACCGCTGCAGTCCATGTGGTGACGGTTCTCCCACAGTGCTGTTAGGAAGGGAGTTCCAGGATTTTGACCCAGCGACGATGAAGGAACGGCGATATATTTCCAAGTCGGGATGGTGTGTGACTTGGAGGGGAACGTGCAGGTAGTGGTGTTCCCATGTGCCTGCTGCTCTTGTCCTTATAGGTGGTAGAGGTCGCGGGTTTGGGAGCAGCTGTCGAAGAAGCCTTGGCGAGTTGCTGCAGTGCATCCTGTGGATGGTACACACTGGAGCCACTGTGCGCCGGTGGTGAAGGGAGTGAATGTTTAGGGTGGTGGATGGGGTGCCAATCAAGCGGGCTGCTTTGTCCTGGATGGTGTCGAGCTTCTTGAGCGTTGTTGGAGCTGCACTCATCCAAGCAAGTGGAGAGTATTCCATCACACTCCTGACCTGTGCCTTGCAGATGGTGGAAAGGCTTTGGGGAATCAGGAGGTGAGTCACTCGCCGCAGAATACGCAGCCTCTGACCTGCTCTCATAGCCACAGTATTTATATGGCTGGTCCAGTTAAGTTTCTGGTCAATGGTGACCCTCAGGATGTTGATGGTGGGGGATTCGGTGATGGTAATGCCGTTGAATGTCAAGGGGAGATGGTTAGACTCTCTCTTGTTGGAGATGGTCATTGCCTGGCACTTATCTGGCGCGAATGTTACTTGCCACTTATGAGCCCAAGCCTGGATGTTGTCCAGGTCTTGCTGCATGCGGGCTCGGACTGCTTCATTATTTGAGGGGTTGCGAATGGAACTGAACACTGTGCAATCATCAGCGAACATCCCCATTTCTGACCTTATGATGGAGGGAAGGTCATTGATGAAGCAGCTGAAGATGGTTGGGCCAAGGACACTGCCCTGAGGAACTCCTGCAACAATGCCCTGGGGCTGAGATGATTGGCCTCCAACAACCACCACCATCTTCCTTTGTGCTAGGTATGACTCCAGCCACTGGAGAGTTTTCCCCTTGATTCCCATTGACTTCAGTTTTACTAGGTCTCCTTGGTGCCACACTCTGTCAAATGCTGCCTTAATGTCAAGGGCAGTCACGCTCACCTCACCTCTGGAATTTAGCTCTTTTGTCCATGTTTGGACCAAGGCTATAATGGGGTCTGGAGTCAAGTGGTCCTGGCGGAACCCAAACTGAGCATCGTGAGCAGGTTATTGGAGAGTAAGTGCTGCTTGATAGCACTGTCGACGACACCTTCCATCACTTTGCTGCTGATTGAGAGTAGACTGATGGGGCGGTAATTGGCCGGATTGGATTTGACCTGCTTTTTGTGGACAGGACATACCTGGGAAAGTTCAAAAGCTTGGTCAAAGAAGTGGGCTTCAAGGAGGGTCTTGAATGAGGAGAGGTAGATAGGAACATAGGAACAGGAGTAGGCCATTCAGCCCCTCGTGCCTGCTCTGCCATTTGATAAGATCATGGCTGACCTGTGATCTAACTCCATATACCTGCCTTTGGCCCATGTCCCTTAATACCTTTGGTTGCCAAAAAGCTATCTATCTCAGATTTAAATGTAGCAATTGAGCTAGTATCAGTTGCCGTTTGCGGAAGAGAGTTCCAAACTTCTACCACTCTGTGTGCGCAGAAATGTTTTATAATCGCTCCTGAAAGGTCTGGCTCTAATTTTTAGACTCTGCCCCCTACTCCTAAAACCACCAACCAGCGGAAATAGTTTCTCTCTATCCACCCTATCCGTTCCCCTTAATATCTTATAAACTTCGATCAGATCACCCCTTAACCTTCGAAACTCTAGAGAATACAACCCCAGTTTGTGTACTCTCTCCTCGTAACTTAACCCTTGAAGTCCGGGTATCATTCTAGTAAACCTACGCTGCACTCCCTCCAAGGCCAATATGTCCTTGCCCAGAACTGCTCACAGTACTCCAGGTGCAGTCTAACCAGGATTTTGTATAGCTGCAGCATAACTTCTGCCCCCTTGTACTCTAGTCCCCTAGATATAAAGGCCAGCATTCCATTAGCCGCCTTGATTATTTTCTGCACCTGTTCATGACACTTCAATGATCTCTGTACCTGAACCCCTAAGTCCCTTTGGACCTCCACTGTTTTTAACTTTTTACCACTTAGAAAGTACCCTGTTCTATCCTTTTTTGATCCAAAGTGGATGACCTCACATTTGTCTATGTTGAATTCCATTTGCCACAGTTTTGCCCATTCACCTAATCTATCAATATCGCTTTGTAATTTTATGTTTTCATCTACACAGCTTACAATGCCACCAATCTTTGTCATTGGCAAACTTAGATATGAGACTTTCTCTGCCTTCATCTAAGTCGTTAATAAATATTGTGAATAATTGAGGCCCCAAGACAGATCCCTGTGGGACTCCACTAGTCACATCCTGCCAATGTGAGGACCTACCCGTTATCCCTACTCTCTGTCGCCTTTTGCTCAGCCAACTTCCTAACCAAGTCCGTACTTTTCCCTCGATTCCATGAGCTTCTGTCTTAGCTAACAGTCTCTTATGTGGGACCTTATATGCCTTCTGGAAGTCCATATAAATAACAACCGTTGACATTCCCCTGTCCACTACTTTAGTCACCTCTTCAAAAAATTCAATCAGGTTTGTCAGGCACGACGTACCTTTCACAAATCCATGCTGGCTCTCTCTGATTAACTGAAAATTCTCGGTGTTCAGTCACCCTATCCTTAATTATGGACTCCAGCATTTTCCCCACAACAGATGTTAGGCTAACTGGTCTATAATTCCCCGGTTTCCCTCTCTCCTTTCTTAAAAAGCAGAGTAACATGTGCAATTTTCCAATCTAGAGGGACAGTTCCTGAATCTAGAGAACTTCGAAAGATTGTAGTTGGGGCATCTGCAATGTGCTCACCTTCTTCCTTTAAAACCCTGGGATGGAAACCATCTGGTCCTGGGGATTTGTCACTCTTTAGTGTTATTATTTTCTTCATTACTGTTGCTTTACTTATGTTAATTTTATCGAGTCCCTGTCCCCGATTCAATATTAATTTTCTTGGGATTTCCGGCATGCTATCCTCTTTTTTGACTGTAAATACTGATGCAAAGTAATTGTTCAACATGTCTGCCATTTCCCCATTGTCAATGATAATATCCCCACTTTCAGTTTTTAAAGGGCCAACACTGCTCCTGACCACCCTCTTTTTTTCCTAATATAACTATAAAAGTTCTTCTTATTGGTTTTGATATCCCTTGCAAGTTTCTTTTCATACTCTCTTTTTGTAGCTCTCACTATCTGTTTTGTGACCCTTTGTTGATCTTTGTATCTTTCCCATTTGCCAGGATCTGTGCCATTTTTTGCCTTTTTTATGCCCTTTCCTTATGTCTTATACTGTCCCATGGCTTTTTTTGGCAAGTGGAGTTCTTGCCCCTCGGGTTTAAACCGATTCTGTATCACGTTAAATGTTTCTTTAAAATTTCCCACTGATAATCAGTCGTTTTACCCATTAACAGATTTGCCCAGTTTACTGTGGACAATCTCTGTCTCATCCCATTGAAGTCGGCCTTGCCCAAGTCTAGAATCTTAGCAGCTGATTCACTTTTTTCCTTTTCAAACACTACCTTGAACTCGATCATGTTATGATCACTATTGGATGGATGTTCACGCACAGTTAAGCTGTTAATGAGTAATGAACCAGATTTAGTTACTAACTCTCGTATGGCTTGCCCTGTTGTTGCCTCTCGGACATACTGCTGTCGAAAACTATCCCGGACACACTCAAGAAATTCACTATCTTTCTGACAGTTGCTAGTCTGCTTTTCCCAATCAATGTGAAGGTTAATGTCCCCCATTAAGACCACTATGCCTTTCTTACACGCTTGTCTAATCTCTGCATTTATACAATCTAGCACTTCAGAGCTGCTGCCACGGCTCCTATTTACAACTCCCACTATAGTCTTAGATCCTTTCCTAATTCTCAATTCAACCCATAAGGTCTCTGTTGGCTGCTTACCTCTCGTTGTATCCCCCTTTATCATTGAAGTGATTTCATCTGTAATCATTAAGGCTACTCCTCCCCCTCTTCCATTTTCCCTATCTCTCCTGTAGACCTCATAACCCGGTATATTTAGTTCCCAATCCTGACCATCCTGCAGCCATGTCTCTGTAATAGCTATCATGTCATACCCTCCAATTTGAATTTGTACTTGTAGTTCATTTAATTTATTACTTATACTCCATGCATTTGTATATAGAACTCTTAGTTGGGCCACACACCCTAGCCTGACCTTCAGCTTTGATGCTGGGTTAATCGCCTTACGCCTTCTAGTTTTTACTTTATCTGTAGTGCCTAAAGTACACTTTTTTTCCGCTGCTCTACGCTTTTCCCTTTCACTTGTTCTTGATCAACTGTTTGTACTATTTGTATTGTAAATTTCCCCTGGGTCTTCCCCTCTGTTGCTGCTCTCAACTTTACTCCCTTCTGACTCCCCGCTATGGTTCCCATCCCCCTGCCACTCTAGTTTAAACCTTCCCCAACAGCACTAGCAAACACCCCCGCGAGGACATTAGTCCCGGTCCTGCTTGGGTGTAACCTATCCAGTTTGTACAGGTCCCACCTTCCCCAGAACCGGTCCCAATGTCCCAGGAATCTAAATCCCTCCCTCCTACACCATCCCTGCAGCCATGCATTCATCCAGTCTATTCTCCTGTTCCTATACTCACTAGCACGTGACACTGGTAGTAATCCTGAGATCACTACCTTTGACGTCCTGCTTTTCAATTTATCTCCTAACTCCTTGAATTCACCTTGCAGGACCTCATCCCTTTTTTTTAACCTATGTCGTTGGTACCAATATGGACCACGACTACTGGCTGTTCACTCTCCCCCTCCAGAATGCCCTGCAGCAGCTCCGCGACATCCTTGACCCTAGCACCAGGGAGGCAACATACCATCCCGGAGTCACGTTTGCGGCCACAGAAACGCCTATCTGTTCCCCTTATAATTTAATCCCCTATCACTATAGCCCTACCATTCTTCTTCCTCCCCTCCTGTGCAGCAGAGCCACTCGTGGTGCCACGAACTTGGCTCTTGCTGCTTTCCCCTGATATGCCATCTCCCTCAACAGCATCCAAAGCAGAATATCTGTTTGAGAGGGAGATGACCCTAGGGGACTCCTGCTCTACCTGCCTAGTCCTTTTACTCTGCCTGGCGTTCACCCATTTCCTTTCTGCCTGCGTAATCTTTACCTGCGGTGTGACCACCTCACTAAACGTGCTATCCACGATAGTCTCAGCATCGCGGATGCTCCACAGTGAATCCACCCGCAGCTCCAGCTCCGAAATACTGTTAGCCAGTTGCTGCAGCTGGACACACTTCCTGCACACATGGTCGCCAGGGACACTGACTTCCCACAGTGCAGGAGGAGCATATCACGGGTGCGAGCTCTGCTGGCATGACTTGCCGGTGTTGAGGAAGGGAATTCCAGAATATGGGACCTCGGCAGTTTGAAGCACAGGCCACCAAAGGTAGAGTGAAAGAAGGGGGATGAATGTGGCTGGTCAGGGGAATGGAGAGTTCAGAGGGTTGTGGGGCTTTAGGAGGCTCCAGAGATTGGGAGGACAGAGATCCTGAAGGGATTTAAACACAAGGATGAAAATTTCCAATTTGATGTGTTGGGGGATCAGAAACTAATATAGGTCAGAGAGGATGTGTGATTGATAAGTGGGAGAATGTTAGATGAGCTGAAGTTTACGTAGAGTGGAGAATGGGAGGCTGGCCAGGAGAGCATTGGAATAGTATGGAGGTAACAAAGGCATGGATGAAGGTTTCAGCAACAGATGGAGGTGGAAGTAGGTGGTATTTATGTTAGAGAGGATGTCGGGTTGGAAACTTAGCTTGGGGTCACACAGGGTTGCCGGGCTTATGAACAGTATGGGTCGCTCTAAGATAATAGTTAGGGAGGGGGATGAAAGCGGTGGCAAGGGTAAAGTTTGTGGCAGGGGCCAGAGCCGGTGGTTTCAGCCTTCCCACTATTAAGTTTGAGGAAATTACGGCACATCCAACACTGAATGTTGGACAAGTAGTCTGATAACACAGGCAGTGGAGGGGATTAGTCAGAGGTGGTGCAGAACTAGAGCTGGGGTTTGTTGGCATATGTGTTGAAGCTGATCCCATGTCTATGGATGTTGCAAAAGGGCAGCATTTAGATGAGGGGGCCAAAGATAGATCCTCTGAGGGCTCTAAGTAAAACAATGCCAGAAATCCTCTGGTTACGAATGGAGGAGTTGATGATGATGGCTTTGAAAGGGAGGGGGACAATGTCAGGGGAGAAGACACCATTTACAATATCAGCTAGCATGTGGGTCAGGAAGGCAAGTTGGCTGGTCAGCAGTTTAGTGGGAATGGGGTTAAGGGAGCAGTAATGGGTCTCATGGACAAAGAGGGTTCAGGGGAAGATGGGACAGAAGTCGAAAGACGTTGTTTCAGTGTTCGGAGGAGAGGGGAGCCTGGTGGGAGGTTTGGCTTGGTGGGCAAAGGGAATGGGGAGGAGCAGCTGAACCCAGGGCCTCAATCTTGGTGAAGTCGTCCATGAACTCCTTGTACTTAATGGAGATGAGGGTGGAGGGGGCAGGGTTGTGGTTTAAGGAGACGGTTGGTAGTGGAGAAAAGAAGCTGGGGGGTTATTGCTCTCCGGGGTGATCCTGGAGTAGTTGTCAGTTTTGGTAGAAACATCTTACACAGAAACAACCATGTTCTTCAGTATGAAGGGCTTTCATAGTACCATAGTTACTATAATATCTTTAGAAACTGCATTTAGTGATCTGCGCTCCATTTGGGCAGCTGCATTCTGTTTGGTTATCCCCTTAAATTTGCTGGCTGAGATTGGGAAGTTTCATTTGTGCAATTTGTGAATGACTTGATCTAAGATGTGGAATAGTGTATTCATAAATATACACTTTTATATTTTAAAAAAAGTAACTTGGGCATTGTCACAAAATGTTTAATAGTTGGTTTATTCTGAAATAGTCAAGCAGGCCAATATTTAATAATGATTCAATCTGCTTAAAGAAATTGAAGACTCTATTTCTGCCAAACTATACTTACGTTGTCTAAGTTAAGCAGGAATTGATAGTTTAATCCAATCATTGTCTTTGTGCTGTTTTGGGAAAGTTGCTGGAAATTGTTAATGTTTTCACATTGTATATAGGCTGTCTTTATAGAAAATGTACACTTAGCTATAAAAAGGAGCTGGTCCAATCTAATCAGGCTATTATGAATATTAAGGGATTTGTATCTTTCTTTGGTCTAGGTGGAACTCTTAGAATCTATGCAGATAGTTTAAAGCCAAATATACCGTACAAGACTATCTTGCTGTCAACAACGGATACATCGGACTTTGCTGTTGGAGAAGCCCTTGAGAAATATGGACTAGAAAAGGAAAACCCAAAGGAATACTGTATAGCGCGGGTATGTGTATTTTTTGGGTTTTTTTGTGCGTGCTCGTACATCCTATTAGGGCACTTTATTAAGGGAATATCTTTATACTGTAATGCATATTTTGATTACTTTTAGTAAACAAGTGCGTTGACTAGTGGTTTTAAGATGTCAATAAAACTTGTTTAATTTTTTGATCATTCATGGTTACTTCTGTAACATAAGGGAAAATACTTTTGTTTATAGGTGTTAAAATCCTTCAGCTGGAGTTTTCTACCAGTATAGCAAATGCTTTTTAAAAGGGTCTGAAATAACACTTTAATTCTGGCTCCCTCAGTAATTGAGAACTTATATTTAAACCTTTTCTTGTAATGTGCTCCAAATCTGCTTTGAATGGCTCCCAAAGTTAGTCTCGTGAAAAGGGAACTGGGTCATCATTTAAGACTTCTTGATCAGGTGCTTGTGCCCATCTTCCATTGTATATTTTCATGCTTTTGGATTTTTTGTGCTAGGTTTTTTTTCTAAAGTATAGCCTCACCAGTTTCTCCCATAAGCAGACCTTGTATTCCCTATAATCTGGACCACACCGTAACCTGCCCAGGTAAACAATAATGAGATCCTTGGACACAGGGAACTCTTGCGCTGTACATGAAATATTGGAGTGTGTTGAGTTCTGCTACATGATTCTCTTTCTGAAAAGTAGACTGAAAATACACTAACAGATGGAATATTTAAATAAAACAAGTAAATGAGCAGTATACAGTATAAAACAATCATGCACTTGGTTATTCTGTTGCTTAAAATAATAAATGCCACCCATTGTCTCTCGACACGTAGAATTTCAGCAGAAGCATGCTGTGATACATGCTTTAGTTTCAAATTGTCTTTGCTTCTCTGCAAGTCGGCACAATTTTAAGAACAGAACCTTACAGCTGGCTAAAAAGCAGGCCTTCTACTTGAAAGCTGACTGCTTACTGGTGTAAAGTCAGCCCAGATGTATTCAGCATCCTTTTGAAGATATACTGAAACAAAAGGCAATAGATAACTATATCGTAATTACATTAGATCAAGGACCATTCACAATTTATTAATTACTTGGAGTTCTTGTCCACCCAAATATAATTGCCACTTTCAGTAAAGTATGCAGGCAACTCATAGCCTGATTGTCTGTAACTGAAGTGTCAAGCTGTGCAAATTAAATAGAATAGTGTGTCACAGTGCTGCTGAGGAACCATGAATCTGAAGCGACCCTTTTGCATGCCAGGCTGTAATGCAAATTGTTTTCATCTTGCAGCAAATAACTAGTCGTGACATTCTTAACCCCACGTGCATTATTTTTTAAATCTCTCATGCTGTTTCCAGCAATGAAGGGCCTAAATAAAAAATTTAACACGCTTTTGTCAATTGTATAAACCCTCCTCCTGAACAGTTATTTTTCTCCTATTATTGGCAATGTTTTTGACACTGCACATTTAGAAAATATTAGTTCTTAATTTCTCTTTTTCCATGTTACAAATAGTGTGCTTTTGTAATCTTGCAAAATTTTACATGTGCTTTTTCTTTGTGAAGTTTTGATCACTAAAGTCATTAATGTGGCAGCTCCAGCCAAGATGTTTCTTGTATTAGTCACGCAAGGTGGATCCAGTTTAATTGCTGTTCAGTACTGGCAGTTAATTTTAAAATATTCCTTTGGATGTTGGGGAACCGTCCCAGTAACTACACCGACAATATATGCTTGTGTTGACTGCTGCATGGTTCCAAGCCCAGAGATATGGCTTGTGTGGAACTTCATAATTCAGTACAAAGCATTCCTCCAAAAAAAAACTGTTGTCCCCTAAGCAGACGTCTTGAGTTTTGCTTCCACTAAGAAGCTCATTGTAAACTTTGGGCCGGAAAGGGAATTGAGTACAAACATGAACTGCAGGAAGGATCCAAAAAGTTAGTGCTGGCTGAATCAGGTCCCATGTCTGTTCAAGAGCTGGGACGAAGGTGTATATCTGATCCTGTTACAAAACGACTCAGCCTTGGGCTCTGCAACCTGACGTCAGAGCATATATATTGACCGAAGTGCCAGCCTTCAAATGCACAGGCAATGCAAGCATCGACCTTTACACTAAGTTCAATTCCAGTCTCAATCACTCCAGCATTCTCAAATGAAATAAAAAGAACACTTTTTAGGAACAGGATCAGCATGAGATAGTTATTGAAGGAAGATTTAATGCCCTATAAATTTAAGTCATTTCTGTTCTCCCTGCTCTTCTCCCCCGAATCTAAGGGATGACTTTCAGTTCATTTTTTAATTATAAAAAGCCTCAGAGCATGACCTGGCTTACTGCCAAGATGATGTCTCTTTGGCCCCTGTTAGAAATTATCTCATTGCATTCCAGGTTTATCTCCTGTCTTCCTTCCCTTCCACACAAAATAAAATCCAGAAAACAAATTTAATGTTAAGTTAATGTTTGACATTGGATCCAAGAAAGGTAGAAAAATATGGAACCATTGACTTCCCTTTCCTTCCTGCATGCACAAATTACTTTTTTAAAAAAAAGAATCCTCTGATCAGATGACTTCTTTGTGGATTTAGGTTTCTTTTTATGTGCTGAAACTGAAATATAGGCTTTTAATTTCATTAGCTTTCAGATCTTATACATACCTTCCCTCTGCTTTTGCAGTTTAGCAGAAATTTAGGTTGTTTTCTATGCATTTAATACCAGAGAGCTTTACTAATAAGTTACTTACATTTTGAAAACTGATTTAGTTTCATATTTACCACTTGAAGTTTATTGAAAGTAAAATTGCTTTACTAATGAATACAAAATCAATTCAGTTTGTTCGGCATACTCTAAGTTTATTCTGAACAGTCTGCTGAGCACCAGAACTGCCTTCTGTTAAACTTACTGATTTGTTTTTGATCAATAGGTAGAAATGAGTCCATTCAGATTTTTAAGCTTTTGGAATATACTGGTTAGGGTACTGCACATCAAATGAAATCAATGCTTTGCATATTACACACTGTGATTAACAATAATAACTTTCATTTATATAGCACCTTTATCATAGAAAAACGTACCAAGGTGCTTCACAGGTGTAATCAGATAAAAATGGGTGCCGAGACAAGAGAGGAAATATTAGGAGGGGTCACAGAGGTGGGCTTAACAGAAGGCCTTAAAGGAGGGGAGGGAGGTGGCCTAGGCAGAGGGATTTAGGGATCCAATGTAGGTCAGCATGGGCAGGGGTTATGGAGTGAGCAGGATTTGATACAAGATAGGATACAGGCAGCAGTGTTTTGGATGAGCTGAAGTTTGTGGAGAGTATTGAAATAGTTGAATCTGGAGGTGGCAGGCATGGATAGGGGCTTCAGCAGATGGGCTGAGATAGGGGTGGAGGTGGGTGATGTTATGGAAGTGGAAGTTGACTGTCTTTGTGATGGAGAGTATGTGGGGTTGGAAGTTCAGCTCGGGGTCGAATAGGACAGAGATTACGAAAAGGCTGGTTCAGCCTGAACCGTTGTCCAGGGAGGGGGATGGAATCAGTGGTGAGGCATTTGACTGACATCAAAGTATCTGATCTATGACCTGGAGAAATTCAACTTTGTTCCCGGTCTCGGTGGATAAGAATTCTACATGGTTTAGTTTCAGCTGCATTGTATAGTGTTACTTTCCCTTAATTTGTGCTGAATAGGGGCATGTGGCAAGATTTCTGCTGTCATGTTTAGGGATTTTTTGACTTTCTCTGAAGTGAGGATTTGAAAATAAGTTAGTTTGAATGTGTTTTTTTAAAAGTAAAGTGTATTCTCAATTTTTTAAAAAATCACCTAAATTAAAGTTGGTTACTATACTAAATGGAACATTTTCGCACCATTGACTAAAGAATAAGCACTGGGTGTCAGGTGTTTTTCAATTACCCATTGTGTTGGAAAGCCCTTTGATCCTGTCTGAAGAGGGAGATAAGCGATAGGCTTTTTGAAAAAGGATGGCTATGCGGGTAGTTTTTGTTAAAGGGAAAACTGTGAGGGTTTACACTGAAGCACAGAAGTTAGAATTTTTGGAGGATAGTTGGAAGCCATCTTAAGTCAAGTAAGATAACCCATTGATGTCGGCTATTGTAGTTTGTTGTATTAACACAAAGATGAATTTTAAGAATTGAATTAAATGAGTCCTGTCATGGTGGCTATTCCAAATGTTTACTGTGAAATAAAGCAGCAAATAATTTGTATATGGCTTTGTCTCGTGCATTTTTACTTGGTCTGCCTTCGGCGAGATTGAAGAAGTGCACGTGTATGAAGCATTGTTTTTTGAGCTTTCCCACTTGCCAATGATTACTGGTATAAACCTGAATTGCCATACTCTCTGACAGCCCCCTTTTGAGAGAACGTTAATTGTATTACAACTTAGGCCAATAATGTTCCAAAATTGGATGAGGGAGGGTGTTAGTTGTAGTAGATGCATAGATAGATATGAAGGGGGGAGGGCTTCTCAATTCAGACCAACAGATGAATAAGCAATTTATACTGTCCCATAGACCATTCTTTCGGCTCTTGTGGTTCATAGGGCATTTCAGGACCACATCTGGCATAGTAGGCAGCCTTTGGAACTTGTACATTTTGTGGCGAAAGCCCAGCAGATATTCAACAAGGAGATTTGAGAGGTTTTTAAAATTATGAAGTGTTTTTATAGGGTGAATAAGCGAAGATTATTTTCATTGGTTGGGCAGTCAATAACAAGATATAATCAATTCAAAATTCTCACTTGAGTGAAGAAAGAAGTGGGAGAAATTTATTTACGCCAAGGGTTCTCTTGGAAAATTGGATAAATATTTGAAGAACAAAGTACAGGACTATGTGGAGAGATAGGGGCAGTGGGATTAGTTTTGGATTCCTCTATCCAGTACAGACACTGGGCAGATTGGCTGCCTCCTGTGCTGTAAACTTGTATGGTGTTGGAATAGGGAATGTTAAGGCAGAAACCATTGCACCTTTTAAGGAAAAAGTGGATAGATATTTGAAGCAATGAAAGATTCAGGGCGAGCAGGGCTGTTTTGGATTGTTGGAACCAGAATACACACGATGCACCAAATATCCTGTGCTATAAATAAACTTCTATGGTTTAGTTTCTACTTATCAACAACTTAGACGAATATATACTTCTTAACTAGCAGTGCATGGATGAAGTTAATTCAGTTGAAATCCTCCAGAGATTCTGTTGCAGCCCATAGAATGCCTGTTGGGCCATTTGTTGGCGTGCAGAAGTTGTGAATCGAGCGTAACCACCTTGACATACTGTGATTGTTATAAATCCCTGCTTTTTGGGAGGCAATAGTACGGTAGCCAGGGCAAAAGGAGTATGCATTGATAATCCTAAAATATTTGTTTGGAATTACTTTTGAAGATTGAAGTTCCACAGTAGAACTATTCTGCCAGCATTGTTAGTGATGAAGAGGCTCGTTATGATGGTATGGCACTCAAGTGAGCCACTAATGTACTTGCACTGGATGATTACAATCGTTGAGAATCTGAACATGGAGATACTGATTATATAATGCAGGAAAGGTGGGACTCTACCCCTGAATATGGAAAGGAACTAGGATACCCTTTGAATATAGGCCTGAGAGTTGTGCTATAGTAGAAAGACTTTCTTTTGTGTAGTTATTCAGGACCCATCTTCTCTCCTGGGGTTGGGAAATACGGGGAAGTTCTGGGGAATGCTGAATCCATCCAGGGATGGAGAAGAGCACATCTCTCTCGTTAAGATTTCCCCTTTTTTTGTTCCTGTTGCATGAGTTAGTTAGGTGCAGGAGGATGCAGTGTTATAGTAAGAATCTTTGTTCATTTGTCCCTTGCTTTGTGATGCTGCTGATCAACATGTTGGCTGAGTGTCATTTGTATTGTTTCATATTGTCACTTGTAGTTCAATTTTTAAAAAAAAAATTGAACTTTTGCACTGAAAAATTGACTTGCAAGAAGGGCTGTAATATCAAATTGTATTTCACCTATTGGTTAATGTTACTAAACTTCAAGTTCAATTTCCCTGGCCGTAGTCCTGTGAGATCCACTGTAATGTGTGAGGTGACAATGACCATTCACTCTTTGAAACAAGATGCCTGACATGGTAGCCCAGGAAGAATTTAGAAGGATTACATTTACCTAAGTTGTTATTCTTCTGCATATTGTTCCCACTGAAAAGTATGTTAATGTTTGAAGTGTATACAATGAAGAAACTATTTTCAGTGGATTTAAAAAGACTATTTAAATAGTCACAAGATTGATCAAAGCAGTGGAAACTCAGTCCATAAATACCAGGTTACTTTTATATAGGGGCGCTGACGCAAACTACGTGCTAGGATCTGTCCCTTATACTGGCTTCAAATTTTTTCTAACAGCGATTAAAGTTAAACGTGTATGAGAACCTGCAGAATGTGTTTGATTGCTTCATAATATATACCAGGTATTCTATTCCTCCAACATGCAGAAAAATAAAAGTCACCATCACTTAACTTCAAATTCTATGGTTCAATCATACTAGAGTTCAAACCCTGCAATTCATTTGCTGGAGGTTATCTGTCACTATCTAGTGTGACACTTAGCGTCAGCAAAAAAAAATCTGCCATAAAGAGAAAATTCATATTTCTATAGCACTTTAATGTGTCAATGCTCTGCAACTGATGGATTGTTTTTGAAATTAGTAACAATTGTGTAGGCAAATGTGGCTGCCAATTGCACATAGCAATGTCTATAGACAGTAACTGCTCGAATGACCAAATAATCTGTATTTTTGATGGAGTTGGCTGAGGGAGAAGTATTGGCTGGGACATGGAAAACTCCCTGCTTCTCCAAGTAGTTCCATGAGATTGTCTGTGCCTTCTTGAGTAGACTGGGCTTTGGTTTAATCTCTCCTTCTGAAAGATAGTTGTAAACAATTTTACAACACCAAGTTATAGTCCAGCAATTTTATTTTAAATTCACAAGCTTTCGGAGGCTACCTCCTTCCTCAGGTGAACGATTTTTCCACATCGTTCACCTGAGGAAGGAGGTAGCCTCCGAAAGCTTGTGAATTTAAAATAAAATTGCTGGACTATAACTTGGTGTTGTAAAATTGTTTACAATTGTCAACCCCAGTCCATCACCGGCATCGCCACATCTGAAAGATAGCACCACTGATGATTCCCTCAATACCACGTGGAGGAATAATAGTGGGGTTTGAACTCTCAACATTTTTAATAAAATGGAGGCTGTGAACTCTATTGTTGCAAAGAGTAATAAACAAGAGTATGTTTCAGTTTTGTTCGGATGAATAAAGCAATTTTATCTGTCCATGTTGGTATTTTGCAATATTCCAGTTTATGTATTGATGCTTAAGTTTTGATTTTCAGCTGCAGACTATTACTTGATAAACTTGTAGTGGTTCTGTCATCATTAGTCTATCAAAAGTCAATTATATGGATCGTTCTGGCTGTCTACATCCACCATGATGCTGCTGACTTTTTTACGAAAAGCATCTCCTTCCAGGTCCGCCCTATGTATACTGTATTATAAAAATTGATACAAGGGTGATTACCAAGCAGCAATGTCGTCTTTCTGTTCAAATTAGTTGTGAATCACTTGAGTTTTGCGTTTGTGGTTTGACATTTGAATCCCTTAAATTAATGAGGGTAATTGTTACGAGATATCTATTTACAATAAAATAATTGGTGTTAAAATACAAATTGTTGCTTTTTAAAAGGTAGGTGTCTCCAGTATTGGTCTGTTTTCTATCAAAGGTACATTAGGAGCAGACCTTGTAAATAAATGTCTGGGTATGGTTTCATTAGAGTTTGTTTTATTACTTGTTGGAATGTCACACATACCTACTTCACAACACTTCAGGTTGTTTTATATATACCAAGCATGTAGAATTTTGTGTATTGATAGCTTTATTAAATTTCTAGGTATAATGCTTTCTGCATTTAATTGAAGTTCTTCTAGTATGTGATATATAGCAGGATGAGTGCAGTATTTAATTTCCTTTTATGCAAGGCAGTTACAATACCCAAGACTTTAAAAAAAAAAATCTGTTTTAACTTTGTATATGGACCAAAACTAAAACACACATGCTGTGAAACCAGATCCTTTGTGCTTGTGTAAGTTTGCATTGTCATTTATTATAAATGTTGAATCTGTAAAACTGAATTTACATTATAGTTAATGTTTGCTGGGAAAATATTAAAATAAATCCACCAGTGCACATGCAGATGTTTATTTCCACTTTCTAGTGCATTAGGAATTGGCTAATTATCTGTGCTTCAGCATGTTTTTGAGATATATATCTCTGCACATTAAGACCAGACACTGTAAAACCTTTACATTATATTTGTGCAGTCCAGAAATGAGGTTCTATGACCAGTAATTCTTGAAAATTGTATCCTTCAAATCTGCACGTTCTGGAACCCATGCCAAATAACTTCCCAGCAATTTTTCACCTGATGTTAGAAACCATTGTTTTTATACAGTTTGCAGAGTTGGGCAGGGCAGCCTTGAGGAAGAGTTTATTGAGTGTATTAGGGATGGATTTCTTGAGCAGTATGTAACTGATCCTACAAGGGGGCAAGCAACCTTGGACCTGGTCCTGTGTAATGAGCCAGGATTAATTAATTAATGTCCTAGTTAAGGATCCCCTTGGAATGAGTGACCATAACATGGCTACATTCCATATCCAATTAGAGGGTGAGAAGGTTGGTTCTCAAACAAGCGTACTGAGCTTGAATAAAGGAGACTATGATGGTATGAGAGCAGAATTGATTAAAGTGGACTGGGAAAATAGATTAAAGGGTAAGACGGTACATGAGCAGTGGTGTTCATTTAAGGAGTTATTTTACAACTTTCAAAAAATATATATTCCACTGAGGAAAAAAGGGTGTAAAAGAAATGACAGCCATCCGTGGCGAAGTAAAGAAATTAAGGATAGTATCCGACTAAAAACAAGGACATATAAGGTAGCCAAACTTAGTGGGAGGATAGAAGATTGGGAAGTCTTCAAAAGACAGCAAAAAGTAACTAAAGGATTGATTAAGAAAGGGAAGATAGATCATGAAAATAAATTAGCAAAAAATATAAAAACAGATAGCAAGAGTTTCTACAGTTATATAAAAAGAAAAAGGGTGGCTAAGGCAAACGTAGGATCCTTAGAGGATGAGACTGGGAAATTAATGGTGGGAAACATGGAGATGGCAAAAATGCTGAACAAATATTTTGTTTCAGTCTTTACGGTAGAGGACACTAAGAATATCCCAACACTGGACAAACAGGGGGCTCTGGGGGGGGAGGAGCTACATACGATTAAAATCACTAAGGAATTGGTACTCAGTAAATTAATGGGACTCGAGGCGGATAAATCCCTTGGACCTGATGGCTTACATCCTAGGGTCTTGAGGGAAGTGGCAGTAGGGATTGTGGATGCTTTGGTAATAATTTTCCAAAATTCTCTGGATTCGGCAAAGGTCCCGGCAGATTGGAAAACTGCTAATGTAACACCCTTATTTAAAAAGGGTAGTAGGCAGAAGGCTGGAAATTATAGACCGGTTAGCCGAACATCTGTGGTGGGTAAAATTTTGGAGTCTATTAATAAGGAGACAGTAACGGAACATTTGGATAAACATAATTTAATAGGACAAAGTCAGCATGGCTTTATAAAGGGGAAGTCATGTCTGACAAATTTGCTTGAGTTCTTTGAGGACATAATGTACAGGGGGGATAAAGGGAAACCAGTGGATGAAGTGTATTTAGACTTCCAGAAGGCATTCGACAAGGTGCCACATAAAAGATTATTGCTCAAGATAAAGAATCACTGGATTGGGGGTAATATTCTGGCATGGGTGGAGGATTGGTTATCTAACGAAGCAGAGAGTTGGGATAAATGGTTCATTCTCGGACTGGCAACCAGTGGCCAGTGGTATTCCGCAGGGGTCGGTGTTGGGTCCCCAACTCTTTACAATCTATATTAACGATTTGGAGGAGGGGACCGAGTGTAACATATCAAAGTTTGCAGATGATACAAAGATGGGAGGGAAAGTAGAGAGTGAGGAGGACATAAAAACCTACAAGGGGATACAGACAGGCTGGGTGAGTGGGTGTAGATTTGGCAGATGCAATACAATATTGGAAAATGTGAGGTTATGCACTTTGGCAGGAAAAATCAGAGAGCAAGTTATTATCTTAATGGCGAGAAACTGGAAAGTACTGCAGTACAAAAGGATCTGGGGGTCCTAGTGCAAGAAAATCAAAAAGTTAGTATGCAGGTGCAGCAGGTGATCAAGAAGGCCAACGGAATGTTGGCTTTTATTGCCAGGGGGATAGAATATAAAAACAGGGAGGTATTGCTGCAGTTATATAAGGTATTGGTGAGACCGCACCTGGAATACTGCATACAGTTTTGGTGTCCATACTTAAGAAAAGACATACTTGCTCTCGAGGCAGTGCAAAGAAGGTTCACTCGGCTAATCCCAGGGATGAGGGGGCGGACATATGAGGAGAGGTTGAGTAGATTGGGACTCTACTCATTGGAGTTCAGAAGAATTGAAGTTATTGAAACATATAAGATTGTGAAGGGGCTTGATCGGGTGGATGCGGAAAGGATGGGTGAAATTAGAACTAGGGGGCATAATCTTAGAATAAGGGGCTGCTCTTTCAAAACTGAGATGAGGAGAAACTTCTTCAATCAGAGGGTGGTAGGTCTGTGGAACTTGCTGCCCCAGGAAGCTGTGGAAGCTACATCATTAAATAAATTTAAAACAGAAATAGACAGTTTCCTAGAAGTAAAGGGAATTAGGAGTTACAGGGAGCGGGCAGGAAATTGGACATGAATTTGGATTTGAGGTTAGGATCAGATCAGCCATGATCTTATTGAATGGCAGAGCAGGCTCGAGGGGCCGACTGGCCTACTCCTGCTCCTATTTCTTATGTTCTTATAACTTGTGAAGCATATTTAATTTTGTGTATAATATGCACTACTTGTAAGTCACATTCTACAACACTTTCTTGTCACACTTTTTCTATTGAGCCTGTCTGTCACAATTTTTAGCCTATTTTACTTCCGTGTCCTCTGTGCTCATTTGCATCCATAGGTCTGAGACCAACCAACCCCATCTCAAGTTAGGTGGTGGTGTCCACCGTGCCACTCAGCTTGGATCTTATTGGGTCTGTGGCAAGATGTTGCCTGCCTTCACCCTGCTGCTGCTTCCAACAGTCGCCTTTTCGCCCCCTCGCCTTTTCGCCCCCAATTCGACCTATAGCACCAAAGCCCCAGTCTTTCCATCAGAAAAGTCACGTTTGTTGCCGTTCACAGGAACTGGCTGAAAGTCCTTGGTGTCATCTATGATTTAAAAAAAATGCTGCCAATTATTTTAACAGCGCTGGGAGTGTTAAGCTAGTTCCCAATGGTGGCTGGGATTATGCCTTTCCTCACTTTATATATTATTAGCTGTATAGAATAAAATACTATATTTGCCAATTCACTGTGAGCTCTGCCATGGGTGGTGTAGTAGTACTTAGTGAAAAAAAGACTGACTTGTTTTACTGAAGCCATGGTATGGAACAGTGTGTGCACTGTGGACCATTTTTGCTGATATGGAAAACTCCTAAAGTAGTTCAGGGAAAAAAAATAAGTTCATTGTGACTATCAATTTCCTGCATAAAAGACCACACACAGAATTAAGTTGTACCATTTTAATATATTGAGATCAAGTCATTTAATAATGGATTTGATTATCAAAATTAATCCACATAGATAATCTTTAATTTTATGTATCAATTACATTTTTAATTTAGTCTTTTCTGCAGGGTACCAGTTAAGAAGAAAGGCTCTTAATTAGTATGGTAGCAATTGAGTTGTATATTCTAAAGTTCTCCCAAGAGCATTGCGCAGACTCATCTCATTTACCATGTTTGTGCAACCTGTATTGTACATCGAGGTTATTAAAATAACTTCAAATACCTTGTGGCTCAAGAGTTTCTTATCCGCTTAATACTTTATATCATAAACAATAGCTTGTGCTACTATAAGCAACAGCCTGTTATGATTCCATCTTGATGAATTTTCACCCAGATGACCTTCAGCAGGATGAAGTTTTTTTTCTTATAATCTATACTCTCATTAATACCCAGTCCTCTAGAGGATGCTTATCCCATTTCCAGCATTATTCCCTCCCCCATGTGATTTCTTTAATGATTGGATGGTAGTTAACTTCACCTTGTCACCCTTCATTTTATGTGAATTAAAAGTTGCTTCTAGGTGAATGCCTTGTGTACCACTATTAATGCTCTTATTTATTCTCCATCTATATACAATGCTTTGCCTAACTATCAGATTTATTGAAATTTAATGTGTATGTATGAACTGCTTGATAGCTGCAACCTTAGCGCTGTCCTTTTGATTAGGAGGCCCCTGTTTCAATCGAATGCTGCTGATTGCTTTCTAGTTAAATGAAAAAGACAGTCTGTCTTGAATAGTTGGGGGCCCTTTTTCACACTACTCAAAAAATATATCATATTAGAAACGTTCTGACTCTGAGCCAAGTGCGTTACCAGATATGTCATAAGTATGAGTACATAGCAGCGCCTGTAACCTGGTATGCACACCTGGTTCTTGTGAAGCTGAAATCAGTGTGTGATTCCTGTATTTTAGGTATTTGCTTGTGCCAACACTTGTCCAACCACTGCCTACCAGCCAGGCTCCAGTTGTATTTTGAGAGTCACTTTTTTTTGTTGTGAAGTTTACCTTGTGATTGTAAAGTGGTTGTCCCCATACGTGTCCAGCCAGTTCCAATGTATTTGTTTTACTAATACAAAGAGCTGCTGGTCTAATGTCAGAACAGGAACTTGACCTAGGTTGAGAAGTTGGCATTATATGGTTCATTGGCACAGGCACAATGGGCCGAATGGCCTCCTTTTGTGCTGTATCATTCTATGATTCTGTTGTAACCATAAAAGACACATTTGCCATGCTCATTTGGCAGTTAAACTTTCTTTTTTCCTACAATTGTAAAATTTGTCAGCTTTTGCTCTTAACCAACATTTCCAGATATGTATGTATTTAGAGTTAATGTTTGAACATGAATCTAATTGGCTGTTCTTATTGACCCTTTAGAATAACCAGGGGGCACTTTCATGATCCTTTCAATCTGAAAATGTTCAGTTCCTTGCAAAGAATTATTGTGCATAGTTTTGTGATTTTTATTCTATAGTGTATAACTCGGGTACTTTAGACCGGACTATGGATCCTTTTGGCCAATACATACCCTTTTTATACTGATAGTGGGTCACGTGGATGACTTTCCAATGTCTTGGCATCTCTGATATCAAAGCATCTTGGAGGGTTTGTCCTCTGTGATCTGTCCCCTTTTGGTATGGAACTAATTTAGCTAACTCCTACGGTACGGGGAGGATGCATCCATTTGACGAGAATTCTATTATTTGAGACATTAAACCATTTGGCTGTTCGGGTAGACGTAAAAAATTCCATGACACTTTTTTTGTGGAAGAGCGGGGAGTTCTTCTAATGTCCTGATCAATGCCCTAAAAGTAGATTAACGTGGACCAAGTTTGCGGGACCTTGCTGTGCGCAGATTGGTTGCTGTGTTTGTCTCTTAATAGCACTACATTTCAGAAAATAATTCATTGGCTGTGAAGTACTTTAGGATGTGCTGTGGACGTGAAAGATGCTATATAAATTGATTTTTTTCTCTCATTCCTTCCTCAAGTACTGAATGCACAGCCTAAAATTCAAGTTGGAGAGTACAAATTTTGTTTGCACATTTTGTATTGTGGGCAAAGCTGAATGCCATCTCGGGAAATTGATTTTTCTGTTTGCCAATATTGTCTTACATAGGTAATATTGCCACCTGGTGCACAACACTCTGATGACAAAGGTGCTAAAGAGACTCTACTTGATGATGATGAGTGTCCACTCCAGATTTTCAGGGACTGGCCAAGTGACAAAGGTGAGCTAAGATAATCCAGGCTCTTTCATATATGCATTTACACTGAGTGTATGAATTGGGCCATCATGTTTTTAACACACTATTAACCTTGCAACCTGTGTAGGTGGTTGAACAATTTAAGCATGTGTTAGGAAAATCCAAAATGAACACTTCCTTGTCTAAATAGAAATGTTTCAAGAACTCTTGATACTACAAAATGCTCCTGCTAGGTGTAACTTTCATTTTTTGGCATTCTAACTGTACTAGTCGATTTCCCATGGCGATTCACACGGAGAAACTATATTTTCCACGGCGATTCATAGGGGGAATCAAGACCAGGTGAAGTGGGGCCGGAAGATAATTGGACAAGAGTGCACATATGTAATCCAGCCCTAAAATTGAAGTCATACATTCTGTCCTTATTGTACAATCCTTGGATTTTATGATTTATAGTTAAATAGCAAAAGTTACAGCAATTTGGGAAGCAGAAATGGTTGGAACATAGGACTTTCTGTGCAGTATAGGCTGAGGAGCTGGGAGTGAGGGAGCACGGAGTAGTAGCTATCGACGGAGCCTGGTTTCGACAGAGTCTATAATTGGGAATTTGGTGAGTGAGGGGATTTGGTGCAGTCAGGGGTGAGGTGCATTTGATTAGTTAGCGGAGAGGAGCGTACCGAGAGGGTAGCTAAAGTATACATTGGTCCCTTAGAGGATGAGACTGGGGAAATAATAATGGAAAACAAGGAAATGGCAGAGGAATTGAACAGATATTTTGTATCTGTCTTCACAGTAGAAGACACTACTAACATACCAATAATAGTAGAAAATCAAGGGGCAAAGGGGAGGGAGGAACTAAAAACAATCACTATCAGTAGAGAGAAAGTACTAGGTAAACTAATGGGTCTAAAGGCTGACAAGTCCCCTGGACCTGATGGCTTGCGTCCGAGGGCCTTAAAGGAAGTGGCTACAGAGATAGTTGATGCATTGGTTGTAATCTTCCAGAATTCACCAGATTCTGGAAGGGTCCCAGTGGATTGGAAAACCACAAATGTAACACCCCTATTCAAGAAGGGAGTGAGACAGAAAGCAGGTAACTATAGACCAGTTAGCCTAACATCTGTCATTGGGAAAATGCTAGAATCCATTATTAAGGAAGTAGTAGCAGGACATTTGGAGACTCATAATACAATCAAGGAGAGTCAACATGGTTTTATGAAGGGGAAATTGTGCCTGACAAATTGATTAGAGTTCTTTGAGGAAGTAACGGGCAGGGTGGATAAAGGGGAACCAATGGATGCAGTATATTTGGATTTCCAAAAGGCATTCGATAAGGTGCCACATAAAAGATTACTGCACAAGATAAGAGCTGATGGTGTTGGGGGTAATATACTGGCATGGATAGAGGATTGGCTAACTAACAGAAAACAGAGTCGGGATAAAAGGGTCATTTTCAAAATGGCAATCTGTAACTATTGGGGTGCCGCAGGGATCAGTGCTGGGGCCTCAACTAATTACAATATATATCAATGACTTGGATGAAGGAACAGAGTGTCCTGTGGCCAAATTTGCTGATGATACAAAGATAGGTGGAAAAGCAAGTTGTGATGAGGATACAAAGTGTCTGCAAAGGGATATTGACAGGTTAAGCGAAGGAGCAAAAATTTGGCAGATGGAATATCATGTGGGGAAAATGTGAAGTCATCCACTTTGGGAGGAAAAATAAAAAAGCAAAATACTATTTGAATGGAGAAATACTACAAAATGCTACAGTACAGAGGGATCTGGGTGTCCTCATACATGAAACACAAAAAGTCAACATACAGGTGCAGCAGGTAATCCGGAAGGCAAACTGAATATTGGCCTTTATTTCTAGGGGGATGGAGTATAAAAGCAGGATGTCATACTACAACTGTACAGGGTGCTGGTGAGACCACACCTGGAGTACTGCGTATAGTTCTGGTGCCCTTATTTAAGGAAGGACATACTTGCATTGGAGGCAGTTCAGAGAAAGTTCACTAGGTTGATTCCGGGAAGGGTTGTCTTATGAGAAAAGATTGAACAGGTTGGGTCTATACTCATTGGAGTTTAGAAGACTGAGAGGCGAGCTTATTGAAACATACAAGATTCTGAGGGGACTCGATAGGGTAGATGCTGAGAGGATGTTACCCCTCATGGGGGAATCCACAACTAGGGGGCAAAGTCTCAGAATAAGGGGTCGCCCGTTTAAGATGGAAATTAGGAGGAATTTCTTTTCCCAGTGGGTCGTGAATCTTTGGAATTCTTTACCCCAAAAAGCAGTGGAGGCTGAGTCATTGAATACATTCAAGGCTGAGTTAGACACATTTTTGATCAGCAAAGGAGTCAAAGGATATGGGGAAAAGGCAGGAAAGTGGAGTTGAGGTAAAAATCAGATCAACCATGATCTCATTAAATGGCGGAGCACGCTCGAGGGGCCAATTGGCCTACTCCTGCTCCTGTATCTTATGGAGACCATGAGCTGAGGTGTTGCAACGCGACCACTTCCAGGAGTGTGCAATTACAGCATTCCAAGTTTACATAGGGAGTTTGCATTATAAAAGGAGAAATCGGAAAGTTTACACAGAAACGTGGTGGCAGGAGCATATTCTGTTATTGCTACCGACGAGATGTGGGAGGACAATACTCACCCAACACTTTGTCTGGAATGTGTAATTTGATCCACTCTGCTGCAGAGTAATTCAAGTTCTCTGGAAAGTATAATTTGATCCAGTCATTGACAGACGGCGCTAGCGCTGCCGGGTGCAGAGGACAGAGGGCGCTAGCGCTGCCGGGTGCAGAGGACAGAGGGCGCATTTTTGCTGTTTGGCCATGGGTCTCCGGTCAGCGCTCTTAGTGAACGGCAGTTGGTGACCTACAATGTACATGAGTGGCCCAACACCCTCCGGGCATGAGTGCGCATGCACGTCATCGATAGTGGAAGCAGTTAGATCCTGGCGTTAATCATAGTGAAAAAACGTCAACAGGAAGTATGATTTCGTAGACAGGAAGTGCATACAGATGCGAGATTATTAATATAGATATACTTATCCACTGCAATTCAAATTGTAAAACCTATCGCCATATTTCTGCAATAGGACAATTTAGGATTTAAGCTTAACTTGTGCCATGCTAGTGCAAATTCAACAGATCAAGGTTTACAATGGTGAGAATTGAATATGGATTGTCGAAAGAGCTGTTCTGCAAATTAGCAGGAGCAGGTGGGGAGAAGGAATGTTTCCTTAACAGGAACATGCACTTCAAGATGGTCTCACCATCTGTGCATGCTTTTAAAGGTCAATTAGCAAGAAATTAACTTTTTATTTGCTTGGTTTTTTTTAATTGTGAATAATTCAATCTATTTGTGCTGCTCATAGTAATTGCCAGGGTGTTACTGTGCCCAACTGTGAATTAGCTCACAAGACCTGATGTACATATTTTTTATTCAATAATTCCAAAGAGATTTATTTCCCTAAAATCACTTCTGGCACATGCTTTTTTTTCTTGTCATGGAACAACTGTAGGATGAGCTCTAAATTCTTGATATAATGGTGAGATGTTAATCTGAAACCTCGTCTGCCTGTTCAGGTGGAGGACAGGTGCTATTAAACTCCTGCATTTCTTGGTCAGAATTCCTTCTTTAACCACCTCCAAAACAAATTACGGTCAATCATCATATTGCGATTTATGTGATCTTGTGTGTAAAATGTCTGCATAACAGCCACTGCACTTTAAGGTAATTCTACTCAAAGTGTTATGGAATGTTTGAGAGATGCAATAAAGTGCTATATAAATGTAAGTTTTGAGTGGTAGAAACAGTTTGAGATTTCTCAACTTTGTTCCTTGTATTGTGGCATCTTGCTCTTACAAATAGTATGTTTTGAGCAGGCTCTGTGGACCTTTGGTTGTGGATTCTAGAACAGTGTTTTGCAACACAAACTTACTTCCCTTCTACTTCACTTCATCTTTATGGAAATGATTTATACAGGACTGGAGCTGGATGGAGAACATTTTTTTAGTCAATTGGTAGGGAAAAAAAATACTCACCTGGGATGTGTGAGGTTCCATTGCTGTTGGATTAACTCCAAAAAGTTGGTTGATATCTTTGAGGCTGCAATTTAGAACAATCTGTGTACATTTACTAAGCATTGTTATTTGTCTGCTTTTTATTAAATGTGGACTTGATGGTCTTGTTAGAAATTACTTTTTAAAAAAAAATTCTTCCTCCTCCGAGCTAGGGAAGCGATGATACTTGGATAGGATCTCGGGTATATAAATAGGTTGCCTACCTAGTGGAGTCTTCATTCTGCACTCAACCAAGTACCCACCCAACTGACCTAGATTGTTATTTTTGGATTGAAAATAATTTGTTGTTTAGAACTTCGAATCACGTTGCTGTGCCTTAGTTTGTGTTGCTTTATTTCTGATACTTAGGAAGAGTTGCCTTTCATATGGTGGGGAAGAGAGTGAGTGGTGGGACTAAGGATGCCTTTGGTATTAAAAACATTTAAAGCGGCATCAATTCCATGCTTCTCCGGTAGTAGCGTTACTAGTGATAATCTGTCTTTTTAAATGCTCACATCATTCTGGAAGTGTTGAGTCTGCTTAAAGTGTTTGCTGACTATTTACTGAGCTAAAAGAAAAATGCAAGTTCTTTGGCATATCCTATGCAAAATCCAGTAGACCAGTGCATTTCAAGTAATTTGTGTTCTAGTTGAGAACTGATAGTGTAAAGCAAAAACATCTGCTGGGACGATGTCACATTGCTGATTAAGGAATAGCTTTCAAATTCCTTGAGCTGCTGTAGTTGACTGAATTATGAATGTAGAAGCAATGCAGAATACTTCTAGGTTCAACAGACTCCTTTTCATGGTACTGTAGAATTGTTCATATTTACATAACAATTTTGCTGGTTTGGGTGGAGCATTTATTTGCAGACAATCATTGAATGCTAGACACACTGCTGTGCATTGTTTAAAAGCTTTTATGGATTCTGGTTTCACTGCCATTTCTGGTGGAATATTCTATATCAACCACCCTCTGCGTATTTAAAAAAAAACTCTTAACCTGTCCCTTCGTTCACTTGGTGACAATCTTAAATGTATACCCTCTAGTTACTGTCTCACTGGTCAGTGGAAATAATTTTATCCTAATTACCTTATCACAGCCACTAATAATTTTGAACACCATCTCAGTATAAAGAGCTCCAGTTTCTCGAGTCTCTCGCCCTTAACCGAAGTGTCTCATTCCTGATATCATCTAACCAAAACTGGATACAGAATTCTACCTGCGGCCTAACCAACGATTAAACTCTTTTCGCTTCTCTTAAACTCTTGTTTTACAGGTACTTTAGTTTTCCAGTTAAAGAAACGACCACCTGATTATATCCCAAAGAACGCAAGGAAACAAAAGGAAATAGATGGGAGGTTATCAAAAGGAAAAGAAAGGAATGATAGTTCAAGCTATGGTTCATCATTGCCTCCTGAGAAACTACCATACCTTGTTGAACTGAGTCCTGGTAAGAGTTGCATAACGCCAATGTTATTAAAGATACCACAGTTTTTACGAAGAATTACATAGAACGTACAGCACTGAAACAGGCTATTCGGCCCAACAGGTCTGTACCGATGTTTATGGTCCACACAAGCCTCCACCCTCCCTACTTCATCTAACCCTATCAGCATATCCTTCTAAAGATATCATATAGCTGAGCATTTAAGTTCAGTCTTGTGTAATGTCTGTCTTTGCATCTGAAAAATTCTGATTTTTGTCTGCAGCTTTGCATCAGTTAATACAGCTAAAGAAATCTGACATAGCAGATGCTTTGTTTTGACTTTGGAATCAAATGTTCCAATAGTTGGTCCTTAGAGTTGCCAAAAATCATGTTTTTGCTCCTAGCTGTTTGTAAGTGTTAACCAATAGTATGACAGGTCTTGAAAGATTCCACTGTTGCTTCTAAATTTAATTCATGTCAAATTAAAATAATTTCCTTTAGTCCAGTTTAAACGCTACCTGTTACATTGAGTAAAGGCAACTACGGTCTTTGATTTGCTTGTTTGAAATTTTTATAAAACTTGATCGATCTTGTTTGGCTGTATTTGTTAATGTAGTTAGAACTTTTGCATTACCATAGTTGGTGTTTTCAGAGAGATGACCATTACAACATTGGTATTGTTTTGAATGTGCCTATGTTGTAATGGTCATCTCATGCCTAACACAGACACACTAAATTAACATTTCTTTTAAGAATCAAGACTATAATTAGTTACAATGACTTCTCACTAATGCAGTGAGGGCTATGTAAAGATTGAATCTCTGTCAATAGGTAACGATGCTAAACAGGGAAATACTTCAGATACAGAGACCATCCTTTGCATTCCAACCCCATTTTCCATGAATACTTTTGGCTGTGCAATCTTTATTCTGCATTCTCCAAGCGCCATAGGAGCGCAGTCTAACTTGATAGGTTGTGGGAATCTATGTGCTGAGTGTGCACATAAAAATGTCATGACTCCCCACAGACATGTGGTGTCCTACTCCTGTGTCACATCAAGCCCCAGAACCTGTGCTATGGCATTGCCTTATCCCCACCTAAGGACTGAAAGGCATGTTTGAGTTGTAGACTTAATGTACAGGCTGGTCAGCCTAATGGTGGTGGGGAAACTTTGAGACAATAATCCAAGACATAATTAAATGTAACATGGAAAAATATGGTTAATAAATGTCAGCCAACATGGATTTGTTGAAGATAATTTATGTTTGACTAACTTGAACATAAGAAATAGGAGTAGGCCACATGGCCCCTCGAGCCTGCTCCGCCATTCAATCAGATCATGGCTGATCTTCGACCTCAACTCCACTTTCCTGCCCGGCCCCCATATCCCTTGATTGAGTTCTTTGATGAAGTAACGGAGAGGGTTGATGAGGGTAGTGCAGTTGATGTGTATATCGACTTTCAAAAGGCATTTGATAAGGTGCCAAATAGAATTACGTGGAGTCTACAGCACAGAAACAGGCCATTCGGCCCCCTGGTCTATGTCGGTGTTTATGTTCCACACGAGCCTCCTCCCATCCCTTATCATCTAACCCTATCAGCATATTCTTCTATTTCTTTCTCCCTCTTGCTTATCTAGCTTCCCCTTAAATACATTTATGCTATTTGCCTCAACTATTCTTTGTGGTAGCGTGTTCCACGTTCTTACCACTCTTGGGGTAAAGAAGTTGCTCCTAAATTCCTTATTGGATTTATAGACTTAGCAAAATTGAAGCCCATGGGATTAATGGGGCAGTGGCAGTGTGGATACCAAATTGGCTAAGAGACAGAAAGCGGAGAGTAGTGGTGAGCAATTCTTTTTTAGACTGGAGGGAAGTGGTGTCGCCCAGGGGTCAGTATTAGGATCATTGCTCTTTTGGATGTACAGGGTACAATTTCAAAGTTTGCAGAAATGTATCAAACAGAGTGAGGAAGATACTAATCGAGTTCAGCAGGACATAGACAGACTAGTGAAATGAGCAGAAACATGGCCGATGCAATTTAATGCAGAGAAGTGTGAAGTGATGCATTTTGGTAGGAAGAATGAGAGGCAATATAAACTAAATGGTACAGTTTTAAAGGGGATGCAGGAAGAGCGAGACCTGGGGTGTACGTACACAAATCTTTGAAGGTGGCGGGACAAGTTGAGAAGGCTGTGATAAAGCATACGGGATCCGTGGCTTTATAACGGAGGCATAGAGTACAAGTTACGCTAAGCCTTTATAAATCAATGGTTAGGCCCCAACTGGAGCCTGGTGTCCAGTTCTGGGCACCACACTTTAGGAAGATGTCAAGGCCTTAGAGAAGGTGCAGAGGAGATTTACTGGAATGATACCGAGATGCGGGGCTTCAGTTACATGGAAAGACTAAAGAAGCTGGGATTGTTCTCAGAGCAGGGAAGGCTAAGAGGAGATTTAATAGAGGTGTTCAAAATCATGAAGGGCTTTGATAGAGTAAATAAGGAGAAACTATTTCCAGTGGTAGAAGGGTTGGTAACCAGAGCACACAAATTTAAGGTAATTGGCAAAAGAACCAGAGGCAAGATGAGAATTTTTTTCATGCAGCGAGTTATGATCTGGAATACACTGCCTGAAAGGGTGTTGGAAGCATTTGTCATAAGCCTCCTTTTTCTGTTTCATTTTAATCTCTATCTTTAGTCGTCCAGGGAGCTCCAGCTTTGGATGTTCTTCCTTTCCCCCTCGTGGGAATGTGTCTACTCTGTACCCGAACCATCTCCTCCTTGAAGGCCTCCCATTGTTCAATTACTGTTTTGCCTACCAATTTTTGATTCCAATCCACCAGGGCCAGATCCTTTCTTAATTCACTGAAATTTGCCCTCCTCCAGTTAAGTATTTTTACACTTGATGGTCCTTTTCCATAACTATTCTAAACCTAATAGTATGATTGCTGTTCCCCAAATGCTCCCCTGCTGAAACATGCTATACTTGCTGCACTTCATTCCCCATAACTAGACCCAACACTGCTTCCTCCTTTTGGGCTGGAAACACACTGATCAAGAAAGTCCTTTTATATACATTTCAGGAATTCGTCCCCCTCTTTGCACTTTACACTGAAATTATCCCAATATAGATTGGGATAGTAAAAGTCCCCCATTATCACTGCTCTATTCTTGCACCTTTCTGTAATTTGCTTGCAAATTTGCTCCTCCAACTCAGAGTCATAGAGTCATAGAGTTATACAGCACGGATAGAGGCCCTTCGGCCCATCGTGTCCGTGCCGGCCATCAGCCCTGTCTACTCTAATCCCATATTCCAGCATTTGGTCCGTAGCCTTGTATGCTATGGCATTTCAAGTGCTCATCCAAATGCTTCTTGAATGTTGTGAGGGTTCCTGCCTCCACAACCCTTTCAGGCAGTGAGTTCCAGACTCCAACCACCCTCTGGGTGAAAAAGTTCCCTCTCAAATCCCCTCTAAACCTCCCGCCTTTTACCTTGAATCTATGTCCCCTTGTTATAGAACCCTCAACGAAGGGAAAAAGCTCCTTAGTATCCATCCTATCTGTGCCCCTCATAATTTTGTACACCTCAATCATGTCCCCCCTCAGCCTCCTCTGCTCCAAGGAAAACAAACCCAATCTTCCCAGTCTCTCTTCATAGCTGAAGCGCTCCAGCCCTGGTAATATCCTGGTGAATCTCCTCTGCACCCTCTCCAAAGCGATCACATCCTTCCTGTAGTGTGGCGACCAGAACTGCACACAGTACTCCAGCTGTGGCCTAACCAGTGTTTTATACAGCTCCATCATAACCTCCTTGCTCTTATATTCTATGCCTCGGCTAATAAAGGCAAGTATCCCATATGCCTTCTTTACCACCTTATCTACCTGTTCCGCCGCCTTCAGGGATCTGTGAACTTGCACACCAAGATCCCTCTGACCCTCTGTCTTGCCTAGGGTCCTCCCATTCATTGTGTATTCCCTTGCCTTGTTAGTCCCTCCAAAGTGCATCACCTCGCACTTTTCCGGGTTAAATTCCATTTGCCACTGTTCCGCCCATCTGACCAACCCATCTATATCGTCCTGCAGACTGAGGCTATCCTCCTCGCTATTTACCACCCTACCAATTTTTGTATCATCAGCGAACTTACTGATCATACCTTTTACATTCATATCCAAGTCATTAATGTAGACCACAAACAGCAAGGGACCCAGCACCGATCCCTGTGGTACCCCACTGGCCACAGGCTTCCAGTCACAAAAACAACCTTCGACCATCACCCTCTGCCTTCTGCCACTAAGCCAGTTTTGTATCCAAAGTGCCAAGGCACCCTGGATTCCATGGGCTCGTACCTTCTTGACCAGTCTCCTGTGGGGGACTTTATCGAAGGCCTTACTGAAATCCATGTATACCACATCCACTGCGTTACCCTCATCCACACACCTAGTCACCCCCTCAAAAAATTCAATCAAATTAGTCAGACATGATCTTCCCTTGACAAAGCCATGTTGACTATCCCTGATTAATCCTTGCTTCTCCAAGTGGAGACTAATTTTGTCCTTCAGAATTTTTTCCAATAATTTTCCTACCACTGATGTTAGGCTCACTGGCCTGTAGTTCCCCGGTTTTTCCCTACTCCCCTTCTTGAATAATGGTATTACATTAGCAGTTCTCCAGTCCTCTGGCACATCCCCTGAGGCCAGAGAGGTTCTGAATATATGTGTCAGAGCCCCCGCAATCTCCTCCTTTGCCTCACACAGTAGCCTGGGATACATTTCGTCCGGGCCTGGGGATTTATCCATTTTTAGGCCTGCTAAAACCGCCAATACCTCCTCCCGCTCGATGTTAATATGTTCGAGTATATCACAGTCCCCCTGCCGTATTTCTATGTCTACATCGTCCTTCTCCATAGTGAAAACAGATGCAAAAAATTCATTTAGAACCCCTCCTACATCTGCCGGCTCCACACACATTGCCATTTTTGTCCCTAATGGGCCCTATTTTTTCCCTAGTCATCCTCTTACCCTTAATATACTTATAAAACATCTTAGGATTTTCCTTTATTTTGCTCGCCAGTGTTATTTCATGGCCCCTCCTTGATCTCCTAATTTCTTTTTTAAGTATCCCCCTGCACTTTTTGTACTCCTCTAGGGCTTCCTCCGTCTTTAGCGTTTTGTATCTGCCAAAAGCCCTCCTTTTTTTCCTAATCCATTCTCGTATATCCCCTGACATCCAAGGTTCCCTGGAGTTCTTGGAACCACCCTTTACCTTTACGGGAACATGTTGCCATTGTATGGTCTCAATCTCCCTTCTGAAAGACTCCCATTGCTCCGATGCGGATTTTCCTACAAGCAGCTTATCCCAGTCCATTTTGGCCAGATCCTGCCTTATCCTATTAAAATCGGCCTTCCCCCAATTTAGAACCTTTATTTCCGGCCCCTCCCTGTCCTTTTCCACGACCACCTTAAATCTCACCGAATTATGGTCACTGTCACCAAAGTGCTCACCTACTAGCACTTCTTCCACTTGGCCGGCCACATTCCCTAGAATTAGGTCCAGTACCGCCCCCTCTCTTGTAGGACTTTCTACATGCTGGCTCAAAAAGCTCTCCTGGATGCACGTTAAGAATTTTGTACCCTCTAAGCCTTTTACACTCTGAGTATCCCAGTTAATATTGGGGAAGTTGAAATCCCCCACTATTATTACCCGATTATTTGCACAATTTTCTGAGATTTGCCTACATATCTGTTCCTCTATCTCCCCCTGACTGTTTGGGGGCCTATAGTACACTCCCATCAAAGTGCTTGCCCCCTTTTTGTTTTTAAGCTCCACCCATATGGCCTCATTAGAGGAACCTGCTAATATATCATCCCTCCTTATGGCAGTAATTGATTCTTTAATTAATATTGCGACCCCCCCTCCTCTTATACCTCCCCCCCCCGTCTCGCCTGAAGATTCTGTACCCCGGAATATTGAGCTGCCAGTCTTGCCCCTCCCTCAACCATGTCTCTGTGACAGCAACAATATCATACTCCCATGTGTTTATCAACACCTTCAGTTCATCCACCTTATTCGCAAGACTTCTTGCATTAAAATAGATGCCATCCAGCCTTGCCCTCACATATTTGCCCTGTCTTCCAAGCTGACTTGTTTTTTTCTCTATATTTGGCTGCACATCACCCCCTATTGTAGCTCCACTCTGTATCCCATCCCCCTGCCAAGTTAGTTTAAACCCCCCCCCCCCCCCCCCCAACAGTGCTAGCAAACCTCCCCGCAAGGATATTTGTCCCGCTCTGGTTCAGGTGCAACCCGTCCGACTTGTACAAGTCCCACCTTCCCCAGAAGCAGGCCCAGTGATCCAGGAAACTGAAACCCTCCCTCCTGCACCAACTCTTTAGTCACGCATTCATCTGTTCTATCCTCCTATTTCTATACTCACTAGCCCGTGGCACTGGGAGTAATCCAGAGATTACAACCTTTGAGGTCCTGCTCTTTAATCTGCTACCTAGCTCCCTAACTTCTTGATGCAGGACCTCATCTCCCTTCCTACCTCTGTCGTTGGTCCCAATGTGGACCACGACCTCTGCCTGCTCACCCTCCCCCTTGAGAATGCCCTGTAGCCGCTCAGTGACATCCATGACCCTGGCACCAGGGAGGCAACAAACCATCCTGGAGTCACGTTTACGGCCACAGAAACGCCTGTCTGTTCCCCTTACGATAGAATCCCCTACCACTATAGCTCTTCCACTCTTTTTCCTCCCAGCCTGTGCAGCAGAGCTACCCCTGGTGCCAGGAAGTTGGCTGCTGCTGCCTTCCCCTGATAAGTCATCCCCCTCAACAATATCCAAAGCGGTATATTTGTTTGAGAGGGGGACGGCCACAGGGGACCCCTGCACTGCCTGCCTGCTCTTCTTACTCTGCCTGGTGGTCACCCAATTACTTCCTGCCTGTACAACCTTTACCTGCGGTGTGACCATCTCACTAAACGTGCTATCCACGACGTTCTCAGCATCGCGAATGCTCCTTAATGAATCCATCCGCAGCTCCAGTGCCGCAATGCGGTTTGTCAGTAGCTGCAGCTGGATACATTTCCCGCACACATGGTCGTCAGGGACACCGGAAGGGTCCCTGATTTCCCACATAGAGCAGGAAGAGCATAACACGGGGCTGGGCTGTCCTGACATGACTTACCCTTTAACTAATTAATTCAAATTAAATGAATCCCACCAATTTCACTTCAATTAAAAAGGTATACTCAAGGGCCCTTGCTGAACAGCAGTCCCCCACTACACAACAGAGACTAGAGAATCCACAAACTCTAACCTTAGACAAATTCAGCAGGAAAATACTCACCAGCCAATCACTTACCTCTTCCTTGGTGACGTCCCACTTGGATTACTTTTTGCTTCTTATTTATCTTGGGTCCAGGAGTTAAGTCCCTGTGATGTCGCACAGTAGTTGTTTCTTGGTGCAGGTCTGCTGCTGCTTTTATTCCACAATCTCAGTCTTCTACTCTCAGGTCCACTACCGCTCTGCAGGAAAAGTTTGGAAAAGCAAGGCAAAGCAGCCTTCCCACTATTTGGTGGCCTATAGTATACACCCAGTAGTGTTAATAGCTCCCTTTCCTTAATTCTAACCAAATAGGTTCTGTCTTTGACCTCTCAACGACATCATTGCTTTCCAGTGCTATAATTGTTTCTTTGGTCAATTACTGCCATCCCCCCCCTTTTCCTTCCCTTTCTTTCCTGAATACCTTGTAGCTAGGAATATGAAGTACCCATTCCTTCCCTTTGAGCCAGGTCTCTGTTATTGCCACTATTTCACAGTCCCATGAGGTGACTTGTGTAGCCAGCTCACCAACCTTATTTACCACACAATATGCATTTATACACATGCACTCCAAACTCATCTTAGACTGCCTCACATTTGCCCCCTGTTTGATCGCTCCTATTTCTGAACTGTTCTTTACTCTAGCATTATTCGTCTCCCCCAGTCCTCTGTGCACCTTATTTCTCCTTTCTAATGTTTCATTATGGTGCCTACCCCCCCCCTGCTAAATTAGTTTAAACCCTCCCCAACAGCACTAGTTAACCTCCCCGCGAGGATATTGGTCCCAGCTGTGTTGAGGGGCAATCCATCTGACTTGCACTGGTGCCTCCTGCCCTAGAACTGGTCGCAATGCCCCAGGAATCTGAAGCCCTCCCTCCTGCACTATTTCTTTACCCATGCATTAACCTGTGTTATCCTACTAATCCTATACTCCATTAGCACGTGCCACTGGGAGTAATCCAGAGATTGCTTCCTTTTGAGGTCCTGATTTTTAAACTTCCTCCCTAACTCCTGAAACTATGACTGCAGGACCTCAACTCTTTTCCTTTCTGTGTCATTGATTCCCACATGGACCACAACTTCTGGCCCTCCACCTCCTCCTCCACCTCCACCCGCCCATATACATAGGCACACCAATACAAGGTGTTCGGATGTACGTCCCAAGGAAAGGCACTTCTCTGAGGGGTCTCTGCATCAACAGTAGTTGCAATGCGTCTCTGGATGCTGTATCTCCAATATATCTCTGCCTGCTCTATTGGTTCATGTAGAGCTCCATTGCTGAAAGCTGTGTGGCAGATTATTCGCCTGTTTCAAGGGCTAGGATCTGTCGGCACATCATTTTCTTTCACACATTGTGGGAACTTTTACAATCTTGGTTGATTCTGGGGAAATTACATGCTGAGCATAACCATAAAAATTTGCACCAGATGTAATAGTGTTGCATGTAACTTCCTGCTTATGCCATGCATAAATCCCCAGGACCTGCAATTTAGCAGCCTTTATACTGTTAGTGTTGCCAGGTTCTCGGAGCACCGATCTTGTGCTAAGACTGGCACAAGGATTAAATTATGAGGACAGGTTGCATAGACTTGGCTTGTATTCCCTTGAATATAGAAAACTAAGTGGTGATGTAATTGAGGTTTTTAAGATGATTAAAGGAGTTGGGGTAGGTAGAGAGTGAATATTGCGCCTGGCGAGGGAGTCCAGAACAAGGGGGCGTAACCTTAAAATTAGGGCTAGGCTGTTCAGGAGTGATTTCAGGAAGCACTTCACACAAATGGTAATGGAAATCTGGAACCCCTCCGTGCCTCCCCAAACCCCCCAAAAAGTTGTTGAGGCTAGGTCAATTGAAAATCTCAAAACTGAGATGGATAGATTTTTGTTAGACAAGGGTATTAAGGGTTACGGAACCAAGGCGGGTAGATGGAGTTAAAATACAGATCAGCCACGATCTAATTAAATGGTAGACCAAGCTCGAGGGGCTGAATAGCCTACTCCTGTTCCTAAGTTAACGCAGAAGATCTGCTTAAAAACTGTCTTCCTGGCAATGGTTTTACATTTAGCTTGCATCCGGCTGTGCAGTACCTCCGCTATGGGAACCAGGTAACATGAGCATGAGACTCGTGCAATATAAAAGCACCTATGGAACAGTTTCTTTTTCAGCTTAGAAAGATACTCTGCAGTTTTCGTCACAATTTCAGGACATCTAGAACCAGGTTCTGTAGTTTCTAGAATTTATAAGTAAGGAAAATAGTGTGTGTGCATTTTACTGATTTCCAGTGCTTTTGATCTATTTTATTGCTTTAATCATATTCCTTGGTCAGCTCTAAGTTCCTTGCGTGCAACTTAGCAAGGGCTGATATTTTATCCTAACTTTGAGAGCCTAGTAATCTTTAACTGTAGGGTAGATTTTGCCCTTTTTAGGGCATAAATCCACTACTTTCAGTCTTCGTTAACAGTGCTTATGCCTCATGTCATTAGCAGGCTTAGTCAACAGAGCAATAAATACCTGAGATGCTCAGATAGTCAGTGGAGTTTTTTGCAATACAAGAATAAACTGCAGGAATATAGCTTCTCCTTTAAAGCAGCACAGCTGAGAGTCACAGTGCAAGCCGGCGCCTCACTGCTCTGATGTTAGTTTGTTATACAAGGAGAGATCCAATATGATGCACTGTCCCTCCATCTGAGAAAAAAAACATTGCCATAGCCTATTATTAAATTCCAGGTTAAGATGCTGTCTGCTGTTTTTCTTCCACCTCGATGTGTATGTTGTAGGCTAATCTGGAAGCCATCTCAAATTTTCCCACATCCCATGAAATCCATAACTTATACACAATAAGTTATGGATTTCATGGGATGTGGGAAAATTTGAGATGGCTTCCAGATTTTTTTTCATATTCCAAAGATGTTTATATGTGCATATCTTTTTATCTCTCCCAAGCCACTAATAATCTTTAATTGCTGGTTACCTGTGATTAGATTTATCCAGGCAATGACTTAGATCATTTTACATTATTATGCATGTTGCTTTTTAGTAGCCCTGCTTTTGCTGCTGTTTACCTTTGTTGTTTTTGATACTTCTGACAATTCTGCCTACAAGACAAGTGAAATAATCAGCTTTTTAAAACTCCCTTTTCTGTGACTTTTACCTTTTCTGTCTTATTCACTTTATCAAATTCTGTACCTGGTGGTGTCCATCCCAACTTGATGTTTCTCTTGAACCGTAACCACAACCAGGAGGGTTTCACAGATATTTCTTCTAAGAATACTTAATTTTGAGGTTCACCATTTATTTAAATGTCTAAATATTTTGCCAAAAAGATGCATGTAAGTTGGAGAAATTTATATTTCTAAAACAGTGATGCCCTGAAATGGGAGCATATCAAGAAGGATGTAAAGCTTCAAATATGTACAATTGCAGCAAGACTTCCTTATGTTTATACTCCAATCCCCTTGCAATAAAAGCCAACATAACATTTGCCTACATGTTGCCTACTACTACTATTGCCAATCTGAAGGTAAATAATTATCTGCTCACTTGGACTTTATTTGCATATAGTGTGTTTTTCTTCTAAAAGTCACTCTTGTGCACAGTTGAAGGAAAAGAGCTTTACATAGCAAGTGTCAGATATTCAGTTTAAATTGATTTGGCCAGTTTTTGGTTTAACTATTGTACTCCATACACCATTTCAAAATGTTTCTCTAATAAAAGGCTGTTTCTGAGCATTAGTTTAATTGAATGCTTTAATGGCAATTTTAGCATGTAAATTCAATTATCAGATCCGCGCATTATTGTTTTTGATCATTTTTGGTTGTTATTTAAGCCAGTGACTAACTGAACTAGAAAAATCAAGACTGTTTGGTGTCTGGCCACAATGAATTAACTGATCTCAGCTGGGGTGACTGGTGCTGTATTTGGCATCTCTGGCTTAGTTACAGAAAATTGCCCACTTGTATCTAAACTTGTGCGTGAATAATGACCACTTGGACAATGTACAGGAGGGTGGTCACTATGTTGAATCTTACCTAAACAAACAGTCAATGCCTTTAAGAGGAGAAAATTAGCAGGCAAAGGATGAAGATTTAAATAATTAAAAGAAAAATAATAGATTTGGCTAGTTACAAGCATTGTTAGAAAACTGTATCCAAATTTGAATTGACAGAACTATTTTGGTTTATTAGAAAAGTTGCAGGGTAAGTACAAAGGGACATTGGCTGCAAAGAATAATGGTTAAAGTGCACCAATGAGCCATAGAGTGCCTGTCAATGTTGAGGGAACAGCTTTGGCATTGATTTGTACTGGGAAAAGTTAACGCAGTTAAAGCTCAAGTAGGAGGCATGTGGGTGGATGCCAGTAAGAACCAGTGTTCATTTGTGATAGCTGGATTGGTCAAAATGAATGTTGAGCCCCAGCAAGCATTGAGCATTTATCCTGGGTCGTTGGTTCAACAGATGTTGTATCTTTCAGCTTCCTATATTCTAAGTGAGGAGGTTTGATAGAGATGTTCAAAATCATGAAAGATTTTGATAGAGTAAATAAGGAGAAACTTTCACGTGGCAGAAGGGTCGGTAAGCAGAGGACACAGATTTAAGGAAATTGGCAAAAGAACCAGAGGCGACATGAGGAAAAAAATTTACGCAGCGATCTGGTTATGATCTGAATGCACTGCCTGAATGGGTGGTGGAAGCAGATTCAATAGTAATTTTCAAAGGGGAATTCGATAAATACTTGAAGGGGAAAAATTTGCAGGGCTATGGGGAAAGAGCAGGGGAGTGGGACTAATTGGGTCGCTCTTTCAAAGAGCCGGCACAGGCACGATGGGCTGAAGGCCTCCTTCTGTGCTGTATAATTCTATCTCTGGGCCTGGCAAGTACCAAAATAAGCAGAATTGGGGAGGCATGGAGTTCATGCATAGGGTGGATTATACAAAGTCTCTGGAAGGAGTTTCATTTTGTTATGTTTTTGCCTTCAAACCCAAAAGAGATTGGATTGCAACAGTTACCTCTTTTGGGGGGCAATGGCGTGGACGAACATTGCAATGCCAGGGTCAGAGAAAGTTCAGTGAATTAAAATTTTTAAGATTATGGGAACTATCTGTTCTGATAACTTGTGGAATCCTAAATGTGGAAAAGTATTGGCAGTGGAAATGAAGGGCCTACTTCACTTGGGTACCTGAGTTTCTGGGAGGCTAGGGGAGGCTTAAATAAAATCGATCTGAGATGGCATTCTGCCCGTGACCAATTGAACATATTGTACAAATTCCTCAAAAAGATCAAGGTTACTTTGTTTCACATCATTCAGCATTTTGCCTCGGAAACTGTCTAGCAGTGAACCCCAGGATGTTTTGTTCTGTTACAAAATATGTCCAAGAAATTTGATCTTTTATATTCACTAAAAGAATTACTGTATCATGTGGTCCTTTTTCAGCCATCAATTTGCCCCCCACCACGGAGGTTCCCTGATGTGTCTGACATGCATATGCCACAATCATGCACTGTCTACAAATGCAGATGGAAATTTTCTCAGCTTGGGTGTCTGGAGTCTTAAAAGGACATCTGAGAAACCATAAAAGGAAAGTCTATAAGAAGTACTCTTTTGTTCAAAGTACTTGCTCTGTCTCCTATTTTATATACCAAAAGATTGACTGGCAAGAATCTTAATTTAGAAAAAACAATTTTCATTTTTTGAGCTGCAGATCGGCATTGTGCAAGGTTGTATGTGACTCCCAATAGGCTGCACCATTTAGATTTTAAGATATCAATCAACATTCTTATGGTAGATTTTTTTTCTCTCTAAAATAGGGAAGTAGTTTAACAAAAAGTACTTTCCTTAACCTATACGTTTGATTAAGGGTAGCTAAAGATGATAAACTAATAACCTAATTGCCACACAAGTCATTAGTGACTACACTTCAAACGTAATTCATTGACTATAAAGTGCTTTGGGACATCCCGCGGATGTGAAAAGCGCTATGCATATGCAAGTTGGTTAATGTCTTGTGTTGCATATGGCTCTTTTGTGTTTGAAGCTGATCAGCTAGTCTGCAAGCCTTGGCAATCAAATCACTATAGTTGCCAAACAAATTAAAATGAATCCCCTGATCCTAAATTTCCATACAGTGTTGTGTCCTTAGAAATGTTTGTTTGGTACCTGTGATTTTACTGGCCTCCATGGGTTTAGTTGTCACATAAAAACACACTATCCACTAGAATTCTTCTCTGAACATTAGTGTTCAACAATTACTAGTGGATTTCCTTTGACTTTGCCCCAGAAAGTCAGGACAAAGCGACTATTTCCCTGAGTGCATTTATTGATGCTGTAGGTGTAAGTAAGGAGTTCTGAAGTGCCATCCATTGGTAGAAGCTGCAGATGTGACTGTCACAGAATCGTTCACCTGACGAAGGGGGAAGCCTCCGAAAGCTTGTGAATTTAAAATAAAATTGCTGGACTATAACTTGGTGTTGTAAAATTGTTTACAATTGTTATAAGATGTGTGACGTACATAGCAATTTAATATATTCAATTAAAAAAGTTTGGCAATTTTTTGTGTACAACATTTTTGTTTGTTGAGTGAATTAAAAGAATTGGCTTAGAGAAGCAACTGTAAAGAGTATTAATGTGTACCGTTGAAGCTGAAAGATTCTGGTAATGATTGATCACATTTGTCACACTGTAGATATAAATCAAGGCGGCTGGTTCATAGTTTTCTCGAAAAATGGACACTCACATAATGCAATCTCAAAACACTGGTATAAATACCAGAAAAACCTGTAGCAAAAATGAAATTTGATTTAATCATGAAACCAGTGGTGCTAATGATAAATGCATAGAATTTCAGAATGCAATCCCCAGAACACCAGTTTAAAAGAAAATCCAGAATATGGTTTTATAATGGAATTTGATTCATTCAGTCAATAATGCTTCAAAGTTCATTCTGAAGTGTCAACTTCATGTCTAGGTACTTGGAGCCTGACAAGTCTACCTGCTTTCTGAAAATGTACTACTTAACTTGGATAGCATGGGGTTCGTGAAGTAAATCTAAAAGGTAGATCCCATCTTTTGGAGTACAGTAATTCTATAAGTGGAGGTGATCGCCACATTCCTAAACTCTGAAATATATCTGATGGACTGCTAACTTTAGTAAATGGAGTAACTGCGAAATGTTACACGGCATTCTCTAGATAAAAATAATGACCAAAATCCAAGATGGGGTATGTGTACCATAGTACTACTGTGGAAGGAAAACATGCTAATTACTGAATTGTGAAGTGTTTTTGGTCTAAGTGTGCATTGTGTTTTAGCATAGGTTCCTTTTGTGATCTAGAATATTTGATTGTGGACTCATTTTTTATAGCTTGCCTTTTAGTGTCTTTGTAATTTGATTTATTCCTTGTTACTTTTTACATTTTGGTAGTGATGAGACCAGGAATTATTAAAAATTTGAGTGTACATGGAAATCATTTTTCCCAGTACATAAAGCAATATTTACTTCCCTCTTATACATCCATTAATTGGTGGGAGCATGCAGAGATGTCTTACACGAGCTTAGTTTACAGATCTATTCAGATTTTCTGACCACTTGTAGTGACTTTAATTGTGCTGTTTGGGACGGTTTCCTATTCTAGTTGACAACTGAAGATGGTCCTTTCTTTGTAGTTTTAGTGCAAAGTTTAAAATGCCTCTGATCCAAACTAAGCTTGAATAGGTGTGAAGAAGAGCAATATGTGTGCATGTGCACAGTGTAGGAGGAGAAAGTCCCATGTAATGCAAGTGTCCATAGATATTCAGTGTGGGTACCTTGAGAAATAAGTGCATGGCTTCTTCTGTTCTTGGTGACTAGGCTAAACCTGCCTTATGTAGAGAGCCCCCACTTATTTCGAAAGAAACTTAGTGTACACTGCCAATACTAAAAATTAAAAGGCATAAAAATCTTAATTTTCTCATCTCCATAAAAGCAATATTTTTCTTTAACTGGCATTTTGTGTGTTTTGTATAATTCTAAATTTTATATGAAAGAAACTAAAAGAACTTTTTGGTCTATAGAAAAACTAAAGTGAAAAGTGTCATCTAATCATTGATCAAAGTTGTGTTGAGCACTAAAGTTGCTAATACAATGTACAAATCCTCCTTTTAGAACTGCAGTGGAGCAAATCTGGCTGTAGTGTGAGCTTCTTTAGCTGCAGGCTATGATTTAGCTTGAACAGATAAAACAGGTTTGAAACTTTGTTTTGTTCTGTACCTGAAAAGCTTCTCGCATGCAGTACTTCACTTGCAAATTCCTTTACCCAAAGAGTGGTAAGAATTTGGTACGCGCTACCACAAGGAGTGGTTGAGGCAAATAGCACAGATACATTTAAGGGGAAGCTAGATAAGCACATGAGGGAGAAAGGAATAGAAGGGTATCCTGATAGGGTTAGATAAAGTAGGGAGGGAGGAGGCTCATGTGGATCTTAAACGCCAGCATTGACCAGTTGGGCCGAATGACCTGTTCCTGTGCTGTAGTTTCGATATAATTCGATGTACATGTATTGTATGGAGTAACAGTTAATTGCCAAACTTAATTTTTGTAAATGGACGTACTAAACCAGATGAGTATTGCTTTAAAAGCTATGCAGTTACACTCAGTTTGAGCCATTGGTGACCAGGGAACAAGATCCTGTTACTATTAGAATGAACAGTTCCCCTTGTCACTTTGTGTTTGCATGTACTGACATTCCAGATTAAATTCACAACAGGAACGTTGCATCAAATGTCTATCCTAGCCTAATGCAATTGCACTGTCTCCCAGATCCAAAAAAAACCAAAGAGTTTGAAGCTGTTGAAACTCCAAAACCTGATTCCAGTAACTAACTTCCCACAGTTCATACTTTCCCCAGCTTTTTTTTGTTAGGCTCATGTGCCAAATTGACAACAAATGCAAATTTTCAACACAGATATAAAATGGGTATGATAATTGAAATAAATCAGGTGCACATAGGCTCAACTACGTATTTAAAAATGTTGCAGATGGTTCTGACTCCAGAGATAAACCAAAACTCTACCGTTTACAACTGAATGTAACTGATGTTGGCACTGAAAAGTCAGATGAGAACTCTATACAGGTAAGAGTGAGTTTTGTGTAGCCTTTAATCAAAAGTGGCTAAAGGAAAACCTGTGACCAGCATTTTCTTTTTTTTAAAAACTAAACTTGCACCTGCAGTAACTACTTGCACTTGTATAGCTCTCCAACTTTGAAAAGACAACTCAAAACACTTTATTGATTAGAGAATAAAATAATCATGAAAATACACTTCAGTTGTAGAATGCCAGCATATATTTCAATTTCAAGGCATAGTAAAATTCAGGTTGTTCTCTGATGTATTTTATTCCAACCTGAACGAGTGCTGTTACGTGTCCCAAAAAGGCTCCGAGTTTAGAATACTGGTATCAGTACTTTGTGGTCCCTAATTTTTTCTTTTATGGGAGTAGTGGTTGCCACATCATTGACCACACTGCAGTTGAACAAACCTACAAAAAAAATCATCTATTTTATAGATTATAAAAGTGGGGCAAATTCTGTGACTCTGCATTGTTGTCAAATGTTTAAGGAAGCAAATGAACATATGATTAGTGTTCAGTTTAAGTTTGCCACAATCTCTAGAATGAGGAAATGGGTCCAAGCTTTGAAGAGCAACAACCATTTTGATTTAACTGTTTTACATAAACAGTCATGAACGTTTGGAATCCACTACCTAGTGAGGCAATGGAGACAGATAGTATGGAAAAATTTAAGGATGAACACAAATATTTGATGGAGTGGGTAATTTGAGAGGTATGTTTGGGACCAGCCAGGTGAAGTTCCATAGTCATTTTGGTCCTGTATTTTTGTATGTTCCTGTTTTTCGTGTTAATTGTACTATAATAGGCAAAGTGCACAATGTTCATAGACTTATGAATTTACATTTTGTGAAGAATTTTTGTGCTGGTCAAGTTAACTATTTCAGTGACAGGGAATGCAATAGTTTGCCATCTCCAGCATCCAGATTCTGCACCAGACATTGAGATCTGGTATTGCATGGTGCAAATTCATTTAAAACACCCCCACTCTAAAAAAATTTTGCCATAGCACAATGCTTCAAAGAGCACAGCTTACTACATGGTTCACTCATTCACATGCTCCGCTTATCACTAAAATACAAAAGGTTGCCCTTTAAAACATTTGTAAGCTGATGATGTGACACTGTCATCAATACTGTAACTTCCCCCTTTGCCATTTAAATGGCATATTTCTTATGGCTGTTCTTCCCGTTGCTAGTTCAGACCATAACATTTCCTTTGAAATAGGGAGGGGGAGAAACAAGAGAAGTGCACTATATAAGTTGCACATGATGTTGACACATAAGCAACAGCAGTTGAGAAATGAGCAAGAACCTCTATAAAGCCAGAAGTTACTATTGTAGAACAATACACTGTAGACTGAATTGTGCTATATAGGCAAAGCATCCAATGCACTTTGTAGACAAGCTGAGGGTGCTATGAAATATTGTGCAATTCTGGTTTGGTAGTGGGAGCAAAACTGCATTTCACTTTGGAAGTAAAAATATGGTACGATGTTATCCCATAAATGCCCTGCCCCAGTTACTGTTTTCTTGATCAAGTTGGGCCACTTTTTGGAGAAGCGTTTCTCGGGCAACCTTTGAATTTCTCGATGGAACCCCACCTAGTGAGCTCTAATGCTGCATTTAAGTAGGGTAAGAGAGTCACCTTCAGTGCATCTGCTACTTTGTGTGTGGTCTTGGCAGATTTGATGCAACTTCAAACAGATGCATGAAGGGCTCCAGAAAAGCTCTATAAATGGGGATTTAGTTGTCAGCAAAATTTGTCTTTACCATGGTTGGATTTCTTTTCATACTGCTTTTATTAGAGTGCAGACTAGAGAAACTGAAACCAAAATTGGAACAGAAAGCAACTTGTTAATTTTGTACCATATATATGATGCATGTATTGCATTTTTTTTTAAAAATGAACAACTTATTGTTCCAATACTGATGCATTTCTATAACTGGTAACTATTTCCAAAGTTGTGTGCTGTATATAATTTCTACCATGTATGGATATGAGAGTGCATTTCAGAACTGAATAAAAATTCCTATTAGAAAATTGTCAAAAAATGTAACTGACTTTACCAAGTTTTTTTAAAGAAATAAGTGGATTTATAAACCAGCGCTTCAAATTTTTTTTGATAGAGAACAGTTTTAAATGGAATTCTTATGGTTTGCTTATAAGCTTTACTTGGTTTTGTAGCTTTTTGGTCCAGGAATTCAACCTCATCATTGCGACCTTACTAACATGGATGGTATCGTAACGGTTACCCCACGCAGCTTTGATGCTGAAACACATGTTGATGGCCAGCACATCACTGAGACCGTCATGTTGCAAAGTGGCATGAACATTCAATTTGGGTCATCACATGTGTTCAAGTTTGTGGATCCCAGTCAGAACCATATGACCAAGAGACCCATGGATTCAGGACCTATGGTTAAGGGCCAGAGAATTAAATCTGGGTAAGTTATTTTTATGTTCAGAATGTGTGTGAGCTGTGCTTTGGAGGTTAGTTGTATTGACTAAAAAGGCTTTGGTGATGCTGTGTTAGAATTTCATGTCATTTAAATGCCATTAAGAAAACCACAGGATGCCACTAGAATGGCAAGTCTTGTAAGAAGTATTGAACAGCTGTGACCTGACATTGTCGCGCCATATAAAAGGCATGTTCTTTCTGAATATTGAATATTTTGCTCCATTATCATAACTATGCAATTATTTACAAAGGTGGTTTCTTGCCTTTTTAATTTTTTCTCAATTTCAAGTTTTTAAATTAAGCAGATTTTTTCTTATTGATCATGTCTCCTGGCTGCAAACAGTACCCAATTGCCAGCCAGTCTTCTCAATCCTCAAAGTTTGAAGTTTTTATCCTGCATCTCTGAAGCATATGAGCACGTGAAAAGGCTACTTGGCCTGACTGAGTTGAGGGAAGTTGGTCTGCTTGTCCTACAGGTGGCCCCATCAAGCCCATCAAATACAATTCTAGTGGTAAGCTGGGCCTTCCGCAAAATTTTACACCCTCTGATCCTGGACCTGAAGCAATTTGGAAGAAAGCTCCTTAAAGTGAAGTACCTTTAGATCCAGATTGTCCTAGTGACAGTACTCTCTCTGAAAAGAGAGTTGGCATTCAATGGATCTGAAAGTGGCCATAGGTGCCTTTTGAATAAAACCATAAAGCAACAATGGCTGGTAATTTTTTTCTTGCATTGAATGCAAGTCCCTTGAGCAACATAATATTGAGATTCCAATCTAGTTGGGTGCAGGACAGTAAATGCTCCATGAAGGCAATGACTTGGACTTAAAACTAGTTTTTTTTATTCCTTCGAACTTGATGATGAATTGATGTCCACTGTGATCCCGTGAACAAATTTTTAAGATTAGAATTCCTGACCACTGGCATTGCTTAAATCATGCATGAGAAAGGTCATCTTATCATAGTAGGTACAGCACAGGAGGAGGCCATTTGGCCCATTGTGCCTGTGCCGGCTCTTTTGAAAGAGCTATCCAATTAGTCCCATTTCCCTGCTTTTTCCCCAAAGCCCTGTAAATTTTTTCCCATCAAGTACTTATCCAATTCCTTTTTGAAAGTTACTATTGAATCTGCTTCCACCACCCTTTCAGGCAGTGCATTCCAGATCATTACAACTTGCTGCGTTTAAAAAAAAAATGTTTCCTTATGTCACTTCCGGCTCTCTTGCTGATCACCTTAAACCTGTGTCCTCTGGTTACCAACCCTTCTGCCACTGGAAACAGTTTCTCCTTATTTACTTTGTCAAGTCCGTTCATGATTTTGAACACCTATCAAATCTCCCCTTAACCTTCTCTGTTATGAGGCAAACAACCCCAGCTTCTCCAGTTATATTGGATACCACAGACAAAATTGTGTCAGGTTTTGTGGCAGTGCATGTGCACCCTTAAATTTTCTGTTTCAGGACCTGATTGGCATGAACCTGTTCTTATTGCCGTTCAACACCCTCACCACCTGGCATCATCTGATGTTTATTATCTTCACCTCATTCTGTTGCCTCTGGCAGGAGTAGAAATTTGTTTCTTAATGTCATTCACTTGAACTAGATCTGTTTCAAATCTTGTCATTTCACCAGTAGCTTTTTTCCTTAAAGCAGCCCCCAATTTTTGGTACTGAAATTACGGACAGTGCGCTCTTGAAGCACGAGGGGATAAAAATTCCTTCCTTGCTCGTTGTCTCTCTCCCGAGCTCTTAGTCACAAAAACCCTACATCACAACTTCCCTCCAGCATTGCTGGCACTCATTATCTATCTACATTACTACTAAATAATCGATGTGTCCATCAGCCCATAACAACCTAAGCCCAAAATACATCATGTTGCAGCCATCTACAGGACATGGCTCTTGAAGACCCGAACGTGATTGAAACATTGTCCTCCCAGTTCTCTATCCCCCATCTCCCTATGTATAGCCTTTATGGTCCCCTGCCATGAACACCATAAACAAAGCACTCCTACCCCTCTTTCTCCCCCCCCCCCCCCCCCCCATCTTCAGTTCTGTGGAGACTCATCAGCATTGACATTGCTTTTTCCCAATTGGTTCTTTATTTGGAAATTAGAATTTGTTAACTGGGCAGATCAGTGCTGATGTGTTTCTTTTCCTGTTGAAAATCCGATCCAGGGATGTACTGTTGCGTGCTGCATGTATCACAAATATGATGCGCAACCTCAGACCAGATTTTCAGCTCAAATGGCAGGTGAATTACAAGAAGAATTTGGGATTTTTATTTTGTTGCAAAAATTGGGAGCAAATCCAGCTTCTCTTTTCCCCCCCACCCCCCAACCAGCAACCTGAAAAAAATCTGTGACTATATGGTGGAAATTGGCAACAAACAGCTTTTAAGGACAGACAACATAAACTGTATCTCCCCATTGTGACTGTGGTGCTCTTGATGCCTGGACTGCTGCTTTGTCTTCTGCACCATTATGCATGGATCTCAACTCTTAAACCATCAGAAATGCACTATAATAATGCAATGTTGTTTGGAGACCAGGTAGGGGTTATTGTGAATAGCTAAAAACAGCCCAGAAATACATAAAATTTATTACATATATAGAATTTACAGCACAAACAGGCCATTCGGCGCAACTGGTCTATGCCGGCATTTATGCTCCACACGAGCCTCGTCCCACCCCTCTTCACCTAACCCTAACAGCATATCCTTCTATTTTTCCCTCATGTTTATCTAGATTCCCTTCAAATGCATCTATGCAATTCACCTCATCTTCTCCTTGTGGTAGAAAGTTCCACATTCTTACCACTTTGGGTAAAGAAGTTTCTCCTGAATTCCCTATTTGATTTATTGGTGACTATCTTATATTTATGACCCCTAGAAAAACTTATAACTTGTTCCGCCATGCTTGACACAAAGTAATATGCAGTCACTGATGTACCAAAGTAAGGATTAGCCAGGATTTTTAGAAAAGCAATATACAAAACTATCTATCAACTATCTATCGTCCCACGCAAGCACGTCAGCCCAGTATGCTCCAACACACTGCAACGTGCAAAGATGAGGCACGAGTCTGTATTTGAATTTCTGACCTAGTGAGCTGCTAATTTCAACTATGCTGCTGTGGGAAGTTGCTAAAAGAAACCAGGCAATTTCCCATAGGAAACATGGGGAAGTCATATGACTAAGGACTCTATCATTTGTGCATTTCTGCTGTAGAATGACGTTTCGTGTGACCTATAAGTTGGTATTCAAACTTTCCTCTCTGATTGAAAAAGTGAGAGGTGAAAATGATCACAGGGAGGGGAAAAGAAGAGAATTCTCTATTTGTGAATGCCCTCTCACTTGTTCCTTGTTTTGCTCCTGTTGTGTTTGGTCAGTGGTCATGATCCTATTAAAATGATTGTGGAAGGCAGAGGATAGGGAAACCTTTTCAGAACAAATTAATTCTCAAAGACGGGTTCTATGAGAAAAATGAAAATGCAAAGTGAGGGGGAAGGAGGAAACAAATGGAAGCAGTTATTGGACTCTGCTCCATCTTTTTGATTTTCTTTACAGTTTTAATGTTAGTAAACTACTGAATATAATAAAGTAAGCCTCTAAGAAAGAGCTTTAAGAAATGGGAAACAGTTTGTAAAAACCTATTTAATTCTGCAGTTTATTATTTTTCAATCTTGTAGTTGTGATTTGTCTAGAATAAATTTCAATGCAGTGTATTTGGAAAAATGTTGCAATAAGAGTTAAATTTGAAGGATTGTTTTGAAAAAAAAATTAGACACTTCATTATTGAATTAATTCCCCTTAACATTTTTAATGCAATTAACATCACTATACAATGCTTACCTAATTCTCAACTGTTGTGATTTACAGTCAAGGGTCCCGAAGTGTCCAAGAAACTACATTTGATCTTGATGGAGACATTCACAGTGGTATAGCGTTACCTACAAGCAAGGTACTTTATCTTTTATGTTTTGGGTATTGTAGGTAATCAGGTGCAATTGAATTGTACTGTTGTGGTGAAAGTGAATAATGAATAAAATACTTAATCATTTGTTCATGAAAATGTTCTGTAAAAGGGAATCCAAAAATCTTCTATAGGCATGTAAACGGGTAGTAAGAGGAGGGGTGGAGCCGATTAGGGACCAAAAAGGAGATCTATTCATGGAGGCAGAGGGCATAGCCGAGGTACTAAATGAGTACTTTGCATCTTTCTTTACCAAGGAAGAGGATGCTGCCAGAAGATGTAGTTGAGATACTGGCTGGGCTAAAAATTGATAGAGGAGGTACTAGAAAGGCTAACTGTACTTAAAGTAGATGATGCACCCTAGGTTGCTGAGGGAAGTGCGGGTGGAAATTGCAGAAGTACTGGCCAAAATCTTCCAAACATCCTTAGATGGTGCCAGAGGACTGGAGAATTGCAAATGTTACGCCCTTGTTCAAAAAAGGGTGTAAGGATAAACCCAGCAACTATAGGCCAGTCAGTTTAACCTCGGTGGTGGGGAAACTTTTAGAAACGATAATCCAGGACGGAATTAGCAGTCACTTGGACAAGTGTGGATTGATTCGGGAAAGCCAGCATGAATTTGTTAAAGGCAAATCGTGTTTAACCAACTTGATTGAGTTTTTTGATGAGGTAACAGAGAGGGTAGATGAGGGCAATGCAGTTGATGTGGTGTATATGGATTTTCAAAAGGCATTTGATAAAGTTCTGGCATAATAGGCTTGTCATCAAGTTTGAAACCCATGGAATAAAAGGGGCAGTAGCAGCATGGATACAGAATTGGCTAAGTAACAGGAAACCGAGTAGTGGTGAATGGTTGGTTGTTTTTCGGACTAGAGGGCGGTGTACAGTGGTGTTCTCCAGGAGTTGGTACTAGGACCACTACTTTTCTTGATGTATATTAATGACTTGGACTTGGGTGTACAGGGCACAATCTCCAAGTTTGCAGATGACACAAAACTTGGAAGCATAGTGAACAGTGAGGAGGATAATGATAGACTTCAAGAGGATATAGATAGGCTGGTGGCATGGCCGGACACATGGCAGATGAAATTTAACGCAGAAAAATGCGAGGTGATGCATTTTGGTAGGAAGAATGAGGAGAGGCAATATAAACTAAAGGGCACAATTCTAAAAGGGGTACAAGAACAGAGAGATCTGGGGGTATATGTGCACAAATTGTTGAAGGGGGAAGATTGAGAAAGCTGTTAAAAAAGCATACGGGATCCTAGACTTTATAAATAGAGACATGAGTACAAAAGCAAGGAAGTCATGATGAGCCTTTTATAAAACACTGATTCGGCCACAGCTGGAGTATTGTCCCGTTCTGGGCACTGCACTTTAGGAAGGATGTGAAAGCCTTAGGGTGCAGAAGATATTTACTAGAATGATTCCAGGGATGAGGGACTTTAGTTACATGGATAGACTAGAGTAGCTGGGGTTGTTCTCCTTGAAACAGAGAAGGTTGGGAGATTTGATAGAGGTATTCAAAATCATGAAGGGCCTAGACAGAGTAGATAGAGAAACAGGGTTCCCTTCCCTTCTATTTAGAACAGGCCAGGTAAGCATGGGGTATGATCTGGGGAGGGGGGGGGGGTTGTTGGAGAGGTCCATTCTTCCTGGTAGCCTTCCTCGTACATCCAGAATGGCTTTTTGGTGATGTAGAATCTGTTTAAGTTGCTTGAAGGATCTGATCTCATCCTTTAGCAGTTTGCCTATTTATTATGCACTTGTGCCACATTCTAAAACTCTTACAACAAATGCCTTTGGAAGATTGCTGCTGCACTATAGCAGTAAGGGCACTTTGGATACAATGCAAGCTTCCCTCTGGTCATTAAAAGTTAGCAGTACTCTGGGTGTTTTCAGATTCCAGAAGGACATTTCTTAGAGTCTGAAGGGAAGACTGTTTGAAGGGAGCTAGTACGGCAGCATACCTACCTTGTTTCCATGCCTAAGTGGAGATTTTGTGAGGAGGCCCTGCTCTAAGTTATCATCGCCTGGTCATGTTTGACTTTAGGGAGATGTAGCATGCTGTCCTGTTTGGGGAGTTGAAGCTCTTGCAGTAGTATCCTTGCTCACCTGCCTGCCCAGAAGAACATGGAGATGTGCTTGTTGAGGTCTTGGAACTGTTGTGCTGAAATGTGAGCATGCAGCATCTGGAAGAGAATGAAATCATTTTCAAGGTGCTAGAACTCTCTAGCAGCAAAATTGAAGGGTGCTTCATTTGTTAGGTCAGTGTAAATGCTGGGAAGGGGTTATCATTGCAAAGATATGAAAGTCTTGGTATCACTGTTTTGATCAGGTACTCAAAGCTTGTTTCCACCCTTGGAACCCTGCTTTATTGGTAGTCCCAGTTTTAGGACAGAGACAGTAATATGCAGATTCTGATTGTGAATGATCTTGCTTTGTCTAAAAACCTGCCAAGAAGTCCTTGAGATTCATCTGAAATACCTACCCAATGCCATTTGGTACAAGATTGTGTTGTCTCCATTTTTGTTTTTTTGTTTTGTCTGTCAAAATTAGAGTATCCATTTCATTGTGTATGTGTGTACAGAGTCTGGCATTTAGGAATATAGGAACAGGAGTAGGCCATTCAGCCCCTCGAATTTATAATGTTCAACCTACAGAACAGATTTGCAAGCCCTGACAGCTTTTGTTTCCTTTGGTACAAACCCTCCAAGGTAAATCAATGCTGAAACAGATGGTTGAATGCATTGTAGATAGTTGCTACCTTGAAGGTAGAGAGACCAGAGGGCAGGTTAAAAGCTGTTCCACTTTTTCTGTGCCTGCTCTTCCTGGGAAAATGCAGAGATTCTAGATGTCACTGCTCAGCCATTCTAAGATTTTAAAGTCAGCAGTATTATTGATGTTTTAAAGGATGATGCTTTAGAGCCTGCATTTCATTAAAATGTAATACACCCATCAAAATTAGAAAATAAATTACCTAATGTCTGCCAAATAGTTTCTGGTAGACTTCAGATGCAGGGGAGGTGGTGTCTGTGACCTCAGGGTACTTTGGTTCGTGGAGTAGAGAGGTAGTGTCAGCCATGAAGTTGGGCCCAAAGACTAAGTGTGAGCGAAGGCAGAACCCAATCAATACAGGTGCTTGCCATGTCCTGCAGACATATGATCTGTACTGCTAAACTTTTAATTAGATGAATGGAAGGCTAGAATTTGATGTTTTTGGCTAGGATTGCTTTTTTTCAAAGATGCGATTGTATTGAAGACTGTTCAAAGGACCATGATACATTGATTTCTTTTGTTAGACTTAAGTAAGTTTTTTTTTCATGAAAAATCTGGGAGGGCATTTGTGATCCCATAATCCAGTAGTGAGTAGCAATCTTGGAATATTCAGTTTCTTGGTGATAGTATATGATGGAAGAACTCCAATATGACAAGTTCCTAGTCTCAGAAGTGTTCTCTGACAAACTTCCCAGCACCTGAGAGGATATTTATACATCTCCAAGCCATCTAGTATGGAGAGACATTGGAAGAGATTAAGAAACAGGTCATGATCCTACACTTTGACTCGGAGAAACTGTTGTGAAATGTGACAGTTTATATATTTCAACAATGTCATTTTAAAATGTTTAAGTCTACTATAAATGTTATGATGTTTCTTTACTATTAATACTATTTACATGATGCATGTTTTCTGCATGTTAAACAAATGACAGATCCAAAACAAAAGTTACATTTATAACCTTTTAAGGAGAAGAGTAGCCATTCAATTGGGTGTTCCAGATTCACTGTATTTCTGAAGCTAAGAAGCCAGTACAATCTTAAGACAGCTTGAGAACTATAAAATGAGTTGGACAAAATGTGTAAGTGGGCAGAACAGTGATAGATGACATTTAATATCGACAAGTGTAAAATGCTGCATGATTAAACAAATTATGATATAAGTACTTTGTGAATGATGTCACGGAGGGCGAAGTTGAGAGGTCTGGAGGTTTTAGTAGATTTGATGCTCAGCATGTCCATCAACTATGGATCACCAATTAGTAAAGAAAATAGAATACTGACTATAGCTAAAATTGTAAACAATTTTACAACACCAAGTTATAGTCCAGCAATTTTATTTTAAATTCACAAGCTTTCGGAGGCTTCCTCCTTCCTCAGGTGAACGAAATGAAATCACATTTATAATTCACAGAACAATGCTTGGTGATTACAGACAGTTTTTTCAACTGCCCGTTGCCAAGTCAATCAGTGTGCAGACAGACAGGTGTTACCTGCAAGGTCTCAGAATATACAAATCACCAAAAAAAAACAACAAACAAAAAAAAACAGAGATAGAGAGGTAGAAACATAGAAAAGACAGCAACTGACCCGTTATATTAAAAACAGATAACATTTGTTCGCTGGTGGGGTAACGTGTAGCGTGACATGAACCCAAGATCCCGGTTGAGGCCGTCCTCATGGGTGCGGAACTTGGCTATCATTTTCTGCTCGACGATTTTGCGTTGTCGTGTCTCGAAGGCCGCCTTGGAGTACGCTTACCCGAAGGTCGGTGGATGAATGTCCATGACTGCTGAAGTGTTCCCCGACTGGGAGGGAACCCTCCTGTCTGGCGATTGTTGCGCGGTGTCCGTTCATCCGTTGTCGCAGCGTCTGCATGGTCTCGCCAATGTACCATGCTTTGGGGCATCCTTTCCTGCAACGTATGAGGTAGACAACGTTGGCCGAGTCACAGGAGTATGAACCATGCACCTGGTGGGTGGTGTCCTCTCATGTGATGGTGGTATCTGTGTCGATGATCTGGCATGTCTTGCAGAGGTTACCGTGGCAGGGTTGTGTGGTGTCGTGGATGCTGTTCTCTTGAAAGCTAGGTAATTTGCTGAGAACGATGGTCTGTTTGAGGTTGGGTGGCTGTTTAAAGGCGAGTAGTGGAGGTGTGGGGATGGCCATAGCGAGGTGTTCGTCGTCATTGATGACATGTTGAAGGCTGCTGAGAACATGGCGTAGTTTCTCCGCTCCGGGGAAGTACTGGACGACAAAGGGTACTCTGTTGGTTGCGTCCCGTGTTAGTCTCCTGAGGAGGTCTATGCGATTTTTTGCTGTGGCCCGTCGGAACTGTCGATCGATGAGTCGAGCGTCATATCCCGTTCTTACGAGGGCGTCTTTCAGCGTCTGTAGGTGTCCATCGCGTTCCTCCTCGTCTGAGCAGACCCTGTGTATTCGCAGGGCCTGTCCATAGGGGATGGCCTCTTTGGCGTGGTTAGGGTGGAAGCTGGAAAAGTGGAGCATCGTGAGGTTGTCTGTGGGCTTGCGGTAGAGTGAGGTGCTGAGGTGCCCGTCTTTGATGGAGATTCGTGTGTCCAAGAAAGAAACTGATTCTGAGGAGTAGTCCATGGTGAGCTTGATGGTGGGATGGAACTTGTTGATGTTATCGTGTAGTCTCTTTAGTGATTCCTTGCCGTGGGTCCATAGAAAGAAAATGTCGTCGATGTATCTGGTGTATAGTGTTGGTTGGAGGTCTTGTGCAGTGAAGAAGTCCTGCTCGAACATGTGCATGAAAATGTTGGCGTATTGGCGTATCACCAAGCATTGTTCTGTGAATTATAAATGCGATTTCATTTCGTTCACCTGAGGAAGGAGGAAGCCTCCGAAAGCTTGTGAATTTAAAATAAAATTGCTGGACTATAACTTGGTGTTGTAAAATTGTTTACAATTGTCAACCCCAGTCCATCACCGGCATCTCCACATTATAGCCAAAACAATAAAGTACAAGTCAGAAGAACACTTACTTGAAATGCTTTGGTCAGACCATGCCTTGAGTACTTTGTCCACATCTGGTTACTTAGATGCAGGGAAACACTCGGGCCCTGGAGGCAGTTCAGAAAAGAATGAATGAGTGAACTTGCCTTTATATAGTGTCTTTCACAACCGCAAGATATCCCAAAGCACTTGACCGCCAATGTGGTACTTTTTTTGAAATATAGCCACTGTTATAAAGTGGGGAAATGCAGCAGCCAGTTGGCCCACAGCAAGGCCTCACAACAGCAATGAGATAGATGACCAGATAACCTGTTTTTAGTGATGTTAGTTGAGGGATAAATATTAGCCAGGACGCTGGGAGAACTCCCCTGTGGTTGTCTTTGAATGTCCAAAAGATAATGTGTCTGACCAGTACAGCACTCCCTCAGTACTGCGCTGAAGTGCCAGCCTAGATTATGTACTCAAGGAGTGGGGCTTGAACCCACAACCATCTGACTCCGAGGCGAGAGTCGAGGCTGACGCCTTAAAGTACCACAAAACTAATTGCTAGCATCAGAGTACAGTGTTATGAGGAGACATTAAAGAAATTTGGGCTTTTTAGCCTTGATAGGGAGTGACCTATATGGAAGCATATAAGATAATAAACTATACGGGAAAGGTAGATTCAGAAAATTGCTTCAAATTAAACTTGAGACCGATAGGGAGACGCAGGTTAAAAGATACATTTAGGGGTGTTGTCAGAAAGCTCTTGTTGACACGGTGACAAACACATGGACTTCTGGGGAGGATACTGAAAGTGAAAACCTTGAAATCATTTAAGAAACAGTTGGATCCTATGGACGGGGGAAAAGACTAAGGCATTTCTGGAATGTGTAGCTAAGATGACCATCTTTACCTATGTTAATTTCTGATCTTGGAAAGTAGTTGGCCTCGATCTATTTTTGGTAACCTAGTTTCAACTTTCAATATGATCTCCCAGCTGCTTTTAGCATCGACTGAAAAGCCTCCAGTGCCCCACTGAGGAGATCTTGCAATCCATATTCTTGGTGGATTGCAACTGTAGTTCCCTTGCTTGTGTCTTGCACTAGTGACCAATGCTTTCCTCACAAGAAAGGTGATCACCTTCAAGGACTGGACCCAGGGATTATGTTCCCAACCACGCAGCTTCTGCTACGTAAACAGCATTTTGGCTAGCTCTGCTGTTTTTCCAATGAGTGTCTCCAGTGGTTGTGCATTGACAATGTAGCAGTAGTTGAACAGAAACCATGAGGAACATGGGTCTGCCTTCACATGATGCAAGTTTGGTACTGAGGCTGTCTCCCAACACTTTGCTGCTGTACAATAGCAGATGCTGTCCGTAGGTAGGAGTCTCCTGATTAGGCTTTTTGTGCTAAGTCAGTTCACGTTTCAGAAATTGAGTTATCTAGAGAGAAATTTCATAGCAGATTTCCAGAACCAATGGTCATCGATATATCTTGTTGATCTCGTGGAACAGGACATATTAGTATGCTGTACCGAGCCACTCATTTTGCCTAATAGGGTTTCTTCATAAGAACTGGGCATTATTCTTTGACCTCATTCTGACAGCTAAAAAGTTGGTTCTTAGACCACTTGTGCAACTCAATCAATCTTTCAAGACCCCATAAAGATGACGCACTGACCCAACAAGGCTGGAGTTGACTGTGATTAAAGAAAAAATAATTAAAAGGTGACATGATTCAGGTCCATAAAACGTTGAGAGGCATAGATAATATAGGAGATTATTTAGCTTGGACTAAGTGCAGAACTAGCAGGCCTGAGTATAAAATTAAAAACCTCATGCAAGACTTGGGCAAGAATTTTTTTCCTTCCTGTGCAGGGTATGGTTGCATGGCATAGACTTTCCATTAATGTTGTGTTGAATTACATCTTCGAAAAGAAAGCTGGTTTATGAGTGTTAAAGAAAAGCTAATCAAATCATGTGCATGGAATATGCTGAGCTGCTGTGTTCTTGGAAATTTACTAAATATTAATAGCGTGGGATATAAAATTAGTTACTCTGGATTCTTGTTTTACATGGAAGGAGGGCAGGGAGAATTTTATAGTATCTTCCTTGGATAGGTTGCGTGAAGCCACATTTGATATGGTCTCTGAAAGAAATAAGGTGCTACTTCCGTGTTCATACGAAGGGGATATTTCAGCAATCGGTAATGACAATGTTACTTGTATCTCGGAAAATTTCAATGTAAATGCTTCAATGTCAAATGGTGATTTGTTCACTCATGTCAAAAGCATAATTGCACCTTCTGTTCAAAGTCTCAATGCTGCTATCTCCAGTCTCTGAGCTAAGAGTATGGTTCAGTCTGAGATCTTGGGTATTAAGTAGAGAAAGATCACCTAACCAAAGTGGTAGTGTAATAGGGAAATTTCTAAAATGATTGTTCCTGGGTGACTTCTTTTATGGGGTGACGATAATACCCTATTTGTCAGTTGAGATTCTTTCAAAGATTTAGGAATGCCACACGGAGTAGGGAAATCTGAAGATCTGCTAACCTACTTTCTTTTTCCTCTGAATCCTGACACTGCAAATGTCTTATTTTTCTTAGAGTTCAGATAGATTGGATAGTGAGCACACTACTTCAAGTTCCAGTTCAAGTGAACGTAATGTGGTGAAGCCAATTATCAGAGTGGAGCAACAAGACTACTACAAACAGGAGACCAGGCAAGGCACAGCATTTACAATCTTGAGAATTTCTGTTTAGCTGCATTTTAAGATCGTGCAGAATTTCCAGTGAACTAATTCAGCCTCACGTGGCTACTAAAATGTGTGTGTGTGTGTGTGTGTGTGTGTGTGTATGCAAATTGATGCTGCTCACCACTCCACTTAGTTTGGAACAATTTGAAAAATCCACCAAATAGCAAAAGCTAATGTACTCTATTGAAGTAAATCTGGCACCGAAGAAAATTACCTTTTTGAATTTGGCTGGTGTTAACTGTACAGTTTGGATGAGGTCGGCTTTCTGACATACAACATGAAACCAATTGGATACTGATGTATATGTACTGTTTGTGGTATGCTTGAGTGAAAATGTGGTGGCGGGGATGGGGGTTAGTCCAGTTTCAAAATGCAACGGCATTGGTGTAGAATCTTCTCAGCGCTATCTTTTATCTATGCATTAGAACATTTTGAGCCAGTGCTTCATTCGACCGTCGTGATAAAGATGGTAGGTATGGGAGTACATGGCCAAATCTTGGAATTTATCCGGGATGTGTACTCCAACTCCAAGATCTAATGCGACGGTACATAGGGGTTTCGTTGAACCTGTCAATACAGGAGTGAAGCAAGGTTGTCTCCTGTCAAGTCCTATTCAGTGACTTCAATGATTTTTTTGGATGGTATTGTGAAGAACAGACTTGGAGTGTCTGTGGCATTTCTGAAACAATAACGGTGCTCCCTTTTGACAGTTATCCAATGACCAACTAGTGAATCCTCCTTAGCAGGGGTGGTGGGGAGGAGCAGGGGTAGGCTATAGCCCTAATGGGACAGTGTGTCCTCAGTGGACAAGCAGAAAGATGCTTTACCAATGAGCTGTTCTGGTAAGCTGCATGCTTTAGCTGATTGAACTCTAACAGTACCCCAACACACACTTGCGGAGACTCTACCTAAGCACTCTAGGCTTTGGTAAAGGGGATGTCCCTACAGGAAGAAAATGTGCACTCCATATGGGCAAACAGAATCCCTTAGCCAATTACATTCTAGCTACTGAGAAATGTAAATTTCTCAGTAGCTAGAATTGGAGAAAAAAAACATGGTGATGGTTTCCATGTGTGTCGGGCACCTAGTTGACCAAAAAAAATATTAGAACATAATGGTAAATAAAGACTCTGCAGCATTCAATTCTGTAGTTTATAATTTTCCACCAATGGAATACTATAGCTTTCTTTGTCAGACTACAGACCCACTTCTGGACCTAGTACATTTTGAACCATGCAGACATAGAGGAAGGCTTTTTCAAAGAGAGGCTCTTGGATATTATGCCTGAAGCACGAGCGCAGGAGTTTCTTGTGTTTGAGCCAGACCTTGTCAGAAGCCCACGAGCAAATGCATCTCCACGTTATATACCGGTATTAAAAAGCCTGTGCAGAATGAGTGTGGCAAAGCTCCACATGTCTTTTCTGCCTGTGGAAAGTTGTCTTGGACTGTGTGGCTTGGAATTTTGCCCCATTGGAATTGCCAAGTTAACCATCACTCACTGGTAGTTGCTGCAACAATGATTGGTGTAAAATGGGAAACCTCATGTCACTCTGTATGCCATACCTGGACAATGTTGAAGTTTTAATGCAAAAGCATGTTTCTCCAAAGGTAAATGTTTTAAGTTGTATTGGCGATTGCCTGGCCCATCCCCTCAAATGTTACCAGTAATATTTGCCCTTCCAATTATTGATATTGCTTTGTTTTTTTTATTCGTTCATGGGATGTGGGCATCGCTGGCGAGGCCAGCATTTATTGCCCAACCCTAATTGCCCTTGAGAAGGTGGTGGTGATCCGCCTTCTTGAACCGCTGCAGTCCGTGTGGTAAAAGATCTCCCACAGTGCTATTAGGTGGGGAATTCCAGGATTTTGACCCAGCGACGATGAAGGAATGGCGATACATTTCCAAGTCGGGATGGTGTGTGACTTGGAGGGGAACGTGCAGGTGGTGGTGTTCCCACGTGCCTGCTGCTCTTGTCTTTCTAGGTGGTAGAGGTCGCGGGTTTGGGAGGTGCTGTCGAAGAAGCCTTGGCGAGTTGCTGCAGTGCATCCTGTGGATGGTACACGCTGCAGCCACAGTGCGCCGGTGGTGAAGGGAGTGAATGTTTAGGGTGGTGGATTGGGTGCCAATCAAGCGGGCTGCTTTGTCCTGGATGGTGTCGAGCTTCTTGTGTTGTTGGAGCTGCACTCATCCAGGCAAATGGAGAGTATTCCATCACACTCCTGACTTGTGCCTTGTCGATAGTGTAAAGGCTTTGGGGAGTCAGGAGGTGAGTCACTCGCCGCAGAATACCCAGCCTTTGACCTGCTCTTGTAGCCACAGTATTTATGTGGCTGGTCCAGTTAAGTTTCTGGTCAATGGTGACCCCCAGGATGTTGATGGTGGGGGATTCGGCGATGGTAATGCCTTTGAATGTCAAGGGGAGGTGGTTAGACCCTCTCTTGTTGGAGATGGTCATTGCCTGGCACTTGTCCGGCGCGATTGTTACTTGCCACTTATCAGCCCAAGCCTGGATGTTGTCCAGGTCTTGCTGCATGCGGGCTCGGACCGCTTCATTATCTGAGGGGTTGTGAATGGAACTGAGCATTGCAATCATCAGCGAACATCCCCATTTCTGACCTTATGATGGAGGGAAGGTCATTGATGAAGCAGCTGAAGATGGTTGGGTCTAGGACACTGCCCTGAGGAACTCCTGCAGCAATGCCCTGGGGCTGAGATGATTGGCCTCCAAACACCACTTCCATCTTCCTTTGTGCTAGGTATGACTCCAGCCACTGGAGAGTTTTCCTCCTGATTCCCATTGACTTCAATTTTACTTGGGCTCCTTGGTGCCACACACTGTCAAATGTTGCCTTGATGTCAAGGGCAGTCACTCTCACCTCACCTCTGCAGTTCAGCTCTTTTGTCCATGTTTGGACCAAGGCTGTAATGAGACCTGGCGCCGAGTGGTCCTTGCGGAACCCAAACTGAGCATCGGTGAGCAGGTTATTGGTGAGTAAGTGCCGCTTGATAGCACTGTCGACGACACCTTCCATCACTTTGCTGATGATTGAGAGTAGACTGATGGGACGGTAATTGGCCGGATTGGATTTGTCCTGCTTTTTGTGGACAGGACATACCTGGGCAATTTTCCACATTGTCTGGTAGATGCCAGTGTTGTAGCTGTACTGGAACAGCTTGGCTGGAGGCGCAGCTAGTTCTGGAGCACAAGTCTTCAGCACTACAGCCGGGATGTACTACTGCCTTCCTACCAAGCACAATTTAGTGGAATGTTAATTCTGATTCAGCCATTCCAAAAACATGCAACACAATTGACTCATCATTCTTGAAGATGACTTCACTTTCCAAAATCTCGATTTATTAGGAGTGTCAGATTCTTTGCACAAGTCCAAAGAGAATCATAGAATCTTACAGCACAGAAGGAGGACATTCGCTCTGTTGTGCCTGTGCCATCTCTTTGAAAGAGCTGTCCAATTTAGTCCCACACCCCACCTTTTTCCCTATAATCCTGTAAATTAGATGTCTTCTAGTACATGTCCAATTGCTGTTGAAAGGTCCTATGGAATCTGCTTCCACCATCCTTTTAGATAGTGCATTCCAGATCTTAACCCTCTGTGAAAAAAGTTTTCCTCATTTCCTTCTAGTTATAATCTAGACAGTTATATTAAATGTATGACCTCTGGTTACCGACCCACTTGCCAGAGGAAACAATTTCTCCTTGCTCTATCAAACCCCCTCATAATTTTGAATATCTCTATTAGGCCTCCCCATAACTTCTCTGCTTGGAGAACAATCCCAGCTTCTCCAATCTCTCCACATAACTGAAGTCCCTCATCCCTGGTGTCATCCTGGTAAACCTCCTCTGAACCCTTTTTAAGGCCTTGACATCCTTCCTGAAGTGTGATGCCCAGAATTATGCACACTACTCCAGCTGAAGCCTAACCAGTGATTTGTAAAGGTTGAGCATGACCACCTTGTTTTTGCATTCAATTCCCCTATTTACAATGCCAAGTACACCATGCGCTTTTGTGGCCACCTTATCAACTTGCCCTGCCACCTTCAAAGATTTGTGAATATGCACCCCAAGGTCTGTCTGCTCTTGTACGCACCTCAGAATAGTACAACTTAGATTATACTGCCTCTCCATGTTCCTCCCAAAGTGCATCACTTCACACTTATCCACATTAAATTGCATCTGCCTTGTGTCTGTCCATTTCACCAGTCTGTTTGTCCTCCTGAAGTCTGCTACTATCCTCCTCACTTTTTATTACATTGCCAAGTTTTGTATTATCCACAAACTTTGAAATTTTACTCCCTATACCCAAGTCTAGTATTAATAAAGAAATAGAACTGGAGAAATTAATGGGACTGAAAGCCGATAAATCCCCAGGGCCTGATAATCTGCATCCCAGAGTATTAAGAGGTAGCCATGGAAATAGTGGATGCATTAGTTGTCATCTTCCAAAATTCTATAGATTATGGAACAGTTCCTGCAGATTGGAGGGTGGCAAATGTAACCCCACTATTTTAAAAAAAAAAGGAGGGAGAGAGAAAACGGGGAACTACAGACCGGTTAGCCTAACATCAGTAGTCGGGAAAATGCTAGAGTCTGTTATAAAGGATGTGATAACAGGACATTTAAAAAATATCAACGGGATTAGACAAAGTCAACATGGATTTATGAAAGGGAAATCATGTTTGACAAACCTACTGGAGTTTTTTGAGGATGTAACTGGTAGAATAGAAGAGAACACCAGTGGATGTGGTTTATTTGGATTTTCAGAAAGCCTTTGATAAAGTCCCACATAAGAGGTTAGTGTGCAAAATTAAAGCACGTGGCATTGGGGGTAATATACTGGCATTGATTGAAAATTGGTTAATAGGCAGGAAACAGAGAGTAGGAATTAATGGGTCTTTTTCAGGGTGGCAGGCAGTGACTAGTGGGGTTCTGCAGGCATCAGTGCTTGGGTCCCAGCTAATCACAATATATATCAATGATTTGGATGAGGGAACCAAATGTAATATTTCCCAGTTTGCTAACGACACAAAATTAGGTGGGATCGTGAGTTGTGAGGAGGATGCAAAGAGGCTTCAAAGCAATTTAGACAAGTTGAGCAAGTGGGCAAATACATGGCAGATGCAGTATAACATGGATAAATGTGAAGTTATCCACTTTGGAAGGAAAAACAGAAAGGCAGAGTATTATTTAAATGGTAATAGATTGGGAAATGTTGATATACAAAGGGACCTGGGTGTCCTTGTACACCAGTCACTGAAAGCAAACATGCAGGTGCAGCAAGCAGTCAGGAAGGCAAATGGTATGTTGGCCTTCATTGCAAGAGGATTTGAGTATAGGAGCAAGGATGTCTTACTGCAGTTATACAGGGCATTGGTAAGACCACACCTGGAGTATTGTGTGCAGTTTTAGTCTCCTTCCCTAAGAAAGGATATACTTGCCATAGAGGGAGTGCAGCGAAGGTTCACCCGACTGATTCCTGGGATGGCAGGACTGTCGTATGAGGAGAGATTGGGTCGACTCGGCCTGTATTCACTCGAGTTTAGAAGAATGAGAGGGGATCTCATTGAAACGTATAAAATTCTGACAGGGCTGGACAGACTGGATGCAGGGAGGATGTTTCCCCTGGCTGGGGTGTTGCAGAACGAGGGATTACAGTCTTGGTACGGGGTAGGACATTCAGGACTGAGATGAGGAGAAATTTCTTCAGAGGTTGGTGAACCTGTGGAATTTTCTACCACAGAAGGCTGTGGAGGCCATGTCACTGAATATATTTAAGAAGGAGCTAGATAGATTTCTAGACACAAAAGGCATCAAGGGGTATGGGGAGAGAGCGGGAAAATGGTATTGAGATCGAGGATCAGCCGTGATCATGTTGAATGGCGGAGCAGGCACGAAGGGCCGAATGGCCTACTCCTCCTGTTTTCTATGTCTATGTTTCTATGTCCAGGTCATTTATGTATAAGAAAAGCAATGGTACTAATACCAACCCCTGGGGACCCCACTGTATACTTCTCTCCAGTCAGAAAAACATCCGTTCACCACAACTCTGCCTCCTATCCCTTAGCCAATTACGTTCCCAAGTTAGACCATAAGACCATAAGAGATAGGAGCCATTTGGCCCTTCCGGCCTGCTCTGCCATTTAATGAGATCATGGCTGATCTGATTTTTACCTCAACTCCACTTTCCTGCCTTTTCCCCATATCCTTTGACTACCTTGTTCAAAAATTTGTCTAACTCAGCCTTGAATGTATTCAATGACTCAGCCTCCACAGCTTTTTGGTGTATAGAATTCCAAAGATTCACGACCCTCTGGAAGAAGAAATTCCTCCTCATTTCCGTCTTAAATGCCTTAGACTGTGCCCCCTAGTTTTAGATTCTTGCATGAGGGGTAACATCCTCTTTGCATCTACCCTATTGAGTCCCCTCAGAACCTTACATGTTTCAATAAGATCTCTTCTCATTCTTCTAAATTCCAATGAGTATAGACCCAACCTGTTCAATCTTTCCTCATAAGTCAACCCTACCGTACCCAGAATCAACCTAGTGAACCTTCTCTGAACTGCCTCCAATGCAAGTATGTCCTTCCTTAAATAAGGCACCAGAACTGTACGCAGTACTCCAGGTGTGGTCTCACCAGCACCCTGTACAGTTGTAGCATGACTTCCCCCTAGAAATAAAGGCCAATATTCCATTTGCCATCTGGATTACCTGCTGCACCTGTATGTTGACTTCTTGTGCTTCATGCACGAGGACACCCAGATCCTTCTGTACCACAGCATTTTGTAGTATTTCTCCATTCAAATAATGTTTTGCCTTTTTATTTTTCCTCCCAAAGTGGATGACTTCACATTTTCCCACATTATATTCCATCCAGCAAATTTTTGCCCATTCGCTTAACCTGTCAATATCCCTTTGCAAGACACTTTGTGTCCTCCCTGCAACTTGCTTTTCTAAGTATCTTTGTATCATCAGCAAATTTAGCCACAAATACATTCTGTTCCTTCATCCAAATCATTGATATATATTGTAAATAGTTGAGGCCCCAGCACTGATCCCTGCGGCACCCCACTAGTTACTGATTGCCTTTTTGAAAATGACCCTTTTATCTCGACTTTGTTTTCTGTTAGTTAGCCAATCCTCTATCCAAGCCAATATATTACCCCCAATACCACAAGCTCTTATCTTGTGCAGTAACGTTTTATGTGGCACCTTATTGAATGCCTTTTGGAAATCCAAATATACTGCATCCATTGGTTTCCCTTTATCCACCCTGCCCGTTACTTCCTCAAAGAGCTCTAATAAAGTTGTCAGACACTATTTCCCCTTCATAAAACAGTGTTGACTCTCCTTGATTGTATTGAGTCTCCAAATGTCCTGTTACCACCGTCCCTTCAACCTTGTGCTTCTGTTTTCTGAAAAAGTCTGTTATATGATACTTTATCAAATGCCTTTTGAAAGTCCATATGTATAATATCTACTGCACTACCTTCATCAACCCTCTCTGGTACTACATCAAAGAACTCAATCCGGTTAGTCAGACACTATTTACCTTTAACAAATCTGTGCTGGCTGCCCCTTATTATCTCATGCTTCTTAAAGTGAGAATTAATTTTGTCCTTGACAATGTTCTCCAGTAGCTTTCCCACCACTGCTATTAGACTGACTGGCCTGTAGTTACCAGGTTTATCCCCATCTCTTTTGAATAGGAGGGTAACATTTGCGATCCTCCAGTCCTCTGGCACCACTCCCGTATCCAAGGAAGATTGAAACATTGTGGTCAGAGCTTCTGCTATCTCCACCCTTGCTTCCCTCAGCATCCTAGGATGCATCCCATCTGGACCTGGTGACTTGATAACTTTGAGTGATGCCAACCTATTTAGCACCTCCTATATTTTTTTATCCTATCCAATATCTCTGCTGCCTCTACTGTGACATTAACTTAATCCTCTTCTTTTGTGAAGACTGATGCAAAGCACTCATTCAGTGCGTCAGTCATGACCTCAACCTCCACAAACAGATTTCCTTTTTTGTCCCTAAACAGCCCCACCATTCCTTTAACTACACTTTTTTGTGTTTATAAAAGATTTTTGGGTTCCCTTTTATGTTAAAAAAATAATCTTTACTCATTCTCTCTTTGCCCATCTTGTATCCTTTTCCATTTTCCTGCTGCACACTCTGTATTCTGTACCCGAGATTTGTCATAAACCTTTTTTTTTGTTTTATTTTAGCCATTATTTCCTTTGTCAACCAGGGAGCTCTAGTTTTGGATGCCCTATCTTATGGGAATATGCTTGATTTGTACCTGAACTATCTCTGCCTTGAAGGCCTGTCATTGGTCGTTTACTGTTTTCTTAGCCAACCTTTGTTTCCAGTCCACCTGTGCTAGATCCCTTATCAAATCAGTGAAATTGACACTCTTCCAGTTGGGTATTTTCACCGTTGATTTGTCTTTGTCGCGTTCTGTAACTATTTTAAGTCTAATTATGTTATGATCACGATTACCCAGATGCTCTTCCACTGAAACACACTCTTTGCCCTCCTTCATTCTGTAGAACTATATCCGGCACTGCTTCCTCCTTGTTGGGCTAGAAACATACTGATTAAGAAAGTTCTCCTGTACATATTTTAGGAATGCTTCACGCTCCTTGCCCTTTACACTTTTTTTCCCGGTCTATATTAGGATAATTGAAGTCCCCTACTATTACTGCTGTATTATTCGCAGATTTGTCCCGTTACTGTCGCAACTATGGATTGTTAATCCATCAACAATAATTTCTGCTTGATTCTAGCCCAAGTGGTTGTAAAGTAGCAACTTTAATAGATTAACTTACAACAGAGTTGCATTGCAGCTGACTTCATTACATTCAACAGTATTATAGTTATAATACAACCGTCTAAAGATTACATTAATGACAAGCAATCAATACAACCTGACCCGTTCACGAATCCAGGTAGATCAGATCTAACTTTTGTGGACTGCTTGTAGCAATGGACTTCTGACCGTCCTCTCTTGTGTACTCTAACTTCTGGGAAGGAGCATGCCCTATCTTTATACTATTCAGCTGCGTTGTTCTCTACGTAATCTCGTGGTCGTAAACCATCCCATTTTGCTGACTCTCAGAAACCACCTAGGATTGTTTAATGTCTTAGTGTTTACGTAGCAGTTCCCCGTTATCAGGTCTTAATATGTTTATACTGGGTTAGGACAACCCGCCTCTTGAATCTTAGTGTTTTTCACTCTTCTAATGCCTCAGCACTCTTTCAATGATCTCTTGGGTTTCCGTAAATTATTTTCCTCAGAGATGCGGACCTTTGCCCTCCTACGTACACCCGCCCTCATGCTAAGATGCATGGCACTAGGCGAACCAGTATTTTCTATGCTTGATTTAACCTACTTCTTTCAATTATTTTTACATTTCTCTGAAATTTGCTTACAGATTTGCTCCTCCAAATCCTTCTTCTCATTATTTGGGAGTCTATAGTAAACACCCAGCAATGTAACAGCTCCTTTTCTGTTCCTTAACTCTAAACAAATAGATTCAGTCTTTGAGCCCTCTAGTATATTTTCCCTCTGTAGAACTGTAATATTATCCTTGATCAATACTGCCACCCCCCTCTTTTTTCCTTCCCTATACCATTAAATACATTGCAGCCAGGAATTTTTACTTCCTACTCCTGCCCATGTTTAATCCAGGTCTCTGTTATAGTCACTGTCATAACTGCATATGATAACTTGTGCCTAGAACTCATCAACCTCATTTGTAACACTCTTTGCATTCCAACACCATGCTAGTCTGCTTTGCTTTTTTCCTCCATCTAATTCCTGCTCTTTCTACACTTTTTATTCTGTTGCTGTTTGACCCTCTTAGTTTTCTATGCACCCTGTCTCTCTTCTCTGCTGCTACATCCTGGTTCCCCTCCCTTGTTTCTCCTTTCTAATGTTTCATTTTGGTGCCCATCCCCCTGCCAAATGAGTTCAAATGCTCCCCAACAGCACTAGTTAACCTCCCCCCGAGGACATTGGTCCCAGCCCTGTTCAGGTGCAACCTGTCTGGCTTGTATAGGCCCCTTCTGCCCCAGAACTGGTCCCAATGCGTCAGGAATCCGAAGCCCTCCCTCCTGCACCACTTCTCCAGCCACGCATTCACCTGCACTATATTCCTGTTTCTGTACTCACCACCTTTTGAGGTCCTGTTCTTTAATTTTTTTTTCTAGCTCCTGAAAACCTGTCTGTAGGACATCAACCCGTTTCCTACCTTTGTTATTGGTTCCACCATGGACCACGACTTCTGGCTGTTCCCTTTCCCCTTGCAGAATGTCCTGCACCCGTTCAGTGATATCCTTCACCTTGGCACCAGGGAGGTAACACACCATTTGGGACTCTTATCTGCGGTTGCAGAAACACCTGTCCATCCCCCGACTATCGAATCCCCTATAACTACTGCATTTCTACACTTGTGCCCCCATGTAGCTGAGTCTCCCATGATACTCCCAAGTTGGAGTGATTCGTTCCCCAGATCAGGATAGTGTTGTAGTAAATTTTGAAGTATAACCAGTAGTGGAGCTCAAGTTGATATATGCTCTGCACTTCCTTGTTTGGCTTGATAAGGGTGTTGAAGTTCTTTGCAGTTTGTAATTCTCTAACCAGTTCATATACATGCCAGCAATGACATCAGTTTTCTGAGGTCAGAGTGTTAATGTGACTAGACTGCCTTTGAAGGCTGCTTCAATCCTTTTATATCACCTAATATCCATAGTTCTCAAGCATGTTGAGTATTCATTGAAGCAGATACAACAGTTCCACTGGTCCAGATTTGAGTCTGCAGTTGATGCTTCTCCTGACATTTGCTTGACTACTTTAATAAAGATTATGAATGCCCATGTGACATTACCCAAGACAATCTTCTGGCCTGAGAAATCCAATTCATACTTTGTGTAAAGGTACAGAGAATTTCCTCAGCTCTTCTACCAAAGACCAGAGAATTGTTATAGCCCATCACCTGCTTTATGTCCTCTGAGCAATATAGGTGCTCTTTACCAGTTCTTCATGTATAGCCTGTAAAGGGTTTGTCTCCTAAATCTATCTTTTTGACAGCTTGCCCAACAGATATGTAAACTTCCATTGCTGTTCAACAATTAACAAAGAATTGCTGCATTTAATACAGCAAGTGTGAATTTAGTATCCAGTATAAATGGAAAAAATAATGAGCCTTGTCCCCTTGTGTGTGCTGTTGGCTCTAAAAGTTAATTTGGATTAATGCAAATGACTGCTGTCGGCACTACCCAGCAGTTCAATGCTATTCACTGGCAATATAAGCAACTGAACCCATACCCTGCTCAAAGTATCAGTCTTTGGTTTGTAGCTGCTCAACAAGGCATTTGTACACTGCTACCTTCTCTGAACTAACAGCTTCTGAACTGGATTTTCAGCAGACTGATCAATACAAGCAGGATTTGATCACTATATCTGCAGATCATTCCAAGCAGTGACCACTACAAGTGGATTCCACCAAATAGTTGAGGTTTTTAAGCCATTTATCCATGCACTTTTTCCTCCCTCACCTCTGCCCCAGCAAAGTTTTTAAAAAGGCTTTGAGGATAAGTTTGTGTTGCATCAAGATGTAAATAGTAAAACTGAGTAAAGCATATATGCGAAAAAATTAATGTATAATGAAGTGCACTAGACAGTTGTACATAATGAACCACTACACCCATCGGTTTCTGTGCCATTATTAAAATTGGAATGTAATTCATAGATGTGCCACATATGAAATGCATATCTTGTGAATTCTGTGGTAGGGTATTATGTAAGCAGTATCTTTGTAGTTATGGATATGTAAGTTTACTTTTTACATGTAGTGCATTTCCAAAACTGATGGATCACAACCTTTTTAAAATCTGTTTGCGCTCCTGTGAAGCACCTTGGGACATTTTACTACATCAAAGGTGCTATATATTAAAAAGTAGAGTTTGGACTTTATCTTAAAAAGCTAAAACAACTTGCATTTACAATGTTCATTAAATATCTTTGAGGAGTGTTTTTATCTTTGTATTAGATAAACCTGCTGTAACTTGCCAGCATTTTTAATTTCAAATTTCCCCCTTATCTTTTTTTGTGTATTTTTCTTTGCATCAGTTACTTCCTGCCCTTTGTTCTAATGCCTTTTTGCCTCACTCAAGATCTTTGTGTTACATCCACCAGTTTTGTCCTCTTTCTTTTTGAAAAACCTGATCAGCCCAATAACTGCCTTTTTGTGACGGGAGTCAGCATTTCTGATCTCTTTTTTCCCCCCTCCCTCCTCCTCCTTCCCCTTTTATTTTGTTCAGTCCTGTTTCGGCTCACTTATCTTCCAATTTCCAGTTGTAGTGAAGGATCTATACCCAGAACGTTAACCTGTCCTTTTTTTGAGATGCTGATCAACCTGGGTATTCTCAATATTTGTTTTTATTTCCGATTTCAGAACATTTTGGATGGGGAGGGTGAACAACCAGGGGTCGTGGTCCATATCTGTACCAATGTCATAGGTAGAGAGAGAGATGAGGTTCTGCAGGCAGATTTTAAGGAGCTAGGAAAGAGATTAGCAAGCAGGACCTCAAAGGTAGTAATCTTCAGATTACTCCCAGTGCCATGCGCTAGAGAGTATAGAAATAGGAAGATAGAGAAGATGAATGCGTAGCTGGAGAGATGGTGCAGGAGGGAGCGCTTTAGATTCCAGTTTTGGGGGAGGTGGGATGTGTACAAGTCGGACGGGTTGTATCTCAATGGAGTTGGAACCAATGTCCTCGTGGGGAGGTTCGCTAGTGCTGTGGGGGTGGGGGGCGGTTTAAACTAATTTGGCAGGGGGATGGGCATCAGGATGTAGCATTGGAAAGGAGAAACAAGGTGTGCAAAGGATAGGGAGAGAAAGATAGCACTAAAATAAGAAATAGTACGGTATTAGGTGGGATCAGACAGAGAGAGTACAAGAAAGTCTCAGATTGGTTCACAGTGCATGTGTGTAAACACACGAGGTGTGGTAAACAAGGTTGGTGAGCTGCAGGCGCAAATAGCCACATGGGAACATGATGTCGTGGCGATATTGGAGACCTGGCTCAAAAAAGGGCAGCATTGGGTACTAAATAGTCCTGGATACAAGGTGTTCAGGAAAGATAGGGAAGGAAAGAAAGGAGGTGGGGTGGCAGTATTGATTAAGGAGAATATTGCAGTGCTGGAGAGAAAAGATGTCAGGGACAGAATATATTTGGTTAGAGTTAAGAAACAATAGACGTGCCATTACACTACTGGGTGTATTCTATAGGCCACCAACTAGTGGGAAGCATATAGAGGAGCAAATTTTAAGGGAACTGACAGGTGAGAAAGCCATAGAATAGTGATTACAGGGGACTTCAACTATCCTAATACAGACTGGGATAGTAATATAAGGGGCAAAGAGGTGGAGGAATTTTTGAAGTGTGTTCAAGAGAACTTTCTTAACCAGTATGTTTTCGGCCCAACGAGGGAGGAAGCATTGCTGGATTTGGTTCTGGGGAATGAGGCGGGCCAAGTGGAGCAAGTGTTAATAGGGGAACATATAGGGAACAGTGATCATCATATCTTAAGATTTAGAATAGCGATGGAAAAGGACATGGACCATTCTAAAGTAAAAATACTCAATTGGAGTAGGGCCAATTTCTGTGGGTTGAGAACAGATCTGGCCTGGGTAAATTGGAATCAAAGATTGGCAGGCAAAACTGTAATTGAACAATGGGCGGCCTTTAAGGAGGAGATGGTTCGAGTACAGTCTAGATACATTCCCACGAGGGAGAAAGGTAGGGCAACTAAAGCCTGAGCTCCCTGGATGACTAGAGAGGGAGAGTAAATTGAAGCAGTGATGACAGGTTGATATTACAAGTGAGAACCCTGGGTTCATTGATGTGTCGAAGAGCATGCCAGGAACAGCACCAGGCGTACCTAAAAATGAGGTGCCAACCTGGTGAAGCTACAACACAGGACTACGTGCATGCTAAACAGCGGAAGCAACATGCTATAGACAGAGCTGAGCGATTCCACAACCAAAGGATCAGATCAAAACTCTGCAGTCCTGCCGCATCCAGTCGTGAATGGTGGTGGACAATTAAACAATTAACGGGAGGAGTAGACTCTGAGCATCCCCATCTTCTGATGGCAGAGCCCAGCACATGAGTGCAAAAGACAAGACTGAAGTGTTTGCAACCATCTTCAGCCAGAGGTGCTGAGTGGATGATCCATCTTGGCCTCCTCCCGATATCCCAACCAGCACAGAAGCCAGTCTTCAGCCAATTCGATTCACTCCACGTGATATCAAGAAACGGCTGAGTGCACTGGATACAACAAAGGCTATGGGCCCCGACAACATCCCAGCTGTAGTGCTGAAGACTTGTGCTCCAGAACTAGCTGCGCCTCTAGCCAAACTGTTCCAGTACAGCAACAACACTGGCATCTACCCGAGAATGTGGAAAATTGCCCAGGCATGTCCTGTCCTCAAAAAGCAGGACAAATCCAATCCGGCCAATTACCGCCCCATCAATATACTCTCAATCATCAGCAAAGTGATGGAAGGTGCAGTCGACAGTGCTATCAAGCAGCACGTACTCACCAGTAAACTGTTCACTGCTCAGTTTGGATTCCGCCAGGACCACCTGGCTACAGACCTCATTACAGCCAAACGTGGACAAAAGAGCTGAATTCCATAGGTGAGGTGAGAGTGACTGCCCTTGACATCAAGGCAGCATTTGACCGAGTGTGGCACCAAGGAGCCCTCGTAAAATTGAAGTCAGTGGGAATCGGGGAAAACTCTCCAGTGGCTGGAATCATACCTTGCACAAAGGAAGATGGTAGTGGTTGTTGGAGGCCAATCATTTCAGCCCCAGGACATTGCTGCAGGAGTTCCTCAGGGCAGTGTCCTTGGCCCAACCATCTTCAGCTGCTTCATCAATGACCTTCCCTCCAACATAAGGTCAGAAATGGGGATGTTTGATGATTGCAGTGTTCAGTTCCATTTGCAACCCCTCCGATAATGAAGCAGTCTATACCCACATGCAGCAAGACCTGGACAACATCCAGGCTTGGGCTGATAAGTGGCAAGTAACATTCGTGCCAGGCAATGACCATCTCCAACAAGAGAGAGTCTAACCACCTCCCCTTGACATTCAACGGCATTACCAGCGCCGAATTCCACCATCAACATCCTGGGGGGTTATCATTGACCAAAAATTTAACTGGACCAGCCATATAAATACTGTGGCTACAAGAGCAGGTCAGAGGCTGGGTATTCTGCGGCAAATGGCTCACCTCCTGACTCAAATCCTTTCCACCATCTACAAGGTACAAGTCAGGACTGTGATTGAATACTCTCCACTTGCCTGGATGAGTGCAGCTCCAACAACACTTAAGAAACTCGACACCATCCAGGACAAAGCAGCCCGCTTGATTGGCACCCCATCCACCACCCTAAACATTCACTCCCTTCACCACTGGCGCACTGGCTACAGTGTGTACCATCCACAGGATGCACTGCAGCAACTTCTCAAGGCTTCAACAGCACCTCCCAAACCTCTACTACCCAGAAGGACAAGGGCAGCAGGCACATGGGAACAACACCACCTGCATGTTCCCCTCCAAGTCACACACCATCCCGACTTGGAAATATATCGCCGTTCCTTCATCATCACTGGGTCAAAATTCTGGAATTTCCTACCTAACAGCACTGTGGGAGAACCTTCACCACACAGACTGCAGCGGTTCAAGAAAGCGACTCACCACCACCTTCTCAAGGGCAATTGGTGATGGGCAATAAATGTTGGCCTTGTTGGCAACGCCCATATGCCATGAACGAATAAAAAAAACGGGCTGAATATAGAAAGTTAGAGGGCAAATGAAAAAGGAAATGAAAGGCAAAGAGACAGTATGAGAATAGACTGACGGCCAACATAAAAGGGAATCCAAAAGTCTTCCATAGGCATGTAAACAGTAAGTGGGTAGTAAGAGGAAAGGTGGGGCCGATTAGAGACCAATAAAGAGATCTACTCATGGAGGCAGAGGGCATGGCCGGGGTACTAAATGAGTACTTAGCATCTGTCTTTACCAAGGAAAAAGATACTGCCAGAGTCTCAGTGAAAGATGTAAGTGAGATGCTGGATGTGCTAAAAATTGATGGAGGCGATACTAGAAAGGCTTGCTATACTTAAAGTCGATAAATCATCCAGTCTGGATGGGATGCATTCTAGGTTGCTGAGGGAAGTAAGGGTAGAAATTGCGGAGGTACTGGCCATAATCTTCCAAACTTCCTTAGGTAGGGGGGTGGTGCCAGAGGACTGAAGAATTGCAAATATACACCCTTTCAAAAAAGGGGGTACGGATAAACCCAACAACTAACAATAGTTTAATCTCGATGATGGGGAAACTTTTCAAAACGATAATCCGGGACAGAATTAGGAGTCACTTGGACAAGTGTGGATTGATTAGGGAAAGCCAGTATGGATTTATTAAAGGCAAATGATGTTTAACCAACTTGATTGAGTTTTTTGATGAGGTAACAGAGGGTTGATGAGGGCATTGCAGTTGATGTGGTGTATATGGACTTTCAAAACGCGTTTGATAAAGTGCCACACAATAGGCTTGTCATAAAGATTGAAGCCTTAGGAATAAAAGGGGCGGTAGCAGCATGGATACAGAATTGGCTAAGTAACAGGAAACAGAGAGTAGTGGTGAATGGTTGTTTTTTGGACTGGAGGGAGGTGTACAGTGGTGTTCCCCAGGGGTCGGTACCACGATCACTGCTTTTCTTAATGTATATTAATGACTTGGACTTGGATGTACAGGACACAATTTCTAAGTTTGCAGATGACACAAAACTTGGAAGTGTAGTGAACAGTGAGGAGGGTAGTGATAGACTTCAAGAGGAAATAGACAGGCTGGTGGCATGGCCGGACAAATGGCAGATGAAATTTAACGCAGAAAGATGTGAGGTGATACATTTTGGTAGGAAGAATGAGGAGAGGCAATATAAACTAAAGGGCGTAATTCTAAAAGGGGTACAGGAACAGAGACCTGGGGATATACGTACTCAAATTATTGAAGGTGGCAGGGCAGGTTGAGAGAGAGGTTTAAAAAGCATACGGGATCCTGGGCTTTATAAATAGAGGCAGAGGGTACAAAAGCAAGGAAGTCATGATGAACCTTTATAATAAAACACTGGTTCAGCCATAACCTGGAATATTGTGTCCAATTCTGGGCACCGCACTTTAGGAAGGATGTGAAGGCCTTAGAAAGGGTGCAGAAGAGATTTATTAGAATGATTCCAGGGATGAGGGACATTAGTTACATGGATAGACAGGAGAAGCTGGGGTTGTTCTCCTTGGAACAGAGAAGGTTTGAGAGTAGGTTTGATAAAGGTATTCAAAATCATGAAGGGTCTAAACAGAGTAGATAGAGAGAAACTGTTCCCATTGGCGGAGGGGTCAAGAACCAGAGGACACAGATTTAAGGTGATTGGCAAAAGAACCAAAGATGACATGAGAATCTTTTACACAGTGAATGGTTAGGATCTGGAATGGATTGCCTGAGGGGGTGGTGGAGGCAGATTCAATCATGGCTTTCAAAAGGGAACTGTATAAATAATTGAAAGGAAAACATGTGCAGGGCTACAGGTGGGGGAGGGAAATTAGCTGGATTGCTCTTGCAAGGAGCCGGCGCGGATGGGCTGAATGGCCGCCTTTCTATAATTGTAAATTTCCAATACTTGCAGATTTTTCTTTTTATTTGCAAGTTCAAAATTTCATTTAAGAAAACCAATAATTGGTGTAATGGTTTTATTTTTTGAAGTACCCGTAGGAATTGATGTCTTGGTTTCTATTATTGAAGTTGTACTCTGTAGCAGATGTACAGTGTAGCTGGGAAAAGGCAATACAATGAAAGTGCAAGCTCATCAATATTGCAAATCCAGATCTGGTTTTACATTCAATACTGTAGTGCCATGAAGATAAACCTCCATGGAAGCTGAAACCGTTCTAGACCAAATGTTTATTGTATTGTAATTGGGTGGAGTTGTTTGTGTCATGCAGACTTCGGTTAGTTTAGTCATCATGGTGTTGTGCTAAAAATGTTGTATAATTCTACAACTGCACAACCATTGGAGAGGTCAGCATCTATTGACAGGGGGATTAACTGCATGTACATTATTCGGTTTGTTGAAAATGCACTTTCTTCTTGCAGACCACAAGATGTACAAGGTGCTGCGCTGACTCTGCCAGCAACTATAGAGTTCAGAGAAAGCTGTAAGTAACTACAATTGCTTACAGTAGATGCACATGTTGCAGGTTATAGATAAAGAATGAAATTCTATCCAGGATGTGTGTGGCCCCAAGTACAATATTTCCCCAGTAGATGAGCTTTCTATTTTACAATATAATTGCTGGTATTCTAATCTCAATGTTCCCAATCATACATTTGTTCCTGTTTTTAAAATTAGTAAGCACAGTGTCCAGTTGTATAAAGCAGTTGTATTTTTAAGGTGTCAGCCTTGGCTCAAGAGTAGCACTCTCTCCTCTGAGTCGTGGGTTCAAGTCCCACTCCTTAGAGTTGAGCACATAATCTAGGCTGACGCTTCAGTGCATTATTGAGGGAGTGCTGCACTGGTGGAGGTGCCGTCTTTTAGATGAGACATTAAACCGAGGCCCGGTCTGCCCTGTCAGGTGGATGTAAAAGATCCCATGGCAATATTCGAAGAAGTGCTGGGGAGGCCTCCCTGTGTCTTGACCAATATTTATTCCTCATCCAATATCTCAAACAGATTATCTGATTTATTTATTTCATTGCTATTTGTGAGACCTTGCTGTACACAAATTGGCTGCAGCATTTCCCTACATTACAACAGTGACTACACTACAAAAATACCCCATTGGCTGCGAAGGAGTTTGGGACATCCTGAGGACTTGAAAAGTGCTATATAAATGCAAGTTCTTTCTTTTAAGATCCCAGCTAATTACTTGAAATAAAAACTAGTCATTGAATAAAATACATTTTAGGTGGATTAGAGTTGTATTAGATTAGATAGTAACTAAGCATTTGTGTTGTTTTACAGCTGAAGATGCCTTCCTATCTGCCGTTGTTAACTATACTAATAGTTCTACTGTCCATTTCAAGCTCTCTCCTACATATGTACTGTATATGACTTGTCGATATGTCCTGTCCAGCCAGTACCGGCCTGATATGAGCCCTTCTGAACGTACCCATAAAGTTATTGCGATAGTTAACAAGATGGTTAGCATGATGGAAGGAGTTATTCAGGTGAGTTTTAAGATTCACTGATGCTTGAATTGATGACATGAAATGTGAAATTGAAAACAAGTTTTGCAGTGATTAGGATAAATAATTATCACTTGTGATGGACATATTAACATTTACTGAGACTTAAAATACAATTTCTGTAGCTTAACCAATAAAATGGCTTAAGATTTTACAACTTTGTATTTTTTCATGAAATAAATATTCTTTTATTAATGGACTTTCAGACATTAAAATCACTTTTAAAGCAAATCTGAAATGTATTGGGTTGGTGCTGTTACTGTAGCAATTGCTACATTTGTCACAAAAGTCAACAACAATCATTGGAGTTCCTTCCCTAGTCAGGCCTGTGATCTCTGATTATGGTAATGAAAGAAAGCTACAGCTTACACCTTACTTTGTGTTATGGTGTTAATGCACCACTCACTGAAGATCATACTTTATCCACAAGGGACAGGGAAAAAAAATGAAGATTGGAAATATGCCTTTTAACAAAAAATTTCAAGTACAAGTCCTAGTTATAGGTCTAGTAAATCAGGAATATCCTGCATTTTTTCTCAATAGAACCAGAAAAGAAGGCTGCTTTAAACTGTCATTTTTCATTAAAATACCGTGTTTTATAGGCAGTTTTAGGAACAAACATGCTTTGTTGGTACACTAATGTAATATTTACTGTTTTGGTTTCTAGCACTATTACTGAATATAGAACCAAGAGTGGTTCATGGTTACAGCACACAAGGGGGCCATTCGGCCCATTGTGCCTGTGCCGGCTCTTTGAAAGAGCTATCCACTCCCCTGCTCTTTCTGTATAGCCATGTAAATTTTTCCACTTCAAGTATTTACCCAATTCCTTTTTGAAAGTTGTTATTGAATCTGCTTCCACCACCCTTTCAGGCAGTGTATTCCAAATCATAACAACACTCTGCGTAAAACAATGTTTCCTCATGTCGCCTCTGATTCTTTTGCTAATCACCTTAAATCTGTGTCCTCTGGTTACTGCCCCTTCTGCCACTGGAAACAGTTTCTCCTCACTTACTCACTCAAAACCCTACATGATTTTGAACACTTATTAAATCTCCTTAACCTTCTCTGCTCTAAGGAGAACAATCCCAGCTTTTCCAGTCTCTCCACATAACTGAAGTCCCTCATCTATGGTCCCATTCTAGTAAATCTGTTCTGCACCCTCTCCAAGGCCTTGACAACCTTCCTAACATGTGGTGCCCAGAATTGAACACAATACTCCAACTGAGGCCGAGTGTTTTATAAAGGTTTAGCATAACTTCATTGCTTTTGTACTCTCTGCCTCTATTAATAAAGCCTAGGATCCCATATGCTTTTTTAACAGCCTTCTCTACTTGTCCTGCCTCCTTTGTGTACATACACCTAGGTCTCTCTGTTCCTGTACCCTCTTTAATATTGTACTAAAATTAGTTTATATTGCCTTGCCTCATTCTTCCTGCCAAAATGTATCACTTCATACTTGAGTTAAATTTCATCTGCCATGTGTCTGCCCATTTCACCAGTCTGGCTATGACCTCTCGAAGCCTGTTACTATCCTCCACATAGTTTACTAAATGCCCGAGTATCGTGTCATCTTCAAACTTGAAATTATACCCTGTATACCCAAGTCCAGGTGGTTAGTATATATCAAAAAGAGCAATGATCCTAATACTGACCTCTGGGGGACACCACTATATACTTCCCTATCTCTTCTCCCCCCCCCCAAGTTGTACTGTACTTAATGTTCCTGTGTTTCACTATAGCTGCTTTAGTGTAGCTTTTTAAACGGAGCAGTTTGATGTTTTAAATGGCAGTTTCAAATTTAGATAACCTGAAATCCAAAATCCTAAAATTAACTCGCATAATTTTGAGTGCTTGTAATAATTAGACACGTTTTTAGTTTTGGTAAGAATATGAAATTGGTGGATTATCATTGTTTTCAATGAAAGTTTAAAATAATATTTGTCCCTTTTTTATTGACTGTTTAAGTATACTGTACACATTAATCCACCTCTTGGCTCAGTATCATGTACTCTGCCTATTCAATGTTCAAAACCACCTGATTTAAGTATTAGCACAATTTTAAGCAGTCATTAAGATGTTTTATGTATTAATGTATAACTTGCACACTTCTAATGTAAACAAATTCCTGACCGTGTCCTGATTCAATTTTTTATTAACCCATTATGAAAGAAATATATTCAATTTTGTTTTGACTGAACCCACAGGATTGTAGTAACACTCACCTAGGATATTGCACTCCACTTATAGTAGATATGATTTGTCCGGACAATTGGGCAAATTGGATAAATTGTGCATGCCCAAAGTAGATTGTAACTAGTTTCTATTTTTCTTGATTTGTCTGGGCGCTGTCTCTAACTCAATAGTACTTGCTGATGTTTTTGTGACTTAAAATTACAATACCATCCATTTTTTCTGGTGTACCTTGCTTTATCATTTTCTTCTGAGCTCTTCAAAGTACATTGAGTCAGGGAGGTATAGGGAGCAGAGGGTCAGTTTAGTTAGGTTTCTCTGGAGGAAATTCAGTATTTCTGGGAATTACAAGTCTGAGATATTTGATGTAAAACTATTCTAACAAATCCGACAAATGTGATTTTTGCAAGATGTGATTGCACTTAGAGAGGGTACAGAGGAGATTTATGAGGATGCTGCCAGAGCTGGAGGATCTTAGCTGTGCGAAAAGATTGGATAGGCTGGGGTTGTTTCCTTTGGAACAAAGGAGGCTGAGGGGAGATTTAATTGAGGTGTATAAAATTATGAGGGGCCTAGATAGAGTGGATAGAAAGGATCTATTTCCCTTACTAGTGGAGTCAGTGACCAGGGGGCATAGATTTAAATTAATTGGTAGAAGGATTAGAGGGGTAATGTTTTCACCCAGAGGGTGGTGGGTCTGGAACTCACTGTCTGAAAGGGTGGTAGAGGCAGAAACCCTCAACTGATTTAAAAAGTACTTGAATGTGCACTTGAAGTGCCGTAACCTACAGGGCTGCGGACCAAGTGCTGGAAAGGGGGATTAAGCTGGATAGCTCTTTTTCGGCCGGCACGGACACAATGGGCCAAATGGCCTCCTTCTGTGCCGTAACTTTCTATGATTCTATGAAATGAGTCAATCACACCAGGGCTGTTTCAGAGTACTGAGTTGAGGGTAATTAGGGTGCAGAGACTTACTTTCTACCTCTGCAGCCAATTTGATTCGTCTGGCTATAATGTGCATTGGATAAGCCTGACACGTCAGCTGTGTGGGGATGGATAAACCTGACAAATCGGCTATGTATGCAGAAGTCTTTTTTAAGCAATTCGCATGATAACATCTTGAGCATCTTATTTTCATTCTTACGACTTAATTTGTGGGCAAAGTAACTGGTTAGCCTTCTGCGAGAAATATATGCGACCTTTTTTCAGTTTTTTTTAAAAAGATCTGTTAGGACATTTTCATGGAATTATGGTAATTCAGCATTGCCTTCTTCAACTCCTTGTAAATCTACAGTGATTTTTTTGATGTACTTTATGCATAAAATGCCTTTATTTGACATTGTGTCAGTATGTTTTACATCAGCAAAAACCTGTGGAAAGCTAACATGTTTTATTGCCATTATGCATCACTAATACATTGATGCAAAATAAACTGCTCTAGAAATTAAGAATGGACAAATATCATTTTTTATACGCCTATAAATCTCAAAGACCAAAATAAATATATTTTTCAGTTTAAATTCTAAAACTCAAATATTTGCTTTCAATTTTGTTACGGAAAGTGTCAAAAGTGATGACCTCTCTCTCCCTTCCGCCCCCCCAGGTAGAGGAAATTGCCTCACTACAAAGTGACAACTTAATATACACGCATTGTGGAAGTTTGTTTCTAGGTCATAAGAGTTGAGATGGTTTGTGTTATAACTTGTCTGTGTAGTTTCATAATTAAATTTAATTTTATGCAATGTTTTGCATTATATTAATCATTATTTGTGTACATCGTGACTGTTATTTTTTTCTCTATTTTGCCTGATTCCTGTTCCCTTTTCTGCAGGATATAGCACAGTATGAACAGGTAGGACATGTTGCTGGGAACTGTTCCCAGCAGTCCGCTTAGCTCAGTTTCTCATGCTTCTCCATATCAGAAACAACAAAGCCAGTGGCTGGACTGAACGGTACATAACACTCATTTAGCAATTGGAACATGCAGCACTAAAAACTTGACTGCACAACTGTGTTGGCATTTCATTTTATCTGCTTAATGCACTTTTCTGTGGTGATGTACAGATTCAGCCCAAGTTCTTTTGCTTGATGTCTGTGGCCCTGTTCTTTTGTTAGCCTTGTTTAACATTGCCTAGCCTGGCTCTTGCGGTCAGGGGGTTGCAATTAAGACTGATCATCATGTAGACGAGAAAAAGAAAATCCTCAAAAATGACTTACTATTTTGATCATTACAGAAACAGAAGAATATTGCAGGTGCACTTGCCTTCTGGATGGCAAATGCATCAGAACTTCTCAACTTTATCAAACAGGACAGAGATCTGAGTCGGATCACCCTAGATGCACAGGATGTCTTGGCTCACTTGGTGCAAATGGCCTTCAAGTATGAAAATTAAAACACTAACAATGTGATGTTCCACTATCTTCTCCTCTCAGTAAAGGCATATACTGAATTGGCTAATTCCATTTTGTGACTTTTACCCCCCCCCCCCCCCCCCCCCCCCCCCAAACCTTCCAAGAAAGTTGACTAAATAGCAGTACTTTTCCAGTGCTACCATGTCTCTCCCCATCTGGTCCCTGCAACTCTTCCTACAAATACAGTTTGTATTAGGAAATGCCTAGCAACTATGATATAAATATTTTTTAATCTTGCTATTAAAAGTTTTTAAGTTTGAAAATCCTCGGTAGAAATTCACTTCCCTCATGAGCCACATTGTGGTACTTTGTCAGTATAGTGAACCAGAACCATGGATTGCTTTTATAAATTGTCCTCACTGCCACATTAGGAAGCGGAGAGCAGGAGTTGTCAAAACACATATGCAAATAATTAGTAGTAGCACCAATTGTGTTTTTTAGAAATGCAATCAATTTGAATGTTGGCACAAAATACTTGACTGAATATTTGTACAAAGTTCTTTTTTTTTTGTTGAAAACTGGCCTGATACTTTCGCTATTACGAAATTTAACATCCTTCTAGATCTAACCTAATCTAGGTATATTTGCCTCCATTCTGAATTACTTGTACTTGTGGAGTGCAATTAGATGACAGATTTTAGCTGCCTGTTATGCTCCTGGCTGCAGAGAACAGCCATGAGTCCCGAAGGCTATGTTGCCTACCCTGTGCCAGGGTTAAGGACATTTCCTCCAGGCTGGAAAAGAACTTGGAGTGGGAGGGGGAGGATCCAGTTGTCGTGGTCCACGTAGGTACCAACGACATAGGTAGGACTAAGAAAAAAGTTCTGCTGAGAGAGTTTGAGCAGCTACGGACTAAATTAAAAAGCAGAACCACAAAGGTGGTAATCTCTGGATTATTACCTGAGCCACGAGCAAATTGGCATAGGGGCAATAGGATCAGGGAGATGAATGCGTGGCTCAAAGATTGGTGTGGGAGAAGTGGGTTTCGATTCATGGGGCACTGGCACCAGTATTGGGGAAAGTGAGAGCTGTTCCGTTGGGACGGACTACACCTGAACCATGCTGGGACTAGAGTTCTGGCGAATTGAATAACTAGGGAGGTAGATAGGGCTTTAAACTAAATAAAAGGGGGGAGCCCGGTGGAGAGAAATCTAGAATGCTAAAGAGAAAAGACAAGGAAGCAGTGCAGGAAAGTGATTGGGGTAAGGATAACCAGATTGTGTCAGGAAGGGACAGAGCGTACAAACAAAAGAGTGCACCAACAAATAGGGTCGGGTAAGGAAAAATGGTAAGACAAATAAGGCCATAGTGCAAAAAAATGTTAAGATGTCTAAAAATGTTAAGACGACAAATCTAAAGGCACTGTATCTAAATGCACAAAGCATTTGTAATAAGGTAGACGAAATAACAGCGCAAATAGATGTAAACGGATACAATATAATTGCAATTACGGAGACATGGCTGCAGGGTGACTAAGGCTGGGAGCTGAACATCCAAGGGTATTCGATATTTAGGAAGGACAGGCAAAAAGGAAAAGGAGGTGGGGTGGCGTTGTTAATAAAGAATGAAATCAGAGCAATAGTGAGAAAGGATATTGGCTCAGAAAATCAAGATGTAGAATCAGACTGGGTGGAGTTAAGAAGCACCAAGGGACACAAAACGCTAGTGGGAGTTGTCTATAGGCCTCCAAACAGTAGTGGTAATGTAGGGGATGGGATCAAACAGGAAATTAGAGATGCATGTAACAAGGGTACTACAGTAATCATGGGTGACTAATCTACATATAGACTGGCCAAACTAAATTAGCAATAATACTGTGGAGGGTGAATTCCTGGAGTGTGTACGAGATGGTTTTCTGGACCAGTATGTTGAGACTGTTGGAACAAGCTATCCCAGATTGGGTATTGTGCAATGAGAAGGGGTTAATTAATCTTATTGTGCGGGGTCCTTTCGTGAAGAGTGACCATAACATGATAGAATTCTTCATTAAGATGGAAAGTGAAGTAGCCCAATCCGAAACTGGGGTCCTAAATCTAAACAAAGGAAACTACAAAGGTATGAGGAGTGAGTTGGCTATGATAGATTGGGGAGCTTCATTAAAAGGCATGACAGTGGATAGGCAATGGCTAACATTTAAGGAACGAATGCATGAATTGCAACAATTACACATTCCTTTCTGGCGCAAAAACACAAAAGAAAAGCGGCCAACCCTGGCTAACAAAAGAAATTAAGGATAGTATTAAATCCAAAGAGGAGTCTTATAAAGTTGCCAGAAAAAGTAGCAAGCCTGAGGATTGGGAGCAGTTTAGAATTCAGCAAATAAGGACCAAGAGAGGAAAAAGAGAATATGAGAGTAAACTTGCAAGGAGCATAAAAGTGGACTGTAAAGGCTTCTACAAGTATGTAAAAAGCAAAAGATTAGTTTTTTTTTATTCGTTCATGAGATGTGGGCGTTGCTGGCAAGGCCAGCATTTATTGCCCTTGAGAAGATGGTGGTGAGCCGCTGCCTGCAGTCCGTGTGGTGAATGTTCTCCCACAGTGCTGTTAGGTAGGGAGTTCCAGGATTTTGACCCAGCGACGATGAAGGAACGGCGATATATTTCCAAGTCGGGATGGTGTGAGACTTGGAGGGGAACATGCAGGTGGTGTTGTTCCCATGTGCCTGCTGCCCTTGCCCTTCTAGGTGGTAGAGGTCGCGGGTTTGGGAGGTACTGTCGAAGAAGCCTTGGTGAGTTGCTGCAGTGCATCCTGTGGATGGTGCACAGTGCAGTCACGGTGCGCGGGTGGTGAAGGGAGTGAATGTTTAGGGTGGTGGATGGGGTGCCAATTAAGCGGGCTGCTTTGTCCTGGATGGTGTCGAGCTTCTTGAGTGTTGTCGGAGCTGCACTCATCCAGGCAACTGGAGAGTATTCCATCACACTCCTGACCTGTGCCTTGTAGATGGTGGAAAGGCTTTGGGGAGTCAGGAGGTGAGTCACTCGCTGCAGAATACCCAGCCTCTGACCTGCTCTTGTAGCCACAGTATTTATGTGGCTGGTCCAGTTAAGTTTCTGGTCAATGGTGACCCCCCCCCCCCCCCCCAGGATGTTGATGGTGGGGGATTCGGCGATGGAAATGCCGTTGAATGTCAAGGGGAGGTGGTTAGACTCTCTCTTGTTGGAGATGGTCATTGCCTGGCGTGAATGTTACTTGCCTCTTATCAGCCCAAGCCTGGATGTTGTCCAGGTCTTGCTGCATGCGGGCACAGACTGCTTCATTATTTGAGGGGTTGCGAATGGAACTGAACACTGTGCAATCATCAGCGAACATCCCCATTTCTGACCTTATGGAGGGAAGGTCATTGATGAAGCAGCTAAAGATGGTTGGATCTAGGACACTGCCCTGAGGAACTCCTGCAGCAATGTCCTGGGGCTGAGATGATTGGTCTCCAACAACCACGACCATCTTCCTTTGTGCTCGGTATGACTCCAGCCACTGGAGAGAATTCCCCCTAATTCCCATTGACTTCAATTTTACTAGGGCTCCTTTGTGCCACACTCGGTCAAATGCTGCCTTGATGTCACTCTCACCTCACCTCTGGAATTCAGCTTTTTTGTCCTTGTTTGGACCAAGGCTGTAATGAGGTCTGGAGCCGAGTGATCCTGGCGGAACCCAAACTGAGCATCGGTGAGCAGGTTATTGGTGAGTAAGTGCCGCTTGATAGCACTGTCGATGACACCTTCCATTACTTTGCTGATGATTGAGAGTAGACTAATGGGGCGGTAATTGGCTGGATTGGATTAGTGAAGACAAATATAGGTCCCTTAGTGAGAAACGGGAGAATTTATAATGGGGGACAAGGAAACGGCAGAGCAATTAAACAAATACTTTGGTTCTGTCTTCACGGAAGAGGTCACAAATAACTTCCCAGAAATGCTAGGGAACCAAAGGACTAGTGAGAAGGAGGAATTAAAGGAAATTAGTATTCGTAAAAAAAAATAGTGCTGGAGAAATTAATGGGACTGAAAGCCGATAAATCCCAGGATCTGATAATTTGCATCCCAGAGTACTAAAAGAGGTAGCCATGGAAATAGTGGATACATTGGTTGTCATCTTCCAAAATTCTATAGATTATGGAACAGTTCCTGCAGATTGGAGGGTGGCAAATGTAACCCTACTGTTTAAAATAGGAGGGAGAGAGAAAACAGGGAACTACGGACCGTTTAGCCTAACATCAGTGGTAGGGAAAATGCTAGAGTCTATTCTAAAGGATGTGATAACAGGATACTTAGAAAATATCAACGGGATTAGACAAAGTCAACATGGATTTATAAAAGGGAAATAGTGTTTGACAAACCTATTGGAGTTTTTTGAGGATGTAACTGATAGAATCGATAAGGGAGAACCAGTGGATGTGGTGTTTTTGTATTTTCAGAAGGCCTATGATAAAGTCCCACATAAGAAGTTCGTGTGCAAAATTAAGGCATGTGGGATTGGTGGTAATATACTGGCATGGATTGAAAATTGGTTAACAGACAGGAAACAGAGAGTAAGAATAAATGGGTCTTTTTCGGGGTGGCAGGCTGTGACTGGTGGGGTACCTTAGGGATCTGTGCTTGTGCCTCAGCTATTCACCATATATATCAATGATTTGGATGAGGGAACCAAATGTAATATTTCCAAGTTTACTGATGACACAAAACTAGGTGGGAGTGGGAGTTGTGAGGAGGATGCAAAGAGGCTTCAAAGCGATTTAGACAAGTTGAGTGAGTGGGCAAATACATGGCAGTTGCAGTATAATGTGGATTAGTGTGACGTTATCCACTTCGGTAGGAAAAACAGAAAGGCAGTATTATTTAAATGGTGATAGATTGGGAAATGTTGATGTACAAAGGGACCTGGGTGTCCTTGTACACCTGGAGCAAGGATGTCTTACTGCAGTTATTACAGGGCCTTGGTGAGACTACACCTGGAGTATTGTGTACAGTTTTGGTCTCCTCACCTAAGAAATGATATACTTGCCATAGAGAGAGTGCAGCGAAGGTTCACCCGACTGATTCCTGGGATGGTAGGACTGTCGTATGAGGAGAGATTGGGTCGACTCAACCTCTATTCACTTGAGTTTAGAAGAATGAGAGGTGATTTTATTGAAACATATAAAATTCTGACAGGGCTAGACAGACTGGATGCAGGGAGGATGTTTCCCCTGCTTGGGGGATCCAGAACGAGGGGTCACAGTCTCAGGATATGGGGTAGGACATTTAGGACTGAGATGAGGAGAAATTTCTTCACTCAGGGAGGCCAAGTCACATGTATTTAAGAAGGCGCTATATAGATTTCTGGACACAAAAGGCATCAAGGAGTTTGGGGAGAGAGCGGGAATGTGGTATTGAGATAGAGGATCAGCCATGATTATATTGAATGGTGGAGCAGGCTCGAAGGGCCGAATGGCCTACTCCTGCTCCTATTTTCTATGATTCTATGTCAAGTATTAGCCAAAGAAAAGATATTGTTTAGTACTCATACATTTTAATTGATTAAGATGCATGCTGTCAGATTTCAGATGGTTTACCATTTAAAAGTTATATTCTGTATAAATGGAATTTGGAATTGCAGAGAAATATTCTAATGAAGTATTTTTTAATGGGACCAATGGAGGCAATGTTTTTTTTATGGAATGCTTTGACTTAGTTTGCTTCATTTGATGGATGGACTACTTTTTGGACCTTGTAATTTTTAGCTTGTTTAATTTTAAACCATTAATATACTGTATTACAAATGATATGCAAAATTGAAAAAAAATTACTGAGAAAAGTCCAACCAATGGGAGAGTTAGCAGCATGTAGCTAGCTAATAGCACTAACGATTGCACATAGAATAAAATCCATAGAGTTCTGGGATACTTTCTATTCAATCTTAAAAAGTTTTTGAATTTGACAGTCTGGCCAAATTGGCCGATTTTAAGTCCCACTAAAAATCATTTTCTTAATTATTTTTAGAATTGATCCCACCATGTTGCACAGTGTGGCACTCGGAACTTTCAAGACATGGTTACAAGTTTAGTGGTAATCCAATACACACAAAAATCCTTTCTTCAGAGATTTTGTTCCAAGACATTAAAAGCAAAAGTTAATACCATACTCAAGGTCACCTATTAGACAAGATCCAAGTAGCACTCCAAATATCCTAAATTAAATTTTGGTCATGTATCTGGAAAGCTCATAGCTCTCAAACTGGTGCATGTGAAGACATTCCTGAGACATCCTCATATATTGACCCACTATCAAAACAGGATTTTGTTTGTCGTGCTTCACTTCTCCAGTTCCATCCAAGGTAGTCTCCTAACTGCAGTACATGCATTTTGTGCAATGTGCTTCAACATAAGGGCCAAATTATAAACTGACAGGTGCAGAAACCTTAAACCATCTCTTAGGCGTCTGTAATTTCAATAAGCTGATTTTTCCATGCCTGTAAATTCTCACCCCAATATATTAAAAATGCTCGCCATAATTTTAGAGGAATTAATGGACACTGAGTACTTTTTTTGTAATTAGCTTTTTGTGCGATTGCTTAAGGAATGACTAGGTTTATAAAACTCATCTAGATGAAAGGGTCTAGGAGGAATATTGAATACACCATAGATTTTTCTGGTGCAGAGAATCCTTTCTGGGTTCTTTTAATTAGTGACCTATTTCAGAATTTCAAGATAATGGATACATTTGAAAAATCTGTGTCCACATTAATACATAATGATTTAGTAGTGATTGCTAACCTTGAAGTATGATTTTGAGGAAATAATTTTCTATTTGGATATTAAGATATGAGGAAAAGATAAGGAAGATTAGGTTTTTTTTGGGAAAGAGGAAGACTTCAAGGTGAGCTAACGACAGGATTCAAAATTAATAAGGGTGTTTACAAATTTGGACAAAGCAAATATTTCACTCTAGTAAATGGTTCAATTATTGGGGAAAAATTAAGAAGCTGGCAGTAAGAAGTGAAATAGTCCAGAGCTTTTTCACCCTAAAGAAAATTATGTAATCATTTATCAGTGAGAGCCACTGAAGTGAGCAATTTAAATTGTTTAGAGAAAAGATGGGTAATAGAGATGATCTGTGAAAAAGGATCGTCTTATTAGGCTTCATGGCTCTTTCCCCTTATTACTTTCAATCGAATAAACAAATAGTTTGAAAGTGACTAGGATATCCTTTTACTTAATGTGGGATAGTGCTTGGACTCCATATTTCAGATGTTAAGGATTCTTTAATTAAAGCTATGAAATTTAAAATCCATGGTGAATTCTGTTTTGCAGATACTTGGTGCACTGTCTTCAATCTGATCTCAACAATTATATGCCGGCATTTCTTGAAGATCCTGAGGAAGCAAACCCGCAAAGACCCAAAATAGGTCTGAAAGCTAAATTTAACTTTCGTTACAACTTTATTTGATAGTGATCATTTCACAGGCACACAATACTTTCCCTCTCTTAGGATTAAGCATACTTTGGATTTGCATATTAATGAAACTTTGAAGGGCTTGTTCTTGTCTGCAATGTTGATTCCCATTTTATTGTGGTTCGAAGATGACTATAAATACCGCTCCCAACACCAATTCTTTCTGTTTTAATATTTAATATTAATGTGTTTCCTCCCTCCCAAAAAGGAAAATACCCGTCTACCTGTTAATTTGTCAACTGTCCGGTCTTCCTTACATTTTAAAAGAAATACTTGCAAGTTTAATATATAAAAAGTCCCAAAGCACTTAATGAACGAGAAAAGGAGCAGGTGACGATTGTTTGCGAGAGGTTTAAGCTTGGTTGAAGAGAAGGTTTTTGAGAAGATTTTGTACGGAGGACGGTAGAGAGGCAGAGGGGTTTGGGAAGGGAGTTCCAGAGAGTTGGACTGAGGTGGCTGAAGGTGCTTGCACCAGAGGGAATGGTAAATGCATGTGATGCCAGAGTCAGGACGGAAGGGTATGGGAGTGTATACAAGACTGGAGAAGTCTGCAGAAGTAGGGTATGGCCAGGTAGTGGAGGGAATTTATAGATGAGGATGAGAATTTTAAATTTGATCCATTAAGAACTGGATCTGTGTACGTCAGGGAGGATGGGGATCATAGATGATCAGAGCTTAGTGGAGGACATGATGCAGACAGTGGAGTTTTGGGCAATTTGGAATTGATGCAGGGTGGAGGTCAAGGGGAGTTAGAGAAGTCTAGTCTAGAGCCGATGAAATCATGGCTAAGTGTTTTAGCAGCATTGAGGCAGGAAATGTTGTGGAGGGGGGAGTAAGTGGTCTTGGTGATGGATACAATGTAAGAAATAGGAACAGGATTCGGCCATACAGCCCCTCGAGCCTGCTCTGCCATTCAATAAGATTGTGGCTGATCAACTCCATTTTGCTGCCCTATCTCCATATCCCTTGATTCTCTTAGTGCCCAAAAATATGGGGTTTGTCGCTGATCTCTGGCTCAGACGCAAAGTCTGGTTCTGTCTGAGCACGCAGCCAGGAAGGATGAATGGAGTCAGTGGCAAGGGTGCAGGGTTTTCAGTCAGGCCTGAAAATTGACTTCAGTTCAACTGGAGGAAATTCTAAAGGTCAGACAGGTATGAAGGTGCAATCCAGCAACAAACTGACGTTTCCCTACCAAATGTGCAGCCCAGGTTGCTTTACCTCCCATATGAAGGTTCTCATCTGATCTGAACCTAAATATGAGACTCCATATTGAAGGAAGTTCAGAGGACTGCAAATCAACACTGAATGGTCTGTCTTACTTGAGGAAGTTGCAGGAAATATTCATAATCTCATTTCTTTTGTGGCGAGCAATGACATCCCAGCTTTCAGACAAGACCGCTGCTTGTAGTCAGAACTGGCTTTGAGTAAATTGCTTCTAGGCTGCCAATTTTTTTGACTGTCCGTTTCTATCTCTGTGTGTTGTGGTCTATTTCCAACAACAGCTCGGTTTTGTTTTGCAAAAGGATGCTTTCTGTTTCTATAAATGTACCTAAACTCTTGTGTTGATAATACTTGGACTATTAGCTGCAGTAACATTTGGAATATTTATCTGTGTACCTTTCAGATCTACTGCTTGGCTCATTGTTGCGCAAGAGTTTCTAAACCGCGCCCCCCGCCCCCCCAAAAAAAGTCACCTATTGCAGTAAATAAACAGATGTTTTCTTCTCTCTTCTCCCTCTGCTCTTTTTTATATTAAAAAAGACCTTACTTCCCAAGATTCTAGTGATGGATATTTTCCTGGAGGACTGAAGTACCAGGTTAATGGGAGGCTACTTCATTTTACCTTTTATTGCTGTCTTTGACTTTTGTGTTTTTAGGAGATTCCTGGTGTCCTGGAGAGCTGCTTTTCATGAAAGTTTCTTATACAATTGAGTACTGGAATGTGCAAAATATTCATCCTAGCCTGTAAAGGTGGCAAGTTTCTTTGTGCAGTACTGTTTCTTTGCCAGCAGTCACTGCTATACTTGAGATTGTTTTATGTACCAAAACAGCACCATCTGCTGCAGCCCTATTTCTCTCCCATTAAAGGATAGAGAATGTTCAGCTTGTTTTCATCCCTGCAATACTTGGCCTTTCTGTCTTTAAATTGGCTTAAAACACTAATTTGTTTTTGAGTTCTTGCTGATCCCACCTCCTCAGGAGAGCTACCCATGGATTCAGTTAGGAACGAGAACTCTCCTCCTTCAGTGGCCTAGTGACTAAAAGATACCATCTGATCTAACACACTGCCCCACAGAAAATAAATCCAATGTTCAATTCCCAGTGATGTTAGTTGATCGCTGCTAGGACAGTAATTTGCACTGCAGTTGGCATGAGCATCCTTGAGTAAGGGTGGGGGCAGATAGGAGGAAAACGCAAAGAACGAAGATGGAAAGGGATTTATTATCTTTTTTTCTGAACATTAATGTACATGCAACTCAAATTTCCCCCTCTCCAAATATGGTTCTGAGCTTGGCTAAATTTGCATTGTGTGGGCTCTGAGGAGCTATGAAGCAGGTTTTTGGGTACATCTGACCTTCTGATGACCCATTCACTTCAAACCATTTACTTATCCTTAAATATAGGTGGTCTCTTTAGAAGGCTTGTCATATCAAGTGCAAAAAAAAAACCTACAGAAAACTTGAATTACTATCATCTTGGTCTTAACCAATTGCTCAAACTGGAGGCTCTTTCCCCTTCTCCCTGTACGTTTTGAATGCTGCCATTCTGGACAAAGTTACTAGGAGCTGCAGAAAATTCTCCTAGATTATTCACACTGCAGATTGTTCCAGTTTGGCTGGAATCTCACATTCATGAGTCAGAACAATTTGCTTGAAAAAAAGAAATAAAATTGCACTTGCTAATCATTAGAAATTGAACATTATGTAAAGTCTAAAGTATGGACAAGTTGACACTATGCATGTGTTTTAGTGTCATCAGATGTACAAAGGGGGAGAGAAAAAATCAGACTTTATTTAATATATTAATATTCTCTACGTTTAGCCAGTGGTGGAATTGAATGTTTTTAGTTGTAGAACTTTAAACAAGGTGAAAGTATCTGGATAAAGTCCTAACATAAGATTTTGCATATGATGTGTAAATGCAACATGTCTCTAACAAATATGAATCAACATGAAGAAAAATGTTCTGGTTCAGGAAAATCTAGAAACTTGAGTGAAAATAGACTGATTCGAATTTTATCTGTGCAAAGGTTAAGCACCACTAGCTAGAGAACTTGTTGTAATTGTTTGTTTGTATCTTTCTGTGATCTACATCGGACTTTACAAAACCAGACAGAGATGGAACTAATTTAAAAGTCAAACTTCAAAAATTAAAAATATTTGAACTTGTAATTAAGTATGCAACTCAAGTGTTTTGCAAAGCTAGCTTGATATAATGTTTCTCTTTTATTTTCCAGATGATGTCTTGCACACACTGACAGGAGCAATGTCTTTGCTGCGTCGGTGTCGTGTGAATGCTGCTCTCACTATCCAACTGTTCTCTCAGCTGTTTCATTTTATTAATATGTGGCTATTCAATAAACTGGTCACTGAGCCAGACTCATGCCTGTGTTCTCACTATTGGGGAGCTATCATCCGACAGCAGCTTGGCTACATTGAAGCATGGGCTGAAAAACAGGGCTTGGAACTGGCTGCAGACTGCCATCTTAGCAGAATAGTTCAGGTCAGTTATTGGAATGATGCATAACTCTATATTGAGTCTCATTTTTATACCTATGATATCCCAATCCCCCACCAATTAAAATTATTAACTTGCATGAGTACGTCATAAAGGAGCTACATGCTGAGTCCACTTTATTAGTCCTTTGCTGATAGCAGTTTGTTTATGTATTTTTCTTCTGGTTTATTGGGGTGAGAAAAAAGATGCACTAATCAAGAGTATTGTGCCTATACACCACATTAGATGAACCAACTCTATTTGAATTTAAATTGTATTAAACTTGACATCTGAGAATAGACTTAAAATTCTAAATTATTTAACACTGTCTATGCACCACTAGAGTTGAGCCAATCCTGATTTGCAGTCTGGCAAAGCCCAGCAAGTGTCCATGGCCCTTCAAGACATTTTGAAAGTTGCCACCTACTGATATTTGGCAACATCATATGACATTGTCCTAAGCGATACTGCCATGTAGTACAAAAGCTTTGCATCTATGTCTGAGCACTACTTCATTTTTCACTGGCCAGGAATAGCGCTCTCTGCTTTGTACATTGATAGTTTTGGAAGTTACTACTAGTTTGCCCATTAGCTTCATTTTTTTCTTATATTTAGGGTTGTTCTTGTACAGCTAAAAATGTTAATTTTCCATAGTTAAGCCTTTTGAAATTAAAAATGTCTGTGTTAATGTTGACTGATATTTTGATGTTCTGTCTCTGGTGCCAAGGCCCAATTAATCAGGAAAAATCCATCTTTGACTTTGCTCTACATTGTTCAGTACCGAACGTCCGTCGTCATGTCAATTTCAAACCAAGCCATAGATTTTAAACTCTGCCCTAAACACAGTTGAGTCTTCACAGTAGCCAGTGAGCATGAGAACTGCAGTGGATGTCTATCTGCTAAAACATCTTCATGTCAGATTAGCTTGGGATCCTCAGTTTGCATTCACCAGGATATCCTGAATCAGGCTTTGTGGGAAGTTCATACAGTAACTTTTGTTCTTTTGTACCGTAGTTCAAAACCAGCCAGTGCATCAACTTGTACAGAGATTTGTGTCATTGAATATCACCACTCGTGTGATTTCACTAGAGCACAGATCAGGCCTGTTCAGCTCCCGTCTGGAGGATGGCGATCATGGAAGAATGAAAAGTATGCATTCTATCCCTGTGCTACACACCATCTATGGCAGAGAGTAGATGGGTGACCTAAATCTAGGCATCTACTAACCAGTGTTGGGAAGTTTGAGAAATTGACTGGAGTTATTCTCCCTCTGGTTCCCTCCACCCTGTTATTTCCCTCGGTGGCAAGTGCTGAAATCAGTAACTTGCCATGTGGGGAATCATGGACACTCTGGTGCAGCATATTTGGTGTGCCACTGTACTGTTGTGTATATTTGGAAAAATGTTTTGGATGGTAAGTATTTGCTAGTGTATTTCAGATTTCTAGCATTTGCAGTTATTTCCCTAGGAAGGCTGTTCTATAGATTTGCTTCTTGCTCACTAAAATAATTTTTCCGCAGAGCAGTTTTAGATTTACTCCCCTTCAAGCACAGGCAATGTCCTCTAGTTCTACTGTTCGGTGCAAGATGAAAAGCTTGTCATGATCTACATTATCTATTCCCTCTGGAATTTTAAAAGCAGCAATCACCTCTGCTCTCAACCATCTCTTCTCCAGAGACAACATGCCCAACCTATGTAATAGCTCCTCATAATCCAGTCCCTCCATCTCCTCTTCTCTAGCCTCTTGATCGTTGAAATATCCTTTTTGTACTGTGGTGACGAAAACTGTACCCAGTATTCCAAGGGGGGTTGCACTGGTGTTTTACGAAAGTGACAGGATTACATTTATTGGTCAGTATTGACCTTTTAAGACATCCTAACGTTTATTTTGCCTTACTCACCGGCATTGAGCATTGTTACGATAGCAGCTGCTTGTTCACTACAACTATTCCTTTGATCCGTTAATGTAAAGGTCTACACAGGGAGGTCAAAAACAGTTGGGAATCATGCTACCCATGCTGCAATTTAAGTCCTTTTTAAGCTTGAAATGCAGTTTTATGCTGTATTCTTCACTTTCAGTGCTGCTTTGGATCTAATGAGAAACTCACCATTCATACTGTGCTCACAATGGGTAACCCTGCTTAAAGGATTTTGCACAAAATTATCAGGTCATGACGAAAACCTTGTAAAAACTATTTTTAGATTTGTTATTCTGCACATTGGAGTACCAATGTACAACTCATTGGGATCGCTATCTGTGACCCCCACACCCATGCACTTGTGTTCTTGGGTATATCGCTCATTCTGGGGAAGTCCAGAGTAGATGCCAGAATGCTTCCCTTGCAGGGAGGGCTGTGAAGTTAATTCAGACAAAAGAGCTGAATTCCAGAGGTGAGATGAGACTGATTGCCCTTGACATCAAGGCAGCATTTGACCGAGTGTGGCATCAAGGAGCCCTAGTAAAACTGAAATCAATGGGAATCGGGGAAAACTCCAGTGGCTGGAGTCATACCTAGCACAAAGGAAGATGGAAGTGGTTGTTGGAGGCCAATCATCTCAGCTCAAGGACATTGCTGCAGGAGTTCCTCAGGGCAGTGTCCTAGATCCAACCATCTTCAGCTGCTTCATCAATGACCTTCCCTCCATCATAAGGTCAGAAATGGGGATGTTCACTGATGATTGCACAGTGTTCAGTTCCATTCGCAACCCCTCAAATAATGAAGCAGTCTGAGCCCGCATGCAGCAAGACCTGGACAACATTCAGGCTTGGGCTGATAAGTGGCAAGTAACATTCGTGCCAGGCAATGACCATCTCCAACAAGAGAGAGTCTAACCATCTCCCCTTGATATTCAATGACATTACCATCGCCGAATCCCCCACAATCAACATCCTGGGGGTCACCATTGACCAAAAACTTAACTGGACCAGCCATATAAATACTGTGGCTACAAGAGCAGGTCAGAGGCAGTGTATTCTGCAGCGAGTGACTCACCTCCTGATTCCCCAAAGCCTTTCAACCATCTGCAAGGCACAAGTCAGGACTGTGATGGAATATTCTCCATTTGCCTGGCTGAGTGCAGCTCCAACACTCAAGAAGCTCGACACCATCCAGGACAAAGCAGCCCGTTTGATTGGCACCCCGTCCACCACCCTAAACATTCACTCCCTTCACCACCGGCACACCGTGGCTGCAGTGTGTACCATCCACAGGATGCACTGCAGCAACTTGCCAAGACTTCTTCGACAGCATCTCCCAAACCCCAGACCTCTACCACCGAGAAGGACAAGAGCAGGTACATGGGAACAACACCACCTGCACGTTCCCCTCCAAGTCACACACCATCCCGACTTGGAAATATATCACCATTCCTTCATTGTCGCTGGGTCAAAATCCTGGAACTCCCTAGCAGCACTGTGGGAGAACCTCCACCACACGGACTGCAGCTGTTCAATAAGGCGGCTCACCACCACCTTCTCGAGGGCAATTAGGGATGGGCAATAAATGCCGGCCTTGCCAGCGACACCCACATCCCATGAACGAATAAAAAAAAAATGGAGACAAAACTAATTTTTAAACCATGTTTTCCTTTTTTTGTTTTGTATCGTTCAAAAGTAGTACGGTAGTATCGTGGTGTACTAAACTAGCAACCCAGTGGTCATGTGTTTAAGTTTCTCTTTGACAAATTGTGAAATTGAATTCAATAAATCTTGCAATTTATGAGGTACATCATTTAAAAAAAAAATCCATGAAAGCTGCTGGATTGTTGTATAAGCTCAACTGATTCAATAATGTCCTTCAGGAAAGGGAACCTGCCACTCCTACCTGGTCTGCCCAACACATGATTCCAGTCCCACACTTAGTGGTTGACTCTTAATAACTTCTGAAGGGGTCTAGCAAGTAAAGCTCAGGGCAACCAGGAATGAGCCTTGCTAGTGTTGCTGACACATGAGAACAATAATATTTACTTTTTTAAAAGTGCTTTTCTTGGAATTTTGTTTTTTTTTCTTGTATTTCTCATCTTTGCCTGTATTTATCAGATTTTTATGTATCTTTGGGACTGTTTACTGTAGCACTGATGTTTAGTTGGAGCTTATACAATGGCTTTGCTTTGGCAGTTCCATGAATGTCCAGCATCATTGCTGTAGAGCAAATTTAGCCTAGAATTCTCCTTTCCAGTATCTTTACCACAAGAATAAGCCCAGACTTAAAAGTGGGTATTTCCTGAAAGAATTGATCCCTTTTGAGATGTTTTTGATGGGACATCATTGATATGATCTTCCTTTCTTGAATCTCCCCTGCACTGATTTTTTTTTTTCTCCGTTGGGCCTTCAAAGTAGCCTATGAAGCATGAGGGAGGATCTTCAACAGTGGCAGGTCATCCTCCCAGGCAAATCTGCAGAAATGAGCCCAGGGTCACTCGAGATTTGAGTGTGTCATTGCAAATAGTTAAATTTATCTTGCATAGTTCCATTTGGGGTAAAGTAACATTCGACAAGATTGGCATTGCTTCATAGGGTAATTTTAAAAAGTTCACTTTTGGATATCTGCATGGCTGGAATTTATAGAAACGGTTATACCTTTACTAAACATGTATCTATTTGCTAAATATGTCCTATAGTTTCTACCTTAGCTGTAAATATTTTGCCTAGCCCAACATGTCGTCTTTTCTTATTGGTGCTACTGAGTCAGGCTGAGTTTGGAGGATGGTGAAACACAAAAATCACATTACCTTTTTGGCATGGTCGTCTTTGCTTAAATTGATAAATCTTCCAGCCAGCTCCTTTTTTGGTAAACATTGTGAATTGTCCTGTCCTCCTTTGGCAAAAAATAAGATGGAGAATGAGGAAAGGCCTTTTGGCTCACTGAAGCTTATCCCTCTGATACTTCAACTCTGAGCCCAGCATCCACCTGCATCTTGAATGTCTCGAGTCAGTATTTCTACTGCTGTGTTTGGCAGAATGATTTATTAGTCCAATGGATACACCTTCATATATCACTGGAAGGAAGGATCACACAGATGATATACATTAAGACTGTATCCTTGCTGTTTTCCCTTGCCAGCAATTATGTGGAGGTTTCCTCCATTTAAAGAATAATGATTGCTAAATAAAAGTTACACAAAAAACTTGTGCGCAGAGACTGCAGATATTTGATTTGGTTTAATCAGATGCGGCATCTAAGGCCTAATGCCTGCAATCAAATTACCAGTAAAAATATGATAGAACAAATAAACCTGCGTGAGGTTATGAATAAACAAAATTGATGGGCAGGAAAAGACCAGCTGGTCCATCAAGCCTGCCCCACACCATGATGGCTGGTTTCTATTTTATAAGTAGAATTTGTGGCACAAATCCAAAATATAGAAAAATAAAGTGTCTACTACGTAGTGCACTGCAAGAATGAAGGAATCGAGCAATTTCGTGCAAAAATAGTCTTATGAACTGCGGTTTTTTCAGTTGAACAGGATTATTTGTATTTTTTTTTAAGAACTTCTTTACTTGTGTGATCAAAGGCATGAAGCAATGCATAAAACAATTATTATAATTTTAAACTTTAATAATGAATATGTTTAAATAAGTGTGCCAGTATTGAATAAAGTCTGTTGGGGAATGTTAAAAAGAAAAGGTGCCAATACAGTAAAGTAGGGTACTGTATGTAACATTACTGGAAGAGTCAATATGCTGCTTGTGAAATATTGTCATTCCTCTATTAATTTACAAAACTAATTTTAAACCTTTGTTAGGTAAGTATTTATTTATAAACAATCTTGTGATAGAATTTGTTCTACCATGCCAATTGGAAGTTCTTGAAATAGTCCCATAATTTTAATAGGAAAAATGAAATGATTTTGCTGCAGAAATCTGAACTTATTTGTTATTATTTTAGGCAACTACATTGCTAACGATGGACAAATATTTGGCAGAAGATGTATCAAACATCAACAACACTTGTTTTAAGTTGAATTCATTGCAGCTGCAGGCACTGCTTCAAAGTTATCACTGTGCACAGGACGAGCCCTATATCCCTCAGGTATCTAAATTTCTAACCCACATCAATTTCATTTTTGAGGTTGCATTTTAAACACTTACTGAGTTGTCAAGTTGGCATTGTTTAGCCTTGAAACCTTTTGACAAGCCCAAAAGTGATGGTGGAGGGGGGAGGAAGTGAAAAGGGAGGGGTTTGGAACACTCTGGGTGTGTTTTTATTGGCTGCAGAATTCTGGTCAAAACCACCAGTTGTGCGCATCTGATGGACAGTGAATGAATTAAGCATTTTTGGTTTCAGTTAAATATGAAAATTGTTCCTTTTAAAAAAAAAAAGTACTATGATCTGCTTGGGGCCATTAGCTGAGTGCGGTCGATGCCACGTTAATACCATTATAAAGAAATTTAGACTGGCCTAAAATTGTGTGGCTTTCCTTTAAGTGAAGTGAGGATAAATATAAGACGCATGCAAGATTCCATCTGAATCTGTACAACTGTGAGGTGAAAACTGAGAGCTGAGGATAGACCATTGTGGCCGGAAGCATGGTTTCCATTTTTAAACCTGGGCAGCGCACTTAAGAAAAAAAGACTGTTGGACCAGATTTTGTTGCAGTCCTAGTATTGATAGTATACTGTTGCAAACTAATGTAATGAGGTCCCAGTTTAAGCCCATTCTGCCTTTGTAATTCCCATGTTTTAAGGTGTACTATTCAGCTTGCTCATTTGCTGGAGGTGCGCCACCAAAATAATTCTTTGTGTCCCTTTTTTCTCCCTGCCACCTCCAGCACGAGGGAAGTGCCATCAGAAATAGCCTCTAGATATAGCAATGTCCCAGATGCAGGTTTGTGGACCAAGAGCAGTTTGAATTCACTTGATTTAGTGTGGGGGCAGAGGTCGTGGTGATCCCTCCCATGTGTTAGAAGGTATTGAAAACCCACAGCAGAGGTGTGTGTGTGTGTGTGTATAACGTGCATATGTGCACTCACGCACCCCGATATCTAATTTCTCCTATGTGAGGCCAGTGCAAAGATGTGGACCATCCCCATTGTGTTTACAACGATGTCTGTTGGAACCTAAGAGCCTGTCCTATAGTTCTGAAGGGTGTGTGCACATTTCTCCTCGTATCTGGATTTATATTCCCTAAAAGAAACTCGAGTGCCAGCTGTGGTTCAGTGCTAGTACACTCTCTCCTCTGAATCAGAAGGTTGTGTGTTCAAGTCCCACTCCAGAGACTTGAGCACATGATCTAGGCTGACACTGTGGTGCAGCACTGGACTGTCGGAGCTGCCGTCCTTCAGATGAAGACTTTGAACTGAGGCCCAGTTTGTCCCCTCAGGTTGTCATAAAAGATCATATGGCACTATTTGAATAAGAGGGGAGTTCTCCCGGTGTCCCGGCCAATCTTTATCCTTCAACCAACATTGCCAAAAACAGAATATCTGGTTATTTATTTCATTGCTGTTTGTGGGATCTTGCTCTGTGTAAATTGGCTGCGACATTACAACAGTGAATGCACTTCAAAAGTACTTCATTGGCTGTAAAGTGCTTTGGGACGTACTGAGGTCGTGAAAGGCACTATATAAATGAAAGTTCTTTCTAGACGAAGCTTTGGACAGATGGCAGCAGAAGTTGGGATTAAAGAGAGATGAAAACCAGTGTTTTACTGGAAGTTCTATAGCAAGAAGATATTTGGGCCTGAGATAAAGATCAGAGTGTAGTCCACAAAGCTAGGATGAAGTGCCAGAAAAGTTTCTAAAAATACGTGCAGAGACTAGGTCAGATCCCAGAGGTAGGTGAAAAAGCCTGACTATAACATACACAGGCTTGGGACAACAGGAGACTTATCACCATGCAAGTTAGAGGGGATGTATGGAATTTTTTTTATAAATGAAACCTTTTGTTTTTCTCTCATCTCTCAAACGGCTGGTCCAAACTCTGAATTTCACAAAAAATCCCTGCCTTCCAAAACATGAGATGCAGTGATCCAGAAGTCCTCTTAAATGTCAGTTTGGTTCAGTTGGTAGCATTCTTACCTCTGAGTCAGAGGTTTTTTTGGGTTCAAGCTCCACATTGGACTATTCTAGATTGAACGTTCACGGATGAATTCAAAGACTTAACGCCCTGTTCTTGCTCGAATCACGTCTGTCGCCATCTTAATTGGACCCATTTTGGAGGTGGCCAAGATACCCACCTGAATCAGGTGGGAGCTTCACTAATCGTAGAATCATAGAAAAATTACAGCATGGAAAGAGGCCATTCGGCCTATCGAGCAGGTCAGAGGCTGGGTATTCTGCGGCGAGTGACTCACCTCCTGACTCCCCAAAGCCTTTCCACCATCTACAAGGCACAAGTCAGGAGTGTGATGGAATACTCTCCACTTGCTTGGATGAGTGCAGCTCCAACAATTCTCAAGAAGCTCGACACCATCCAAGACAAAGCAGCCCGCTTGATTGGCACCCCATCCACCACCCTAAACATTCACTCCCTTCACCACCGGCGCACCGTGGCTGCAGTGTGTACCATCCACAGGATGCACTGCAGCAACTCGCCAAGGCTTCTTCGACAGCACCTCCCAAACCCGCGACCTCTACCACCCAGAAGGACAAGGGCAGCAGGCACATGGGAACAACACCACCTGCACGTTCCCCTCCAAGTCACACACCATCCTGACTTGGAAATATATCGCTGTTCCTTCATTGTCGCTGGGTCAAAATCCTGGACCTCCCTTCCTAACAACACTGTGGGAGAACCTTCACCACACAGACTGCAGTGGTTCAAGAAGGTGGCTCACCACCACCTTTTCAAGGGCAATTAGGGATGGGCAATAAATGCTGGCCTTGCCAGCGACGCCCACATCCCATGAACGAATAAATAGAGTCCACGCCGGCTCTATGCAAGAGCAATCCAGCCAGTCCAACTCCCCTGCCCTATCCCCGTAGCCCTGCAAATTTTTTCCTTTCGGGTACTTATCCAGTTCCCTTTTGAAGGCCATGATTGAACCTGCCTCCACCACCCCCTTGGGCAGTGCATTCCAGATCCTAACCACATGCTGTGTAAAAAAAAAAAAAGTTTTTCCTCATGTCACCTTTTGTTTCTTTTGCCAATCACCTTAAATCTGTGTTGTCTAGTTCTTGACCCTTCCGCCAGTGGGAACAGTTTCTCTCTATCTGTCTAGACCCTTCATGATTTTGAATACCTCTATCAAATCTCCTCCCAACCGTCTCTGTTCCAAGGAGAACAATCCCAGCTTCTTCAGTCTCTCCATGTAACTAAAGCCCCTCAGCCCTGGAATCATTCTAGTAAATCTCTTCTGTACCCTCTCTAAGGCCTTCGCATCTTTCCTAAAGTGCAGTGCCCAGAATGGGACACAATACTCCAGTTGTGGCTGAACCAGTGCTTTATAAAGGTTCTTCATTACTTTTTGTACTCTATGCTTCTATTTATAAAGCCCAGGATCCCGTATGCTTTTTTAACCGCTTTCTCCACCTGCCCTGCCACTTTCAACGGTTTGTGCACACCCCCAGATCTCTGTTCCTGTACCCCTTTTAGAGTTGTGCCCTCTAGTTTATATTGCCTCTCCTCAATTTTCCCACCGAAATATGGCACTTCGCATTTTTCTGCGTTAAATTTCATCTGCCATGTGTCTGCCCATGCCACCAGCCTGTCTGTGTCCTCTTGAAGTCTATTACTATCCTCCTCGCTGTTTACTACCCTTCTAAGTTTCGTGTCATCTGCAGATTTTGAAATTGTGCCCTGTACACCCAAGTCCAAGTCATTAATATATATCAAGAAAAGCAGTGGCCCCAGCACCGACCCCTGAGGAACACCAATGTACACCTCCCTCCAGTCCGAGAAATAACAGCTCACACTACTGTTTCCTGTTACTTAACCAATTGTGTATCCATGCTGCTACTGCTCCCTTTATTCAATGGGCCGCAATCTTGATGATAAGCCTACCATGCAGCATTTTATCAAACGCCTTTTGAAAGTCCATATTCGTCACATCAGCTGCATTGCTGTCATCTACCCTCTCTGTTAACTCATCAAAAAACTCTCAGGTTAGTAAAACATGACTTGCCTTTAATAAATCCGTGCTGGCTTTCCCTAATCAATCCATACTCGTCCAAGTGACTGTTAATTCTGCCCCGGATTGTCGTTTCTAAAAATTTCCCCACCACTGAGGTTAAACTGACTGGCCTATAGTTGCTGGGTTTATCCTTACATCTTTTTTTGAACAAGGGTGTAATATTTGCAATTCTCAGTCCTCTGGCACCACCCCCGTATTGACGGATGTTTGGAAGATTATGGCCAGTACCTCCGCAATTTCCACCCCTCAGCAACCTAGGACGCATCCCATTCGGACTGGGTGACTTATCTGCTTTAAGTACAGCTAGCCTTTCTAGTACCTCTATCAATTTTTAGCCCATCTTGTATCTCAACGATATCTTCCTTTACTGAGACTCTGGCAGCATCTTCTTCCTTGGTAAAGACAGATGCAAAGTACTCATTTAGTACCTTGGCCATCCCCTCTGCCTCCATGAGTAGATCTCCTTTATGGTCCCTAATCGGCCCCACCCCTCCTCTTACTACCCATTTACTGTTTATATGCCTGTAGAAGACTTTTGGATTCCCTTTTATGTTGGCTGCCAGTCTATTCTCATACTCTCTCTCTGCCCCTCTTATTTCCTTTTTCACTCCCCTCTGAACTTTCTATATTCTGCCTGGTTCTCACTTTTGTTATCAACCTGACATCTGTCATACACCCCTTTTTTCCGTTTCACCTTACTCACTAATTCTCTTGTCATCCTGGGAGCTCTGGCTTTAGTTGCCCTACATTTCTGCCTTGCAGGAATGTGCCTAGACTGTACCTGAACCATCTCTTTAAAGGCCGCCCACTGTTCAATTACAGTTTTGCCTGCCAATCTTTGATTCCAGTTTACCTGGTCCAGATCTGTTCTCATCCCATTGAAATTCACCCTCCTCCAATTGAGCATTTTCACTTTAGAGTCGTCTGTGTCCTTTTCCATAGCTATTCTAAACCTTATGATATGATTGCTGCTCCCTAAATGCTGCTCCACTTGGCCTGCCTCATTCCCTGGAACCAAGTCCAGCGATGCCTGCTTCCTCGTTGGGCCGGAAAAGTACTGCTTAAGAAAGTTCTCCTGAACACTTCAAAAATTCCTCCCCCTCTTTGCCCCTTATTATTATTGTTATCTTAGTTATATTAGGATAGTTGAAGTCCCCAGTTATCACTACTCTATAGCTTTTGCACCTCTGTAATTTCCCTGCAAATTTGCTCCTCTATATCCTTCTCACTAGTTGGTGGCCTATAGAATACTCCCAGTAGTGTAATGGCACCTATTTTATTTCTTAACTCTAACCAAATAGATTCTGTCCTTGACCCCTCCAGGACATCCTCTCATTCCAGTACTGCAGTATTCTCCTTAATCAATACCGCCTCTCCTTTCTTTCCTTCCCTATCTTTCCTGAACACCTTGTATCCAGGAATATTTAGTACCCAATCCTGCCCTTTTTTCAGCCAGGTCTCCATTATCGCCACGCCATCGTATTCCCATGTGGCTGTTTACGCCTGCAGCTCACCAACCTTGTTTACCACGCTTCGTGCGCTTACACACATGCACTGCAAACCAGTCTTAGACTTTCTTGTACTCTCTCTTAGTCTGATCCCACCTAATACTGTACTATTACTTGCTCTCGTGCTATCTTTCTCCCCGATTCTTTGTGCCCCTTGTTTCTCCTTTCCATTGCTACATCCTGGTGCCCATCCCCCTGCCAAATTAGTTTAACCCTCCCCCTCCACAGTACTAGCGAATCTCCCCATGAGGACATTGGTCCCAGTTCTGTTGAGGTGCAACCCCTCCGGCCTTTACAGGTCCCACCTTTCCCAGAACTGGTCCCAATGTGCCCCAGAAATCTAAAGCTCTCCCTCCTGCACCATCTCTCCAGCCACATAATGTATGCTGATTGGAATCCTATTATGTCATTGGGACCCCAGTGGCATTTTAATGGCCTACTGAGTGGGCAGATGTCCTGTTCAGTAAAGCATGGCAGGAAAGAAGAGGAGGGTTCTAAGGTAAGTGTTAAAGAAAAAAAGTTTCCTTCATGGGACCAGGAGGGATATCCCCTTTCCCAGCTGCAAAATGGTGACTATTCTCTCCTCTTTCCCCGCCCCCCAAATCCCCTATGACTTACCTTGATACCAGTGGGCAGTCTCCAGTTCCCGTGATCTTGGCCTGACTGAAGCCGGCCAGTTAGCTCTTCCCGCCTGTTATAGGAGGGCAGCTAGCCGGCGGGATGTAAATGAAGTTCAGATGTTAAAATAGCCTAGACCTCAAACTGATAGAGCTGGACAGATTTGACGCTTGCCCCACCTGTCCGAAATCTACTGCCAGTTAAAATATCCCCCAGCTCAATTAACTAGTAGTGATTAGGTAACATTTTGCTTGAGTTTTAAAAGATTGTAGGGGGATGGGAAGACAGAGGGAGGTAGAGTTTCATAGTTCTGTGTTCTTGTGAAAGAAGAGAATAGGAGACAGTGTGATGAATTTTGGAAAACTTCGAGGGTAGAGGTAGGAAACAAGAGCATGGATGACATCTTTGGAGCTTGGGAGCAACAAGGAAGTTCAGAGGAGGAATGATCATAGTTTTAAAGTAGAAAATCAAGGTAGCAACAAGAAAAGTTGGAAGTGAGAGAAGAGATGTGTACATGGTTGCAGGTAGATATAGATATAAATTTGATTACAAGGTGTGTAATAGGCTTTAGAATCATAGAAATTTAAAAATAGCTCAATTGCTAAATTTAAATCTGAGATAGGTAGCTTTTTGACAACCAAAGGTATTAAGGGATATGGGCCAAAGGCAGGTATATGGAGTTAGATCACAGATCAGCCATGATCTTATCACATGGCAGAGCAGGCACAAGGGGCTGAATGGCCTACTCCTGTTCCTATGTATATCATGCACTGTTTTCATATCTTGCATAAGCTCCAGAGACTCTCTGAAATTGGGACGTTCTCCCACATAGTTGTTGCGAAACCAAAAATTGTACCAAAATTGGAAAAGGAAGGGGCCAGAGCAAACAAAATGATAACTGAGAAAACCCAAAAAGATACAACTCACTGAGGTGCAAACAAACTACCACCACCACAATATCACCAACGGGCAACAGAAAAAAATGTAATACTAGTCTACTCCACTGACCTTTGAATGCTGGAATAAAACTAGAGTCCAGGATCCACTCAGTTGCATTCACTGGATGGCACCATAGCCACAGTTGTCCCATACAGTAGTGTAGTGATCATGGTACTAGACCAGCAATCCAGACGTCACAAGTTCAAACATGGCAAATTGTGGAATTTAATTAAATGAATCTGGTAATTTATGGGCTGACAGAAAAAATGAGCATAAAGGGTGTTGGTTTTGTCAAAAGCTTCACTGGTTCACTATATCTGACAGGGAAGGGAATCTGTCACCCCTACTCATTACTGCAGTCCCACACAATGTGATTTGACTTGGGGCGACTAGGAATGGGCAATAAATTCTGCCTTGCCAGCGTCGCCCAAGAACAAATGTAAAAAAAAAGCTGCGGACTATTATTTTGAAAACACAAGCCCATGTCTGCCCTCAATCCACCTACATCTTTTCTCAAGTCCCTTAACTCATGTAATTTATTCTTCTGTCCCTTCCCCCAACCTGTGCACAGGTGAACTGCAGCTAAAAGTAATGTGGTAAAACAGTTCCACCTATTATTGTGTCTCCAGGTAGCAGCTCCTATAGTTCAAGCTGAACTGCTTGGATTATTCAGGTATATTGTATTTTATGTTCAAAGTATTTTAAAATTGGTAACTCGGTCAAAAATACTTCATTTTGAAACGAAGAACAACACTTGCCATTATCCTGGGTCTCAATTCCCAACTCAGAGTGTGTAGATGACGTACTCTCAGACCTCTGCCAGTGTTGCCTTTAATTCAGCCATTAAAGAATGCATAAGAATTGAAGGTGTGTTTCCTTCAGATTTTTCCCTTCTCTATAGACAAATTCCTGCCTTCTGCTTCACTTCTCTCTGATGGTACAATTGTAAATCAGTGTCCTGTCACTCTGATGTAGCTCTTCGAAATACTAACGCATCATGCAATCCGTGCTCACTTAATCAGCCAATTATTTAATCTACATCAATGAACAAGGTGACTGTAATATGGTGTAACATAACACTTGTTCCTCCCCTCCTGTTTTTTTTCAGTGATGCATTCCAATTGATTTTGCTTTTTTAGGAGTTGATTGAGAATGTAGTGGCTTTAGCAGAGAACACAGCTGACGAACTTGCTCGCAGTGATGGTAGAGAGGTGCAATTGGAAGAGGACCCTGACTTACAGCTACCTTTTCTGTTGCCTGAAGATGGATATTCTTGTGATGTTGTCAGGAACATTCCTAATGGCCTTCAGGAATTTTTAGAACCACTCTGCCAAAGAGGTAATTGTTTTTCCATTGTACTGCCCATGGTGGTAGAAGAAGAATTGAAAATGTTCCATTGCTTTTGCCAAAGGCGGGTGTATTGCAAAATTATCTGTGACAAACACATCCCTTATTGGATACTGTGTTCCTTTTTAGAAATTGGTATGCTTGAAATTGTTTATATTGTCAGTCAAACACCTTTTGTTGGAAGACTTGCAGTTTTAGTAACTAAACTCGCTTTTGAACTTTACCAAATTTTCCATTATCTCAGTTGTTTGCTAGTATGACTAGTTTCCAAGGGAACTATTGTCCTTAAACAGATACCTGAACAATAACTTGTCACCTCAATAGTTTAGAATTTAAATCTACAAATTATCACCAAACTTGAAGTAACTTGTACATGTGCCCCAAAATTGATTTGCACCCTCAGTAAATTTAAGACTTTGTTAGAATGTAACCAAACTGTTTCTCCATGCACTGCAGGTGTTTTGTATTTTAAAAAAAATAATCAGGGCTCCTCTGAAACTCTTCAATTTAACCAATAAGTAGCTGAGTCATACAGACCAGGAACTTCCCAGGTCCTACACCAGCTGCTGAGTTAGCTGGTACACTGGTGGAGGCTATTGCATAAGGAACAGAATATTTGGCTAGGGATCCTACTACTGATTGCTATCCAGCTGGAGGTGCACATGACAGAGTGTCGAAGGGACAGGATCAGGCAAGGCTGAGATGTTTTTTAAACTCCACTCCACCCCACCCACCTGTTGAGGCATGCTATAGAAGCTCACGGGTGAATAATTTTTTTAGGCGAAGTACCAGATGAACTGTACCCCAGCAAGGAGTTATTGGGGAAAAGAAAGGACAGAAAAAGAAATTTAAAATGATCTTGTTACTGTGCCTGTATCATTATACACGCTGTTTGCAATGAACATTCGTTTTGTCTGTCAAAATGTTCAAACACCCAGTATATAGGATGGGGCTTATGCCACATATTGTATTACTGGTGTAATGTCCAGGTTTTGTTTTCTCCATGCTAATTGTCCAGTTTTTGTGCTGCATTGTGAAAGCCAATATTTATAGAGGTTCTTTTAAACTTGCAGCCAGGGCTTTCCCAGTGAATCATTTGCTAAATGGACTATCTGGAATGATACTGAACCATTTAGGTCAGGAAGATTGTTGGTTTGATCCTTTGTTTGCAGATTACATAAGAGCGTACATAAGAACTTAGAAACGTACACAAGAACGTATGCTATAGGAGCAGGAGTAGGCCATACAGCCCCTCTTGCCTGCTTCACCAATCAATAAGATCATGGCTGATCTTTGACCTCAACTCCACTTTCCTGTCCAATCCCCATATCCCTTGATTTCCCCTAGAGTCCAAAAATCTGTCTATCTCAGCTTTGAATATGTTCAACGACTCAGCATCCACAGCCCTCTGGGATAGAGAATTCCAAAGATTCTCAACCCTCTGAGTGAAGAAATTCCTCCTCATCTCAATCTTAAATGGTTGACCCCTTATCCTGAGAATATACCCCCTGGTTCTATACACTCCAGCCAGCAAAACAACCTCTCAGCATCTACCCTGTTAAGCCCTCTCTGAATCTTGTATGTTTCAATGAGATCACCCCTCATTCATCTAAACCCCTGAGAGTATAGGCCCATTCTACTCAGTCTCATAGGACAACTCTCTCATCCCAGAAATCAATCTAGTGAACCTTCCTTGCACCCCCTCTCAGGCAAAAATATCCTTCCTTAGATAAGGAGACCAAAACTGTATACAGTACTCCAGGTGAGGTCTCACCAAAGCCCTGTACAATTGTAGTGAGACTTCACTTTTGTACTCCAACCCTCTTGCAATAAAGGCCAACATGCCATTTGCCTTCCTAATTACTTGCTGTACCTGTGTTAACTTTTTGTGTTTCTTGTACCAGGACACCCAAATCTCTCTGAACACCAGCATTTAATAGTTTTTCAACATTTAAAAAAAAAATTCTGTTTTTCTATTCTTCCTACCAAAGTGAATAACCTCACATTTCCCCACATTATATTCCATCTGCCACCTTCTCGCCCACTTGCTTAACCTGTCTATATCCCTTTGCAGACTCTGTGTCCTCCTCACAGATTACTTTCCCACCTAGCTTTGTAATGTCAGCAAACTTGGATATATTACACTCTGTCCCTTCATCTAAGTCATTAATATCGATAGTAAATAGCTGAGGCCCAAGCACTGATCCTTGCGGCACTCCATTAGTTTCAGCCTGCCAACCTGAAAATGACCCGTTTATCCATACTCTGTTTCCTGTTCGTTAACCAATCCTCTGCCCATGCTAATATATTACTCCTAACCCCATGAGCCCTTATCTTGCGTAACAACCTTTTATGTGGCACCTTATCAAATGCCTTTTGAAAATCCAAATGCACCACATCCACTGGTTCTCCCTTATCTATCCTACCAGTTACATCCTCAAAAAAAAAAACTCCAGTAGGTTTGTCAAACATGATTTCCCGTTCATACATCCATGTTGACTTTGTCTAATCCCGTTGATATTTTATAAGTATCCTGTTATCACATCCTTTAGAATAGACTCCAGCATTTTCCCTACCACTGATGTTAGGCTAACAGGTCTGTAGTTCCCTGTTTTCTCTCCCTTTTTTAAATAGTGGGGTTACATTTGCTACCCTCCGATCTGCAGGAACTGTTCCATAATCTATAGAATTTTGGAAGATGACAACCAATGCATCCAATATTTCCATGGCTACCTCTTTTAGTACTCTGGGATGCAGTTTATCATGCCCCGGGGATTTATTGGCTTTCAGTCCCATTAATTTCTCCAGCACTTTTTTTTACTAATACTAATTTCCTTTAATTCCTCCTTCTCACTAGTCCTTTGGTTCCCTAGCATTTCTGGGAAGTTATTTGTGTCCTCTTCCGTGAAAACAGAACCAAAGTATTTGTTTAATTGCTCTACCGTTTCCTTGTTCCCCATTATAAATTCTCCCGCTTCTCACTAAGGGACCTACATTTGTCTTCTCTAATCTTTTTCTTTTTACATATTTGTACAAAGTTTTACAGTCTACTTTTATATTCCTTGCAAGTTTACTCTCATGTTCTCTGTTTCCCCTCTTAATCAATCTCTTGGTCCTTATTTGTTGAATTCTAGACTGCTCCCAATCCTCAGGCTCGCTACTTTTTCTGGCAACTTTATATGATTCCTCTTTGGATTTAATACTGTCCTTAATTTCTTTTGTTAGCCATGGTTGGGCCGCATTTCCTTTTGTGTTTTTACGCCAGAAAGGAATGTGTAACTGTTGCAATTCATGCATTCGTTCCTTAAATGTTAGCCATTGCCTATCCACTGTCATGCCTTTTAATGAAGCTCCCCAATCTATCATAGCCAACTCACTCCTCATACCTTTTTGTAGTTTCCTTTGTTTAGATTTAGGACCCTAGTTTCGGATTGGACTACCTCACTTTCCATCTTAATGAAGAATTCTATCATGTTATGGTCACTCTTCACTAAAGGACCCCACACAATAAGATTATTAATTAACCCTTCTCATTGCACAATACCCAATCTGGGATAGCTTGTTCCCTCAACAGTCTCCTCAACGTACTGGTCTAAAAAAACATCTCGTACACACTCCAGGAATTCATCCTCCACAGTATTATTGCTAATTTAGTTTGGCCAGTCTATATGTAGATTAGTCACCCATGATTACTGTAGTACCCTTGTTACATGCATCTCTAATTTCCTGTTTGATCCCATCCCCTACATTACCACTACTGTTTGGAGGCCTATAGACAACTCCCACTAGTGTTTTCTGTCCCTTGGTGCTTCTTAACTCCACCCAGTCTGATTTTACATCTTGATTTTCTAAGCCAATATCCTTTCTCACTATTGCTCTGATTTCATCCTTTACTAACAACGCCACCCCACTTCCTTTTCTTTTTTGCCTGTCCTTCCTAAATATCGAATACCCTTGGATGTTCAGCTCCCAGCCTTTGGTCACCCTGCAGCCATGTCTCCGTAATTGCAATTATATTGTATCCGTTTACATCTATTTGTGCTGTTAATTCATCTATCTTACAAATGCTTTGTGCATTCAGATACAGTGACTTTAGATTTGCCTTTTTAACATTTTTAGACATCTTAACATTTTTTTGTACTATGGCCTTATTTGTCTTACCATTTTTTCTTACCCGACCCTATTTGTTAGTGCACTCTTTTGTTTGTACGCTCTGTCCCTTCCTGACACAATCTGGTTATCCTTACCCCAATCACTTTCCTGCACTGCTTCCTTGTCTTTTCTGTTCAGTATTCTAGATTTCTCTCCACTGGGACCCCCCCCCCCCCACCTTTTATTTAGTTTAAAGCCCTAGCTACCTCCCTAGTTATTCGATTTGCCAGAACTCTAGTCCCTAACGGAACAGCTCTCACTTTCCCCAGTGTACTGGTGCCAGTGCTCCACGAATCAAAATCCACTTCTTCCACACCAATCTTTGAGCCATGCATTCATCTTCCTGATCCTATTGACCCTATGCCAATTTGCTCGTGGCTCAGGTAATAATTATTACCTTTGTGGTTCTGCTTTTTAATTTAGTCCCTAGCTGCTCAAACACTCTCAGCAGAACCTTTTTCTTGGGTACCAACGACAAAGGTAGGACTAAGTGGACCACGACAACTGGATCCTCCCCCTGCCACTCCAAGTTCTTCTCCAGCCTGGAGGAGATGTCCTTAACCCTGGCACCAACATAGCCTTTGGGACTCATGCTCCTGGCTGCAGAGAACAGCCACAACAGGCAGTTAAATCTGTCATCTAATTGCACTCCACAAGTATAAATAATTCAGAAGGGAGACAAATATACAACTTTATAAAGGACAAATATATCCTTACCCCAATCACTTTCCTGCACTGCAATCAGAAATAGACTTCACTGGTATCAAGTCAGTGCCCTCGACTTGATTCTTCAGTTTTTCCTTTGTTTCCTGCAAAACTGGACTCTGTGCCTGATAACAAAGGCACATGTTGACAGCCCTATGGCTTTGTAAATATGGGAAGATCAGTATTTGTTATTTCTATCTCCTGATTGAACTTCTGAGTTTTCCTTAACTGAACAATAGTGATAAGTTCAACTGGTCAGCTTGTACTGTAAGTGGTAACCAAATTGTAAAGTCACTATTGCCAGTTTAATAAATCATCAAGGAAAAGTTTTTGATGACTCAAAACCTGTCAGGTCTCTGTGCTGTCACATCTCCAAGGAGAAACTGAATAGGTATAGTTCATCTGAAGAGTGCATGTTTACACAGTGGGATCAGAGAAGGCCACAGGTTCTGCACCACACAGGTGCACTAGCAATGCAGTGTTATCTTATTTTGCTGGTCTTATCCCAAGGGTATTCACTAAGTGCTTCTTTGTAGGGGTAACATCTCACGTTTATGGTGTCCTTGGTAAAGACAGTAAAGGAAGCAGTCGATGAAGTCTCAGCCTAGTGATAACACCTGTAATTCAAGATGGATTGGCAGAGATTCTGGTTGTGTTTGATGAAGGACCAGTTTTTCATAGGAGACTGGTGACCGTTTGTGTGTCTACCACAGTTCATGCATAATGCTGGTTCAGTCTTGGCCATGTTCAACCTATCTTGTGCTTAGGGGCTACTGTCATTTAGCTGCTAACTCCCTGATTTTGTTTTTATTCTGTCAGCTTGGCTCACTTGGTAGTGCACTCATCTCCTTCAAAACTTGTGCGTTTGAGCACCAAAACGGCAACATCTAGCCCTATAGTTCAGTCAGATATTGAGGGCATGTTGCATTGTTGGTGATGCTGCCTTTGGATGAGATGTTGAATTCGGATCTGTCTGTTTGTTTAGATGGACGTTCAGGTCTTAAGACACTACTTGAAGAACAGAGTTCTACCAAATGTGATCAACATCCTTCCTTGACCAGTAACGGCTAAAACAGATTAACTGATCATGCATCTCATGGCTGTTTGTGTGACTGCAGCAGAGTGGCTGGCATGTTTAGTTAGGTAACATGTCACTGCACTTCCAAAAAGAATTGTGAAGTGGTTTGACACTTCAACATAGACATCATATAACTTCAAGTATTTTTTAGAACTCTACACATTCAAAACTTGAAACCTCTTCCCAGGCAATATGGAAGGTAGTAGCATTACCATGTAACTAAGTGCCCAATAGTGCTCACACCACTGAACCAGAATTTGTTGGATTAATGCTGTGCCAACAATGACAATCTAGTGCAGTGCTGATGAATAAGACGACTCCTGTTACTTGTTGTAAAAATTTGACCAACATTTTATTTTTAATCAGCAAATGTGGGAACTACACACCAGATCAGTCAATCTTTAGAGAGGAAAAGGCAAATATTACCAGTGTCAAGGAAGGGTTTTACATCTGCAATGTTTGTATTCTGCCTAGTGAGATCTTGATAAACCTGTGTACTTCCAATATCTTCTGTTATTATTTCTGATTTTCAGATCTTTTCAGTTTTCTGCTTTTTCCTTGGTGGCATGAGATTCTCATTGTCACCGGGAGGTTGAGAGGGATTATAATTACTGAAATCTGCCATGGAATTCTCCTCTGTAATGCAGTTTGCTGTTTAAAACTTTAGCAATGTTAAAATATACGTGTGATGATCTAATTGAATGAGGGAACAGGCTCGAGGGCAGGATGGCCTCCTCCTGTTCCTATATTTCTTATTTTCCTGATATGACAGCAGCATCTCTATATGCACTGCCTGGTTTCCTTATAAGGTCATTTGAATAATTGCATGGATTATAATTGTCATTTCTGAGAATTTCTTGGGATTAGTACCAGAATTGTGCACCAAAAGAAATGTACTTTGCAGATAAAAAGCCTTAAAATATAGCATTTCCTTTTTTTAAAAAATGGCCGACAGTAGTGATTATTAGGGTCTTTCTAAAAACGGAACAATAGACAAGAAACTCACGTCTTTCTCCCGTCCTCTATCCTACCACAGTTATTGCATCTGATCAATAAATCATCATTTTTGTAAGAATGTTGTGGTCCAAGTTTTACAGATAAATTACCAACCACCATCTGCTGTTTAAATGTGTTCTTTCCTGTAGGCTTTTGTAGGCTAACGCCTCATTCACGATCACCTGGCACTTGGACAATTTATTTTGAGAGCGCTGACTACGAAAGCCATTTTCCACCTGATAATACTGAGCTGGTAGGTTGGTTCTATAGAGTAGAAGTTCTGTATATGTCTGTTATAGTATTGCACTGTATTCTAAAGGATTTGGAATGAACACATACATTGACATTAAGGCTGCTTTTACATTACAGTTGTATGGTGTGTAAGTGTACCTTAAAATGTATTGATGTGAGTTAGTTGGTATTAATGAAATACAATTCAAGAATATTAGCAGTGAAACTAAAAGTTAAATATTTATAGCACTCAGGGAGGAGTTTAAAGAGACCAGAATCGACCAGGTTTAATTTTGCTAATGTATTTGTCTTGAATCATTAGCGACAATATGTCTAAATTTTCCAGAGTCTACAGTTGGGATAATAAATTAAGCAAGGCAAGAAGATGGCACGTTTACCACAAGCTTCACTTTTTTGTATTGTCCCAAGGTTTGTTATTAATTATGCTGGTGCATATGTTTGATTGTTATATTCAGCTTTCAATAATAACAGGTGGTCATTTTTTTTGTTGATTGATACAGTGCCGAAGAAATAAACCTAAATGTACCCAACTGTCCCTTTTGAAGACAGGAAATTAGAGCCAAATGGGGAAATTTCTCAGTCCTTTTAAAGAATTCCTCATCTCAAACAACGGCTTTTTCTGCACCTTGTATGGTGCGTCTCCACTTGGTTCCTTCCATTTTTTTCCCTCATTTTTGGATAATTTGAATTAGTTACTTGTATGAAGTACACTTCTTTTAAAATAGTGCTGATTTGATATTCACCTAAAGGCTTCAGCTAGTGAAGCAGATTTTGAGTTCAGATTTAATATTTAGATATATCAACTGATGCCAAGTCCAAGCTTCAACATTTTCTTAAATATGTCTTCATTTAACATATATTTAGCTTAATGTGCAGATCGTTTCCTTTTTGGCATATGGAACAGAATCTAGTATTTTGTTCTTTAGTTGATGACTGGATGTCAAGGAGCATACAGGGTAGGATAAGGCAAAAAAGGGAAGCTTATATCAGATACCGAGAGCTCGATACTGCAGAAAGCCTAGAGGAGTATAGAAAGGGCAGGGGTGAAATTAAAAAGGAAATTAGGAAAGCAAAGAGTGGGCATGAAAAAATATTGGCAAGGAAAATACAAAGATGTTTTATAAATACGTAAAGAGCAAGAGAATGACCAAGGAAAGAGTAGGGCCTATTAGAGACCAAAAAGGTAACCTGTGTGTGGAGGCGGAAGACATGGGTATGGTTCTTAATGAATACTTTGCACCTGTCTTCACAAAAGAGGGGGACGATGCAGACATTGTAGTTAAGGAGGAGTATAAACATAGTGAGTGAGGAAATATTAAGGGGATTAGCATCTATGAAAGTAGATAAATTGCCAGGCCCGGATGAAAAATATATGAAGCTGTAAGAGAAGCAAGGGAGGAAATAATGCAGGCTCTGACCATCATTTTCCAATCCTCTCTGGCTACAGGTGTTCTGCTAGAGGACTGCTAACGTTGTACCGTTGTTTAAAAAGGAAGAAAGGGATAGACCAAGTAATTATAGGCCAGTCAGCCTAACCTCGGTGGTGGGCAAATTATTGGGAAAAATTCTGAGGGATAGTATTAATTGTCATTTAGAAAGGCACGGACTAATCAAGGACAGTCAGCATGGATTTGTTAAGGGAAGGTCCTGTCTCTCAAATTTGATTGAATTTTTTGAGGACTTAACAAGGAGAATCGATGAGGGTAGCGCGTTTGATGTAGTCTATATGGATTTTAGCAAGGCTTTTGACAAGGTCCCACATGGCAGACTGGACAGGAAAGTAAAAGCCCGTGGGATCCAAGGGAAAGACGCAAGTTGGATCCAAAATAGGCTCAGTGGCAGGAAGCAAAGGGTAATGGTCGACGGGTGTTTTTGTGACTGGAAGGCTGTTTCTAGTGGGGTGCGCAGGGCGCAATACTAGGCTCCTTGCTTTTTATGATATGTATCTATGATTTAGATTTAAATGTAGGGGGCATGATTAAGGAGTTTGCAGACGATACAAAAATTGGCCGTGTAGTTGATAGTGATAAGGAAAGCTGTGGACTGCAGGACGATATCTATGGACTGGGTCAGGTGGGCAGAAATGTGGCAAATGGAATTCAATCTGGAGAAGTGTGAGGTAATGCATTTTGGAGAGGGCAAACAAGGCAAGGGAATACACAATAAATGGTAGGATACTGAGAGGCGTAGAGGAAGAGAGGGACCCTGGAGTGCATGTCCATAGATCCTTGAAGGTAGCAAGACGGGCAGGTAAGGTGGTTAAAAAGCCATATGGGATGCTTTCCTTTATTAGCCAAGGCATAGAATATAAGAGCAGGGAGGTTATGCTAGAACTGTATAAAACACCAGTTAGGCCACAGCTTGAGTACTGCGTACAGTTTTGCGGGTCTGGAACTCACTGCCCACAGGGTGAAAAAATTTTCCTCAGCTCCCCTTTAATCCTTCCACCAATTACTTTAAATCTATGCCCCCTTGTTATTGACTCCTCTGCTGAGGGAAATAGGTTCTTCCTATCCACTATCTAGGCCCTTCATAATTTTATACACCTCAATTAAATCACCTCTTAGCCTCCTCTGTTCCAAAGAAAATAACCCCAGCCAATCCAATCTTTCCTCATAGCTAAAATTCTCCAATTCTGGCAACATCCTCCTAAATCTCCTCTGTACCCTCTCTAGTGCAATCACATCCTTCCTGTAATGTGCTCAAAAAATTCAATCAAGTTAGTCAGACAGGACCTTCCCTTAACAAATCCATGCTTAACTGTCCTTGGTTACTCCCTGCCTTTTTAAGTGACTGTTTGTTTATCCTGTCCCTCAGAATTGATTCCAATAATTTGCCCACCGACGTTAGACTGACTGTAATTACTTGGTCTATCCCTCGCTCCCTTTTTAAACAACGGTGCAACGTTAACAGACCTCCAATCCTCGGCACCACACCTGTATCCAGTGAGGATTGGAAAATGATGCTCCTCAGAGCCTCCGCTATTTCCTCCCTTGCTTCTTTTAACAGCCTGGGATACACGTCGGCCATATTCTCTTTTTATGTGAGGCTGATTAATTGTCAGAGCCGCACTGTTGCACAATATATATGTTCAACGAAATCTATGCATGTTTGAATACCTATTTTTCCATTCACTTGTTCAGTTGATCCTTCACTATGAATATCGGTGCCCGAGTCTCCTGCACTGCTGGTTTAACTTGCAAGTAACTTGGCCTGATCCATACGCGAGTTCAGTCATTACGAACTTCACTTGTTTCCATTCAGTGGATTATTGACCAGGTTGTGTTTCTGTCTTTCTCTGATTTTGCTCATTAAATGAATGAGGCAACTACAAACTTCAGTTGTTCTAATTTGTTACGTTTTTTATGACTTCAGACTCAATCAAAGCCTCATCGATAATGCTTCCAATATGTACTTCCTGGTGTCTATGACCTTGTGCAGTGTTTGAACACCAGGACTCAGCAGTTTTCCAACCAATTCTACCATTGTATACTGCTATGATAACTTTTTTAAAAATTCAGGGAACGAGCCATAACTTTGCTGGCAAGAAATCCAGTTATTTTATCTGTGTTCCAAAACTTTATTACTGATCACAAAGCTGAAAACAAAAAGAGCCAATTTTACAACCAGCAAATAGCCATAGAGAATATAGCTTTGATCAACCATTTTGATAATATTGAGAGTAAATTCAATGACTGGAATTCTACGTCAGATACTGTTTTGTGTTGAGGTGCTGAATAAAAAGAAACAAGCCTGCGTTTGATTTGGGAATTTACAGTTCTTTATTTAATTGAAATATGTAATACAATACAAAGGTACATTGATATTTTATTTTGTAATTATGAAATATAATGAATTTCATGTTATTTCTTTTGACCCCTCTTCATACAGATGAGCTTTAGATTAGCCATTTTAACTGCTGAATTAAAACTAGTGGATAAATCCCTTGTCTGGTATTACTTGACCTAGGAAAGCAAATTGTATACTAAATTTGATTTTATTCAGTATCCTTTTTTTTCCAGGATGAGCCTAATCGTAAAGAACCAGAAATAATTACAGTGACACTAAAAAAGCAAAATGGGATGGGACTAAGCATTGTAGCTGCTAAGGTAAGATAGCATTTGTGTATAAAATGGGTTGAGGATGATACTGCTACCTGCATATCTGAAGAAGCTTTGAGCAGTCTAGTTGTAACTGTCTGGAGAAGCATACTAGACAGCAATCGGGTACATCCCAAAGGAGTGTTGAAAGTTTACAAGCTTATTCTAATCTTCCCTAATGCAACTGGCCCTCTCTTCCATATTTGTCACTTTTTAAGGTGCATGAGAAAATAAGTTGGTTGACTTTTCAGTTACAATCAATGACTGCTGTTTTATGTTTGACTAATGGGTCTTGCTATATATCAATTTTTAACCACTTAGAATAGATGCTTCATCTTCAGAGTTTTGCATATGTGGTTGCCAGTGGTGACTAGATCACAATTGGTACTGAGACATACCTTCAGTGTGAAGGAAGTGAATAGGTTAACAAAAACAGTACTTGGGTTATCTACTTTTTTTAGGATAAAATCATTCTTATTCATGGAAAAGTTCTGGGTGACAATGGTATCTGTGGGTTAGAGAAGCAGGAAATCAGTGTTTCTGGTAGCCAAATTTTTTTTTGAGTTCAGTGGAATTCTGTTATACTGATCTCTAGTGATCAGTCACTTAATGAAATCTGCTTTCTAAAACTACAGTGCATCTGATGTGTTACTGCAACTGTTCACTGGTCAGTGCATTTTGGTTGTTATTGCTTTAGTGATAATTCCCCATTATTGAGAGACAATTGCCTCAGTTGTAATGCATGCATGTCAACCTAGAATCCTAGGGAAAGCTAACCAATTGCTTCAAAAAAAGCTGACAACTCCAAAAATATACGCCCATGAAATATCAAAGCAAGTAATTACACTGAAATTGCAGTGGAATACAGGCTTATTGTAATTTAATCTCTAGGTATGTCCAATAGAGCTGTGCATACTGGGTGCTCCTCTGACTTTCCATCCTTTGATTTCAGTGGAAGGAAAATCATGGGCAACGCATTTGCTACTTCCTGACATGCTTGGCTGATGGGGCAAGATTTTCTTCTGCCAGTGCATATCTGGGAAATTAAGGTTAATATTCTTGACCTTGTATAGGAGGAGAAAAACACAAGCAATGCAAATGTTGAATGTACAAGGTTTATTGTCTGGGACATGCTGTCCCTGAAAATTTTGACCTTTTTGACACTTTGAGTGCATTTTGGAATCTGCAATACATTAGTCAATCTCTTTCCTTCTTGCCACCCTGTCTGCGTGATGCCCAGGTAGAAGCTATGCCTGGTGAAGGGAGGCATCTTTCTCCAGCTGAGAACTGTACTGACCCCATGAAATCTCATGGCATCAGGTCAAACATGGGCAAGGAAACCTCCTGCTGATTACCACCTACCGCCCTCCCTCAGCTGTTGAATCAGTCCTCTTCCGTGTTGAACACCAGTTGGAGGAAACACTGAGGGTAGCAAGGGCACAGAATGTACTCTGGGTGGGGGACTTCAATGTCCATCACCAAGAGTGGCTCGGTAGCACCACTACTGACCAAGCTGGCCAAGTCTTAAAGGACATAGCTGCTAGACTGGGCCTGCGGCAGGTGGTGAGCGAACCAACACGAGGGAAAAACTTACTTGACCTCATCCTCACCAATCCACCTGTCGCAAATGCATCTGTCCATGACAATATTGGTAGGAGTGACCACCGCACAGTCCTCGTGGAGTCGAAGTCCCGTCTTCGCACTGAGGACACCATCCAACGTGTTGTGTGGCACTACCACCGTGCTAAATGGGATAGATTCAGAACAGATCTGGCAGCTCAAAACTGGGCATCCATGAGGTGCTGTGGGCCATCAGCAGCAGCAGAATTGTATTCCAGCACAATCTGTAACCTCGTGGCCCGGCATATTCCTCACTCTACCATTACCAACAAGCCAGGGGATCAACCCTGGTTCAATGAGGAGTGTAGAAGAGCATGCCAGGTGCAGCACCAGGCGTACCTAAAAATGAGGTACCAACCTGGTGAAGCTACAACTCAAGACTTACATGCATGCTAAACAGCGGAAGCAACATGCTTTAGACAGAGCTAAGCGATTCCACAACCAACTGATCAGATCAAAGCTCTGCAGTCCTGCCACATCCAGTTGTGAATGGTGGTGGACAATTAAAAAATTAACGGGAGGAGGAGGCTCTGTAAACATCCCCATCCTCAACGACGGCGGAGTCCAGCACGTGAGTGCAAAAGACAAGGCTGAAGCGTTTGCAACCATCTTCAGCCAGAAGTGCCGAGTGGATGATCCAACTTGGCCGCCTCCCAATATCCCCACCATCACAGAAGCCAGTCTTCAGCCAATTCGATTCACTCCACGTGATATCAAGAAACAGCTGAGTGCACTGGATACATCCAAGGCTATGGGCCCCGACAACATCCCGGCTGTAGTGCTGAAGACTTGTGCTCCAGAACTAGCTGCGCCTCTAGCCTAGCTGTTCCAGTACAGCTACAACACTGGCACCTACCCGACAATGTGGAAAATTGCCCAGGTATGTCCTGTCCACAAAAAGCAGGACAAATCCAATCCGGCCAATTACCGCCCCATCAGTCTACTCTCAATCATCAGCAAAGTGATGGAAGGTGTCGTCGACAGTGCTATCAAGCGGCACTTACCAGTAAACTGTTCACTGCTCAGTTTGGATTCCGCCAGGACCACCCGGCTACAGACCTCATTACAGCCAAACGTGGACAAGAGAGCTGAATTCCAGAGGTGAGGTGAGAGTGACTGCCCTTGACATCAAGGCAGCATTTGACCGAGTGTGGCACCAAGGAGCCCTCGTAAAACTGAAATCAATGGGAATCGGGGAAAACTCTCCAGTGGCTGGAGTCATACCTGGCACAAAGGAAAATGGTAGTGGTTGTTGGAGGCCAATCATCTCAGCCCCAGGACATTGCTGCAGGAGTTCCTCAAGGCAGTGTCCTAGCCCAACCATCTTCAGCTGCTTCATGAATGACCCTCCCTCCATCATAAGGTCAGAAATGGGGATGTTCGCTGATGATTGCACAGTGTTCAGTTCCATTCGCAACCCCTCAGATAATGAAGCAGTCCGAGCCCACATGCAGCAAGACCTGGACAACATCCAGGCTTGGGCTGATAAGTGGCAAGTAACATTCGTGCCGAACAAGTGCCAGGCAATGACCATCTCCAACAAGAGAGAGTCCAACCACCTCCCCTTGACATTCAACGGCATTACCATCACCGAATCCCCCACCATCAATATCCTGGGGGTCACCATTGACCAGAAACTTAATTGGACCAGCCATATAAATACTGTGGCTGCAAGAGCAGGTCAGAGGCTGGGTATTCTGCGGCGAGTGACTCACCACCTGACTCTCCAAAGCCTTTCCACAAGTCAGGAGTGTGATGGGATACTCTCCATTTGCCTGGCTGAGTGCAGCTCCAACAACACTCAAGAAGCTTGACACCATCCAGGACAAAGCAGCTCACTTGATTGGCGCACCCCATCCACCACCCTAAACATTCACTCCCTTCACCACCGGCGCACAGTGGCTCCAGTGTGTACCATCCACAGGATGCACTGCAGCAACTCGCCAAGGCTTCTTCGGCAGCACCTCCCAAACCCCGACCTCCACCACCTAGAAGGACAAGAGCAGCAGGTATATGGGAACAACACCACCTGCACGTTCCCCTCCAAGTCACACACCATCCCGACTTGGAAATATATCGCCGTTCCTTCATCGTCGCTGGGTCAAAATCCTGGAACTCCCTTCCTAACAGCACTGTGGGAGAACCTTCACCAGACGGACTACAGCGGTTCAAGAAGGCGGCTCACCACCACCTTCTCGAGGACAATTAGGGATGGGCAATAAATGCCGGGCTCGCCAGCGACGCCCCCATCCCATGAACGAACATAAAAAAAAAAGTTGCTGTTACTGTCTCCCCTTAGGAGTTGGTCAGTTCCAGCTCATAGTCCAGGTGCTTGCAGAGTACTTTCTGCACTAGTGCTCGGAAGATACTGGGGACACTGGCAGCTCTGTGCCCTCTGCATCTCAAAGTTGCAGTTCTTGTGCCACTAGCCGTATGCCCTATCTGTACCTTGAAGCCATAATTACCGCACTGCAAACATTTGTGGGGGGTCCAGATAGACTGCAAACTGCTAGCTTTTCATTCTGGTGTCATCCTTCATTCCTGACCTGCCAGTGTCGCATCTCACTTGCTGGAAAAAGTTACGTTTCATCTGAGTGGGGTGGTTAAACAGAGTGTGAGCACTTGGAAGTTTAGGTGGCGGCATGTCTGACCTTGCTGATTTTGAAGCACAAGCACAGAAGATGTGTGCATTGAATCCAAATGTTGACTGTATTTGTAAAATATGAAATGTGGACAGTTGGCATGTATGCAGATGTAAACAGAATATCAGCATTACCTTTATCTTTTGCTTCAAATAATTTGCAATTGAAGGATCCTAAATGACAAAATTTAAAGCACAAATTAAAGGTGAAAGTGTGAAAAGCCAGAAATTTGTGTAATTTGTACTTGATTTCCAATTATTCTTTGAAAACTATTGAATTTTGATGATTTAACCCCCCAGAAAATCCGAATTGTCACTTACTTGGCCCATTGTCACAGCTGAGTATCCAATGAAGAAAGCTTTGAGAGAGCACATCTTGTGCGCATGAGGAATTTTTCCTCCATATGAGCCAGGACTTCACAGCCATCGCACAGACAAGGCAAGGGAGCTGCATGCAGCTCCTTGGATACCTTACAGGCTCTGCAACTGACCACTTCCATGCGCAGACCAGGAACAATGGATGTGAAGCAAGGAATGCTCCATCATAGCAATATAGAAAAGAAATGGAGACACAAAACAGCACTAAATACCAATGGTTGTAATCAGTCCTGCAAAATCTGGGAAACTTAATGCATGCACAGAAGAACTGAGCTGCAGTGCCTAGTGGGGTGACCTTGGAGTGCGGGAAATTCAAATTCACTGATCTTTAGTAAGAAGTGCAAGCAAAATGCAAAAGTTTGGTATCTATAGTAACATTGCTAACTTGAACAATCTAACATATGAATAGGTAATGACATTAATGCACTAATTGTCCTTAACTAGTTAACTTTATAGGATTTTGAAAATGGCTCGATAACTACTTTTTTTTAATGCTGGTAGCAAACCAGTAGGTTTTTCTTTGGTGCTAAGGTCAGTGGCTATGAAGACCTGGTTTTTACTAGGTCTTTCAGTCAGAGCTTGGTTTCTATCATCTGAATATCTTGAATCGGGTTTAACAAGTCGACAGACTGATGCAGTGCCATGACATCAGTTTGCATGTGTAGATGGCTAGCTTCGTCCATGCACTGTCATGATTCACTGGACATATGTTATTGCTGACTGAGGTCAGTACTTTATGCATATATAGTGGCAAGAAACAAATAGCCAGATATACATTTGCAGATTTTTGGGATTACAATTTGGTTTAACTGGCCTACATTGAGACCAGGCGTACTTCTTGCATGTAAAAATGGGGGAGTGGTGCACATGGGGCAATCTCCCTTGACAAGGACTATGGAGACCATCGTGTACTCGAACAATGCTGCTGAGCACTGGCCAGGACTTCATAAAACTGTGCAGTGTTCCATTCAGAATGCTTTGGGTTGAGAGCAATAAATAGAATACAGGAATAGCACTAACATTGTTTTTATAGCACAAATGCTCTGAGCAGCATTTTGGGAAGGGGCGGCTGAGCAGCTGTGTAAAGTGATGGATGAATTTTGTTTGTGCTGCTTGAAAGTGCATTCTGGTGTTCATTTGAGCTACTGATCCAATCAATCACTATTCATGTATGTAGTTGCTTCCCCCCCCCCCCCCCCCCCCCCATACTGTGTTGTTTACTCTTTTTTCCCTCCACATTCATTGTTATTTTCTTTCCTAATTTGTGCCTTGGGGTGTTCTTCATGCAGTATTGATGCAATTGGTAATTGATTGGCTCTATTCTTACTGACACAAATTTGCAGTGAATCCCAGTCTATTTAGGAAAACCAAATTTCATCATAATAGGTTCATTGAGTTTAATGATGAGGGAGTTTGACATGAGGTGTTGGCTAGGGGCTGCGGTGACGTCCGGTCAACAGAGGAATTGAAGATTTTTTCATGGAGCAAGTGGGGACCTTCCTGAGTATCTCAGCTTAAATTGGAATGCCATTTCTGCGCAGCATCTTATTTTTAAAAAAATGAAGTGTTTGTATTTTCTCCAAATGGTGTGCTTCACCATTCATGTAAAATAAACTACAGGATAATAAATAATTGAGCGCTAGATAAAGGCTTTGAACTAAATAGTGAGGTTAATGTGATGAGCTAAAGCAAATTATAAGGATAATGAAGGTAATTACCGTTCTCGGCTCCCTCTCTGGTAAATACTTCGGTTTCTAAACCAACATCGTCTGCTTCATGTTATGGTTATAAATAGAGAACATTTCCTTGGAACGTTGCAAGTTATACACACTAGCTTCCCTTTGAAGGAGAAGTATAAATCAATGCAAACTTGACATTCTTCAGTTTTACATTTTATGGTGAATCTTTGAAGTTCACTTCTGGGGATGGAATGCTTTTTTGCTTTGAGCTCCTGTATATTGCATCAAACATTGTGGGGTCAGAATTCCTCACTGGAACAGATCTACTCGGGTGATTTGCTCTTCAAGTGGCTGCTTTTTAAGATGAGTGGGCATTGGCCTACAGGTGTGGGAAGGATACCAGGGCCTGCCGATATCTTGGGACTTTTCCAACCAGAAGATCAGTTGTGGGTTTCCTGTTTGGTACTTGGGATGCAAAACTGTGACTATCAGGAAGGGGATATTAAACTTTCTAACTTTCCCTAGGGGAATACATCAAATTGAAAGTTTTTACTTTCTCCTAGCCAGGACTATTCCCCTTTAATGCCTTGTGGTGTAAAGAAAATTATGTTCTTGCACTTTACCAAGCTTTAGTGTGCTTGGTAACGTATTATATGATATTAGACAGGATAGTTTGCATATGAAATCCATTTGTGCACATAGCCATAAATTCATAACTGGACTTCATAAGCTAGTTGTCAACAAAATATTCACTTATTTGTGCTTTGTGTGTACAGTGAAATAGATGTTTTGCATGAAATTGAATCTGCTGATTTTATTTTAGGGTCATTCTAGAAGCTATTTTGTAGTTGTACTATTTTTCTATAAGAGCAGCTGTACTGATATATTAATAAGAAAAGGTTAAATGATTAACACGTCACTGGTAATTCAATCAGTATTTGAAATGGTAGCATTTTGACTGGCTGCTATCTCATCAGTGGCAAATTGCTTAATTTTGGCCCTAGAAATACTTAATGCTCCTAAGAAAGCTCAAGGTATGTTTTTTAAAAAAATTAAAAAATTTACAAGCAAGAACAAACTGCAATCAAATAGTAATGACGACTGCCTTGGAGTAGTAATGGGAAATGGAACAAAATTAAAAATGAGTGGCATTCAGATACTCTTCAAACTACCTGTCTTTGTTTCTTAAGATAACGTGAACAGAGTTCTGACTCATTGGCATTATCACTTTAAAAAAAAAATTGTTCTGTACTACCATGAAGCAATTTGCCATGTTTGATTAAACAGCATCGTCCAGCCCCACAATCCCCATATTCGAGAAGGACAAAAGCAGCAATGTCATGAGAACACCAACACCACCAAGTTCCCCTCAAAGGCACAAACCATCTGACTTTTTATTTCTCATTGTGTGCGGCAGTGGAAAGGTTGTCTTTATTGTCCAACCCTAGTTGTCCTGAGAAGGTACTGGTGGGCCATCTCCTTATACATTGCTGTTCCTTTATTACCACTGGGACAAAATCGCAGAATTCGCTACCTAACACCATTGTAGGATCATCACAGTTCAACAAAAAGACGCAAATGCTTTGCAGAGCACTGAGATGGATAATAAGTGACCTTGCTACCATTACCCATGCCCCAAGAGTAAAGGTATATAAATCACGCTCACCTGAACAATTATTTCTATTGATTTGTAAAGTTTCTATGCTCCTTCCAGCAGTTTCCTTGATGGTAGTGACATTGAATAGATTTCCCTTTGTCCATTTACTAGTATACCAACGCAGTTTTCACCAATTCTTCACCAGCCAATTCCAAATGTTTTCTCTATGCTGCTGCCCCACGAGTTATACAGAGATTAGATATCCTCGAGCCAGTGTAAAAACAACTGGGGTCTGAAAAATAGAGATCAAAATGTTTGAGAAAACGGAAGTAGTGAGGAGTAAAAATTTGAGGGCCAACTATAGTTTTAATTTTTGTGTATATGCTGCATAATTCTTTGAATGTTTTTCCTTGGCAAACTCAGTATTGAAGGTAAAATGGTAATTGAGAGGGGAGTTGTTCAAGCATGGCTTAGCAGCTTGTAGACGTAGTTGTAAACATTCCTAAATGACAGCCTGTGCTATTTGTCTTTATGGTGATTAATCATTGCCTGTGTAAATGTGAAATTCTGTAGTCTGTGTGGTCAGCATACAGCCATTTTTATGTTTTAGCTAACTACCACAATTTAAGTAATGTAACTTTAAGAAGCTGTGGAGTGAATGAACGTACAGCTGAAGTGATTAGCTAATAGTCTAAACATGGGATCTTTAAAGGGTAGTGCTGATAAATGCCATATGGTGTTGTAGCATCTAGCCAAGGAATTATCTTCAGCATCTTGGCAATAGGCAGGGAGCGTTAGTATGTACAGGCGAACTTTGTCTCTGTCTGTCTGCCTCTGCGCCGCTCTCGCTCGCTCTCTCTCTCTCTCTCTCGCGCTCTCTCTCCGTTTGAGGTCCAAAATGTGGTTCTCTGTTGTTGGAAGAGCAGAACATATGGTAAGCTGGTTCAAAGTCCTTTTGTTTGTTCATGACTGCTTTAGAATGTAAATATATAGAGTTTTCTTTATAACTCAAAATAAGCTCTTTTTCAGATTTTGGATACCAGTGAAATAAATTAATTTAGTATATTTACAGATCAAATGCATGTAGTTAATCTCTATAGAAAATGCATTTGAATTTTTTCGGTGGGTTGCTAGATGAAAAAATCAAATGATTAAAACTCAAAATTAAGCTACTAACATGAGCAACAATGAAATAGGAAATGTTTTGGCTATATTTCTGTTAACACTATATCTAGCCTATTTCATAAATACTGTTTCATTTATTGAGTTTTCTGTGAGATTTGGTGATGTGCTGTGATGGTCACATGGCCAAATGCTGAATAATGAGGATAAAAAGAAAAAAATTGAAACATGAAGTAAACATGGAAAATACTGATAATACGTATGTCAGCATTTGGTAAAAACGTTAGTGGTTTGGATAGAGATTTCTTAGAACTGGGTTAGTGGCAGAAGGGTTAACCAAACTTTTTATCTGTTTAGTGCTTTTGCAAATATAAATACGGGGAAGGATTACACTTTCAGAATCTTGTTCTGAGAAAACCATTGCATAGTTTACTTGTATGGATTTAACAGCCAGTCACATATTGATTGTGGACTGCAATTTTTCCTGCACTTGTTTTTAATTTGAGCAAAACTGAACAGATGGATGCTTGTTGAATGGAGCCAGAGCTGTTTTTGTTTTTTGCTGTCCTTTTGAAGTTCACACAACCCACAACCGATTGATGCAATGTTTTCCAATTCATCACGCTAGCACGCACACTAAGGCTGCATTTATTGCCCAACCTTAGTTGCCCTGAGAAGGTGGTGGTGGACCTTTTCATTAAACCGCTGCAGTGTGATGATGCTCCCACAATATTAGTTAGGGTATTCCAGGATTTTTCTTCAGTGACTATGAAAGAATGGCAGCAGATGTGTGACTTGAAGTGAAAATTGGCAGTGATTGTTTTCTCATGATCTTGCTTTTTTGTTGTTGGTGGTAGACATTGCGGGGCTGGGAGAGGCTGTTGAAGTAAGCTGGTCAAGTTGAAGCAGTGCATCCTGTAGCCACAGTGAGCTGATGATGGAGGGGGAGGATATTGAGTCCAGTGGCAAAGGTGTCAATCAAAGAGATTGCTCCATCTTGAGTGCTGTTGCAGTTGCCCCCATCCAGGTGATTAATCCATCACACTCCTTACTTGAGCTGCAGATGCTGGGGAGGCTTCCTACTTCTTTGGCTCCATTGAATAAGTACCCACCTTATCTGTTATAGAGGTGGTGGAGATGCTTTGAGGGGCCATCAGCGACCAGCCCCACTGCAAAATATGAGGGAAAGTCTTTAATGAAGCAGCTGAAGGTGGTTGGGCTGAGTTTGAGGGACTCCTGCAGCGATATCCTGAGGCCATAATTATTGGCCTCTGATATATGGTGTAAGTTCAATTTATGTTGAACATAGACAAGATGGCAGCAGACCTGAGATTTGGAAAGAAATCAGAGTTGTACACCAAGACGGTTAAGTATTGTTTGGCTCAAATTTCCCAGAAACAAATTGGGAAATGTCAGATGTTTTGTGCCGTGGTCACATTTAAAGGGTCATATGCACTATATACAAGACATTTATAGTAACTGATCTGAGGTGGCATTGCTCATTGTAAATTGGATGATGTGCTATTTTATAACTTGTGTTTCTTGTAAAGTATTTGTTCCTGAAGACTGCAAAGTCCAATTGCTGTTAAGTAAACTGAGTTTAATTGTTAAGGCTGCAGCTCAGAACCTTGGGTTTATTTTTCAGATGTGATTGGTAAGGTCAGTTAAGAGGCTGCAGACATTGACTCTAATCATGGAGTGTTTCTTTGTACTTAAGTGTGACAGAAATTTGAGTGCCACACTTGTATGATGGACAGGAAATGCAAGTGTGATTAGCAAGAAATGTGCATTAGAAGTACGACTTTATACGATTGTAGACTTACGGATCTGACGGTAAATCGGAGGATAATCTGATTTATAAGGACAGGAGCATTATACAATATAATGCACAAAAGTCTGGCAGAAATTTGTGTGACACTAAAGTCTGGACAAGTTTTTTTTAAAAAAAATAAATGTTTACTAGTATCTCATGGCACTCCTGATGGCGAGCAGCAGAAATGTTCCCTTAACTGCCAATCGTGTGTGTCTCACACTCGGCTGCTTGTTTCTGCCATCTACTTCAGCCTTTTTTTTCAATGTTTTTGTGTGTAAGTGATGGATTTTGAGTAGGGAGAGATGAAATGATGACAAAGCATTTGCATTCGGTTCTTGCCCTGCCTTGCGGCCTATCTGAACCTTCACTCTGACTGCTGTTACATCCGTTCCTCGTCACCACTCCTCCTCTTGGATACTTTTCTCTAGATTCCCTTGTTCCACCCTCTCTTGCACTCGTGCCCGAGCTCCCACTCATTCCTCACGACCTCTCTTCCCATCCCACCGTCTCTTCTTACCGTACCTAAATCTCCAGACCTGCGTTCACTCCACTCTGCCCAACCCACCAACGCACAAATTTTAAAAATAGAGCTAGGAAACAGGCTTTTTATTTTGTTTAAATAACATGCTTACAATGTTTTTCTGCATGTTATCTGTTTTCAATTAAACAAAGCTCGACCATACTTTTGAAGTTTAGTTTCATTTATGTAGCTCGTAAAATTGGTTGTTTTGAAGTTTGCAAGTTAAAGCATTCTCTGGTATGGGTAAGGAATTTAGACTGCCCGTTTTGGAGGAACTTTTGGTGAATGGAAACAGTGATCTGTTTTAGAATTAACTTTCGGTGGAAAAGTTTCGCAAAACAATTTTAAGCAGAATTTTCACTCCCTGTTGATGTAGAAGAATATTCTAACATGTTTTTGAATGCATGTAGATGATGATTTACAAAATATATTAACCTTACAATCAATTAATTTTAAAATGCACTACTGTGTATATATTTTTAAAACCCTTGAAATGTAATTTATGTAAAAGACAGCTTGTGTTTCGTGGAAGCAGCAATATTTGCTGCCCAGTCTTAATTAAATATTTTAACTGTCTAAAAGAAACAGTTTTTTTTGGTTCTATTTTTTTTTGTGTGTCATCTTTTTAATTTTTTTTACACACATAGTTATCCTTAGATAGTCTAACATCTCTGGGAAGCCCGTCCCCAAGTGTAATACTGAAAGCTGGTTGTCAGAACTGGCTGAATGTTTGGACGGTTAACAGGCTCATTATTTTCAGTGGTTGGTTGTTGGATTGTGAGTAAAAGTAGTGAAGACAGCATTAAGCTGGAGGCAAAATTTCAGTACTTGGATGAGCTGAAATAATAGGGTGTTCCAAGGCTTTAATTGTCAAATAAGAGGTAAGACTCATTGGCATCTGTAAATAATACAGCAGTTTATTTACATTGCATTCCTGTACAGTACTATTTATTTCACAAGCACATCTGAATAAGTACTACCGTTTTTCAAAATTGAACCACCTACTGCAAGCTACTCTCTTTTTGTTTATACAAGCTTGCCTATTATTGCTTTTGTCCAGCAGGGTATAGTCTTTGTTAAAATATAGCTTTTTAATTAGCATTAAAGTTGTCTAAATTTGCAGTAAGCTGCTGTTGATCTTGAAACGCACTCAATTTTTCTCTTTGCAATTTCATTGATTTAATACTTAATCCTGTGTCTATCATTGAGAAAAGATTGGAATGTGTAAGATTTTAGTGAAATCGGGTTAAATGAATGCTCTAGTACTTGTTATAAAATTATAACAAAATTAAGTATTCATGTTAGTAGGTGTCCCATTAGTTTTGCAATATTTCAATCAAAATATTTAAGATGAAGTGGGGGTGCAGAATAGGTCTGAATATACTTTGCTATTTCACAATAGAATGGAAACAAATAACAGGTTTTCAAAGAAGTTCATTTCTGTGATGCAATACACTTCCCTGGTTCCAAAACAAAGTTTTTCTCAGCAAAAATAAACATTGATGGTATGACCTGACTCTAGGAGTTGGACAGAAATCTGTGTAGTCTGGTTCTATATCATGTTTGTGTACAGATTAAATACTATCCGTTTAGAAGCTGCTGTTTTGAGTGGATTATTTCAGAAAAGATTTGAACCACTCTTTATAAGTAGTCCTTGGTAAGTAAAGTGGACATCCTATGAATATCTTTATTTTTTTCAAAGATGTCAGGGCAGACACATGCAGTTTGTCATTGGAAATTCATCAGTGCATGGCCTGTTGCTGTGCAATAATTCTATTTGGCCCAACAGGTCCATTCCAGTGTTTATGCTCCACACAAGCCTCCTCCCTCCCTACTTCATCTAACCCTATCAACATATCCTTCTATTTCTTGCTCCCTCATGTGTTTATCTAGCTTCCCCTTGAATGCATCTATGCTAGTCGCGTCAACTACTCCTTGTGGTAGCGAGTTCCACATTCTAACCACTCTTTGGGTAAAGAAGTTTCTCTTGAATTCCCTATTGGATTTATTAGTGACTATCTTATATTTGTGGCCCCTAGTTCTGGTCTACCCCACAAGTGGAAACATCTTCTCTACGTCAACCCTATCAAACCTTTTCATAATCTTAAAGACCTTTGTTAGGTCACCCATCAGTCTTTTTTCTAGAGAAAAGAGCCTCAACCTGTTCAATTTTTCCTGACAGGTATATAATCTCAGTTCTGGTATCACCCTTGTAAATCTTTTTTGCACCTTCTCCAGTGCCTCTATATCCTTTTTATAATATGGAGACCAGAACTGTGCACAGTACTCCAAATGTGGTCCAACCAAGGTTGTATACAAGTTTAACGTAACTTCTCTGCTTTTCAGTTCACTTTCTCTAGAAATGAACCCCAGGGCTTTGTTTGCTTTTTTAATGGCCTTATTAACCTACTTTTAGTGATTTGTGTATTTGTACCCCCAGATCCTTTAGACCTCATTTAGACTCTTATTTTCTAAGGAATATGTGACGACCTCATTCTTCCTACCAAGATGTACCATCTCACCCGCATCTATATTGAAATTCATTTGCCAATTACATGCCCATTTGGCAAGTTTATCAATATCTTCCTGTACTTTATTGCAGTCCTTCTCAGTATAAACTATACCCCCCCAATTTATTGTCGTCTGCAAATTTTGAAATTGTACTTCCGATTCCTGAGTCCAAATAGTTTCTGTAAATGGTGAACAGTGGTCCCAGCACCGATCCTTGTGGAACACCGCTTCCCACCTGTTGCCAGTCTGATTACCTCTACACTCTTTTTGCTTTGAAACCAGCTTGCTATCCATTTGGCTACTTGTCCCCTGTGTCTACTATGTGGTACGTTATTGAAGTTCTTTTGAAAATCCAACTATATTACATCTACTACGTTACCCTGGTCTACCCTTGCCTTTACTTCTTCAAAGAATTATATACGGTTGGTCAAGCATGACCCCTTTTGAAATTTGTGCTGACTATTCTTTATTATGCTTTCAGTCTCCAGATGTTTTTCTATTGCATCTTTGAGTAAGGATTTCATTATCTTTTTTGCCACTGATGTTAAGCTAATTAGCCTGGACTTGTTCTATCCTCTTTAAATATAGGAATCACATTAGCTGAACAGCAGTCCTCTGGCACTGTCCCTTTTCTAATGAATTTTTATATATATGTAATAGCGCCTCTGCTATCTCTTCCCTAACTTATTTTAACACGTGTGGATTCAATCCATCCGGACATGGGGTTTTGTCCTCTCTAAGTTTGATTAGTTTATCCATTACCTCCTCCCTTTCTATCTTAAATGTCTTTATATCTTTTTTGATCTCTTCTAATGTTAGTCTTCTTGGTAAATACTGAGGCAAAGTAATTATTTAACATTTCTGCCATTTCGCTGTCATTACCTGTGAATGATCCCTTAGTGGCCCTATCCCTATTCTGATTTTTCTTTTAATATTCCTTGATGATTTACTTTCGTAGTTTCTCTTTGCCTTTCTAATTTTTTTTACTTCTTTCCTAATGTTTTTGTATTCCCTTTTGTCATCCCCTCCTTTGTTGTCTATGTACTTAGTGTATGTTTTGTTTCATGATGTGGAGATGCCGGTGATGGACTAGGGTGGACAAATGTAAGGAATCTTACAACACCAGGTTATAGTCCAACAGTTTTATTTGAAAATCACAAGCTTTCGGAGCTTACCTCCTTCGTCAGGTGAGTGAGTGAAGGGTTCTAAAATCACATAGCTTATATTAGGCTGGGAGACGGTCACAGCAATCAAAGGTGTCGTTGGTGTTCAGACAGGTTAGCCACGGAAAACATTACATCCCAGTATACTGAATACACAATGGGTCAGATTACACAGAAAGAGAGAAAGAGACCCAAAAGGCAGAGAGAGAGAGAGAATGTCCAGTTGTATTAAAAACAGGTAACTTTTTTTTCCCGCTGGTGGGGTTACGTGTAGCGTGACATGAACCCAAGATCCCGGTTGAGGCCGTCCTCGTGGGTGCGGAACTTGGCTATCAATTTCTGCTCGACGATTTTACGTTGTCGTGTGTCTCAAAGGCCGCCTTGGAGAACGCTTACCCGAAGATCAGTGGCTGAATGTCCTTGACTGCTGAAGTGTTCCCCGACTGGGAGGGAACCCTCCTGTCTGGCGATTGTTGCGCGGTGTCCGTTCATCCGTTGTCGCAGTGTCTGCATGGTCTCCCCAATGTACCATGCTCCGGGGCATCCTTTCCTGCAACGTATGAGGTAGACAACGTTGGCCGAGTCACAGGAGTATGAACCATGTACCTGGTGGGTGGTGTCCTCTCGTGTGATGGTGGTATCTGTGTCGATGATGTGGCATGTCTTGCAGAGTTTGCCGTGGCAGGGTTGTGTGGTGTCGTGGACGCTGTTCTCCTGAAAGCTGGGTAATTTTCTGCGAACGATGGTCTGTTTGAGGTTGGGTGGCTGTTTGAAGGCGAGTAGTGGAGGCGTGGGGATGGCCTTAGCGAGGTGTTCGTCGTCATCGATGACATGTTGAAGGCTGCGGAGAACATGGCGTAGTTTCTCCGCTCCGGGGAAGTACTGGACGATGAAGGGTACTCTGTTGGTTGCGTCCAGTGTTTGTCTTCTGAGGAGGTCTATGCGATTCTTCGCTGTGGCTCGTCGGAACTGTCGATCGACGAGTCGAGCGTCATATCCCGTTCTTACAAGGGCGTCTTTCAGTGTCTGTAGGTGTCCATCGCGTTCCTCCTCGTCTGAGCAGACCCTGTGTATTCGCAGGACCTGTCCATAGGGGATGGCCTCTTTGGCGTGGTTAGGGTGGAAGCTGGAAAAGTGGAGCATGGTGAGGTTGTCCGTAAGCTCTGAAAGCTTGTGATTTTCAAATAAAACTGTTGGACTATAACCTGATGTTGTAAGATTCCTTACAAACGTTTTTTTCTTCAGTTTCAATTTTGCCCCTATTTATTCATCCATGGTGTATCATTACTGGCTAGTTTCTTCTTGCTTTTTAGTGGGACATATTTCTCCTGGACACACTCGATCGTTTTAAATATTTCCCACTGCTGTTCTATTTCTTTGTCAGTAAATTTTTCCAGTTTATTTTCTCTAGTTCCATTCTCTTCCCCTTAAAATCAGCTTTTTCCCAATTTATTACTTTGGCCTTTGTGTTCATGATCCTCTCAATCTTTATATTAAACCTTATTATGTTGTGGTCGCTATTGCCTAGATGTTCCCCTACGCTTGCTTCTCTTATCTGTTCTGGTTAATTTCCCATTACTAAATCCAGCAGTGATTCCCCTCGTGCTTTTTACATATTGGGTAAGAAAGGAGTCCTGCATACATTGTAAAAACTCAATTTGCTTTACCTACCTGTGGCCAATTTATTTAGGGATAGTTAAAATCACCAATTCTATGTCAGTTACTCATTTCACAGTTGCTTACATATTTCTTGCTCCATCTCCTTTCCACTATTAGGTGGTCTGTAGTATACCCCAATTAGTGTCATCGATCCCTTATTTTATATTTCAATCCATATGGGTTCTGTTTCTATCCTTCTGTTAGTTATGTCCCTTTTTTCTACTGCCATTGTTATCTCTAATTAATTAGTAAAGTTACTTCCCCCCCCACCCCCCTTTTCTTTCCCTGTCCTTTGATTGTTATAACCTGCAATATTTAGTTGCCAGTTGTGTTCTTTATGTAGCCATGTTTCAGTTATTCCTACGACATCTGGTTCCTCGCTATGGATTATTGCCTCCCATTACCTTGTTTTATTTTGGACGCTGTGTACTTTGCTGTTCAGGCAGTTTAATTCATCTTCAATTGTTGTCCCTTTTACTTCATTTTTAACAGTCCTTTTATACTTCTGTTTTATAACTGCATTTGTTTCATGACCATATATATTATCTTTATTCCTTACTGTGATCTGATCTTTGCACCCATCTCTTGTTGCTTTTATCCATAAGCTTTTGTTATCCCTCCCTCCCCCCCCGCCCCCCCCCCCCTTTTTGCTAGTTCAAAGCATGCAGGACAAGAATTTAAAAAGTAGATGGACACATTAGGCTGATGAATTTACTATGAAGGGTCTGCTCTAGGGTTGTCAACTCTGGTTGGAGGCATTCCTGGAGATTTGATCACGTCATGTTTCAACCATGTGACGCCTGCAAATGTTATTGCATTTACCTTTATAAAGATTGGGTCCCGTGTAGTTGAGCATCTTTGCTTGTGGTTACGCGCCAGCAGCTGTTGTGAGAAATACCAAGAACCAGGAAGCCCCCCATGGGTGGGGGGGAAAGAGAGGAAACTGAGAGTGGGGTGAAGAGGGGAAACCTCAGCACCAACAATTCTAAACCACTCCATGAGCGCAGTCTCAATAAAGGAGAGTTTTCATAGAATGATAGAAATCACAGAACAGGAGGAGGCCATTCACCCCCTGGTGCTGGCGCCTCTCCTGTAAGCCCAGATCCTTTTATATTCCTCCTTTTCAAATATTTATCCCTTTCCCTTTTAAATTAAGTTTCAGCCTCTACCTCAATAGCCACATGTGGTGAAGGATCCCACGGCTTAATAGTCCTCAGTCCAAGAGTCTTCCTCCTTCCTAGTCCCTTAGTTCTTTCAGTGAGAATCTTGGTTTCCGTTCCCTAGAAACATAGAAAAATTTATGGGCCAGGAGGCCGCCATTTGGCCCATCATATCTGTGCCAGTCGAAAAAGAACTACCCAGCCTACTCCCCTAGTTCCCCATTCGCCCACCTTTGGAGACCATCTTTTACTATTCACCCACAGTAAGGTCCGCTGGTTTCACTTGCCCCTTTATTGGCTGCTCCTCTCTGTGCAGCTCCTACTCATCACGTTGCTGCTGCTCCCAGCTCTGCAGGAAATGTTTGTACCCATGCCCCCCTGCCGGTTCAATATCCCATCCACCTGCCCCCTTCTTTCCCCCGCGGCCGAACATTAGTCTGCTCTGGTTAAGATGGCATAGCAATTGGCCCTTTAGGGCAGGATTTACTCTCCATGAGGCCACAATGCTCCAGGCATTTGCTGAAACATATCCGGGGATTTTTCTGAAGTTCATTTGTACCACAATTTAGTACATGTGGTGCCTTAGCATGCCAATGTGTTCTGATTAAAGACCACATCTCAATAGGTATGCAGGAAACAACCGTCCGTCCTTGACTCAGTAGCAAGATCTATGACTATTGGTGTATTCCTCCACAGACTGACATGGATGCATTTAGCTATGCTTCCATGGAAGCTACATCAACAGCCATTACAACTACCCTTTGACAGGAATAGCATTTTTGAGGAACTGCTGAAATCTTAAAGCAGAATAAATGTACCATGATGGATATAAAAAGCGATTCCCTTTTATGAGCCTCTCCTTGCTCAAGTGGCTGTCTGTGGCTTGGCTCTAGCTTTTTTGTGGCACGACTGGAATCCCCAAGGGCCATATTATGGAGCAATTCCTTACTTTTGAGCAATATGCACATCTGGAAGCAGCCATCAAGGTTCCTTCTATAGGTCAGCTACCTCAGGCCATCAGTGGCATGCCAGATATTTCTCTCATGCTTGGATTCCAAGTAGGAGGGCACCTGTATGAATGCAGCCATATAGAGAAGCACAGATCCTGGAGAACGTCAGTGAGATCAACCTATTCATTTCACAATCTGGGTTTCTGAGGGATGATCAAATTGGAGCATCTTGGGGGGGACCCTGTCATGGAAACAGCATTATCAACTAAGATAGCTAAGGTACTAACAACCAGACTGCTAGAGAGAACTGGTTTCTACCCCAGTATTTTATTATTCCCAAAAAGACAAGACCTTGGGTCCTAAGCTGAGTCCTAAAACATTCAAGATCAACACACTACCAAAAATTATCCAAGCAGTGCACTTAGGACTGTCATAAGCCAGTGGAAGTTTCTCAGGTTCCATTCCAAGGGACTAAGTCTTCTATGGCCTCTTCACAGTGTCTAGGGTTTTCACAAAGTGCTTGTCTGTGATTGTAGAGCATCTCAGGACGCAGCAACTCCATAGACATCTGTACGAATGATTTGGCTCATCAGACCTCTGTACCTGTGTTCTGCTGGCACAGATGTGTGGTAAATAAGTCATACAGTCCAGTGACTGAGATTCATGGTCAATTGTGAAGTCCCAGCTGCAAACCAAGCAAGAGCTAATAATTTTAGGGTATTGTTTTGGGCAATCCAGCAGAAAGTTTTTGTCTTCAAACCAGTTTACAGTATATAGGAAGGATTGTGGATCCCAACAAAAGGTTATTTAAAAATTTTAGGTCTGATGGTTGCAGCTATCTTTGTAGTTTCAAATTCCTGACTTGTGACCATTTCGACTAAAACTGCTCAGCTAGAGCTGACCTTTCCCAAACATTAAAGATCTGGACGTCATGAAGGGCTATGTAATAGAGGACAGTATTCCTTTTAATTGTATATTGTGATTTCCTCAAACAATTAAATTAGTCAAACTTGTCAAAAACAACCTGCCTTTTATTAATCCATGCTCTCTGTGCCTGACTTTCTAAATGTTCATGATTGTTACTTAAGAATGAAGTTGTACCAAAATGTACATGTTCTTAGGTGGGATGCTGTGGCTTATATGCATGTTTTTAGTATGTGCCAAATAACTGAATGACCTTCAGTGGCACTACTGTTGCTGAGCCTTCCATCATTCACATCCTGGGTGGGAGGGGGCGGGTCACCATTGATTAGAAGCTTAACTAGACTAGTCATATCAACAATGTGGCTACAAGAGCCAGGCAGAGGTTGGGTACTCTGAGATGAATGAATCAATACTTGACCCCTCAGAGCCTCTCCACTATCTACAAGCTTCAAGTTAGAAGTGTGATGCAATACTCAGTCATCTGGATGGGTATAATCGCAACAGCACTTCAAAAGCTCAACACCATCCAGGACACAGCAATCCACTTGATTGGCACCCCATCAGCTCACTGTAGCTGCAGTACGTTCTACCTATAGGATACATTGTAGCAACTCACTGCTTGCTTTGACAGCACTTCCCAGCCCTGCAATGTGAATGTGAAGTTATCCACTTCAGAAGGAGAAACAGAAAGGCAGAGTATTATTTAAATGGTTTTTAAAACTGCTGGCATTGCAGTGTCACTACAGAAAGATTTATACTGCAGTACATGCATCCATGCAGTAGTTTTTACGCTTGTCTACTTCCACCTCCGCAATATCGCCTACCTCTGCCCCTGCCTCGGCTCATCTGCTGAAACTCTCATCCATGCCTTTATTACCTCCAGACTGAGATATTCCAGTGGTCTGCCCGTTGGCTTCCAATCTTCCACCCTCCATAGACTTGAGTTCATCCAAAATTCAACTGCCCATATCCTAACTCGCACCAAGTCCTGTTCGCCCATCACCCCTGTGCTCGCTGACCTACATTGGCTCCCGGTCCGGGAATGCCTCGATTTTAAAATTCTCATTCTTGTTTTCAAATCCCTCCATGGCCTTGCCCCTCACTATCTCTGTAAACTCCTAGAGCCCTACAACCCTCCGAGATCTCTGTGCTCCTCCAATTCTTACCTCTTGCGCATCCCAGATTTTAATCGCTCCACCATTGGCAGCCGTGCCTTCAGCTGCTCAGGCCCTAAGCTCTGGAATTCGCTTCCTAAACCTCTCCGCGCCTCTTCCTCTCTCTCCTCCTTTAAGACGCTCCTTAAAACCTACCTCTTCTGTCCTAATACCTCCTTATGTGGCTTGGTGTGAAATTTTGTTTGATGCTGCTGTGAAGCACCTTGGGACGTTTTACTACGTTAAAGGTGCTATATAAATGCAAGTTGTTGTTGCCTGGTACAAGATGAGGGCTTTAATTCTACTGTAGTCATTTTGATCCCATTTCTCATCACTAGGTTCACAGTTGCATTTTTCCCATTTTTTGTGTCTCCAATTTTTTCCCTTGGCATGCAGAGAAGGCAGCAACCCTATGTAGCAGAGATGTTACTAGATAAATGTTAACATTACGTAAGGAAAACATGTTCCAGTTTGGACTTCAAAGCAATGAAGGGATATATTTGTTGCCCCATATCGAGGTTCTTTAGTGAATCTTTGCTTAGATGAGCAAGCTAGGTTTAGTGGCAAAATTCTGTGAATATCCATTTTTATGTATAAATGTTTGCTCAGAGACATAACTTCTGAAATGTTCATTATTTTGAAATTGGTTTAAAGCACTTTTACTGTCATCTAGTGTAATCTACTGTGCTTGCTCTGGATTCCGTTTAATTTTATTTGGGAAATCTGATTTATGGCTTATAACGAGATACATGTTCTATCAGTCAGAGGCAGCAGGAGAGTACAAGGCATCCATCCTGTTTCCAGTGAGTTTAGCAGCAGTATAAGGGGTTCATTGTTCACCCCAAGCATGCTACATTTTCAGATACTTTTCAAACTTTGGTTTGTAGGAAGTGAAGGCTTACTTTTGGGAATGGTCATTTACATTGGGCATAAGGTGAGAGCATGAAATATAACCATTAAGTTGTCTGCTATGTTAAATACAAAGTACAAATTTGTACAACGTTTTGGGGGCTTGCTGCTGGAAATGTTAGCCATAGAATAATCATCAACTTATGCATCCCGGATGTGTTTCCACCCCCCCCCCCCCCCCCCAATATTTTACGTATATAAGTTTTATTTTTACCTTATATAAGTAAGATTTCCAGAAGATTCATACAAATAGTTGGGCTGCTCTACATCAGTTCCACCGTACAAAATATCTGTTGCTTATTGAAAGTCGGTCAGGATGATTTAGCTCTGCGAAGTTTTGTTCATAAGTATTTATACTAATGATCTTTCTTCAATGTCCTCAGGGTGCGGGACAGGATAAGCTAGGAATCTATGTTAAATCTGTTGTGAAAGGAGGAGCTGCAGATTTGGTAAGTAGACTTTATTCATTCCTGATCTGATTGAACAGATGTCCTAAATGTTGAGGCACATGACAACTGATCCAAGTAGTACCACTGTTTAAATGAGATGTGCGCATTGCTTTTTTAAAAAGGAGAAAAATATACATTGTACAAAGAAATTTTGTTATTGTATACTTGAGTTCTGTAAATTTACATGAAACCTGGTTGGACAATCTAATTTAGTAAATTGACAGATGAGACGTTAAGCTGAGGTCCCGTCTGCCCTCTCGGGTGGACGTAAAAGATCCCATGACACTATTCAAAGAAGAGCAGAGGAGTTCTCCTCATGTCCTGGCTCACATGCAACCCTCAGCCAATGTCACTTCAGAAAAATAATTTAATTGGTCATTTATCTCATTGCTATCTGTGGGACCTTGCTGTGTGTAAATTGGCAGTCACATTTCCTACATTACAACAATGACAACATTTCAAAAGTACTTCATTAGGTGTGAAGCACTTTGGGGTGTCCTGAGGTTGTAAAAACTATATAAATGCAGGTTCTTTCTTTAATAAATACATGTCTAGAAATGGGAAGCGTTTATTGAGTAATGAATACTATTTCACTAAATTGCTGTGGATGAATTTAAATGATTCAGGGAAAAAAAGCATTATTTTTCCCCTTATTCATGAAAATGCGACTTAAAATAAGAAAAATGGATACACTGGTCATGCTGTTAATTACAAGTTTGGAGAGTTTTAAATATTTAATGACCAGTTAGAATATCTACGTATTTGCAAACTAATAGTCTTATTCTGTTAAAAACAAAATTGTAAAAATTGAATTGTTTGGTTACTTTTCCTCTTCCTCTTTCTCATTAGTTATATTGAGTTTTTAAAGCCGTGTCAACATTAAAAAGTCAAAGCTCAATCTAGCAATCAGTTGCGATCACGTGAATGATTGCAAATGGATTGCATCGTTCCTCCTCATCCATCAAACCTAAAGCAGAATTTATGAAAAGTAGCTTTTCACTATGTATTTATGCTGCTGTATTTAAAATTCTCTACTGTAACATTGTTACTCCAGATAAATCTGTTTCACTTGCTGGGATATTAAAATTGAATTGAAGTTATTGGGGTTTTTAGCCAACCTTCCCACTTGCATTCTCAAAGTCAGGTAATGGAGGTTGATTATTAAATGTTTATAAACTAAAATTTTATACAAAGTGTAAACTATTAAATGACTGAAAGCTTTCAAGGAGTAAAGGTGTTTGATTGCCCAAAGACATCTCTAACCTGAGGAAAATTGAATTTGAAGATAAAAATGTTAATTGATGTATGCAGACATGCTTCTACCTGAAAAAGGACTGCAGATGGTTGAGGATACTGAGATACATAGATAATGCAGCTAATAATTCTATATTTTTCACTTTGAAGTTTGAGATACATGCTTGAACTAGAGCAATGCTACAGTGCTGAGTTAAGTATGTTGGAACAACATGTTTTATTGCAGTTACATCTATATTTACAATCTGTAAACTTGATTCAAGCATTTTGCCATTATAAGCACAAAGTTTTATGTCCCCTTTTTCCTTAAATAGTCCCTTTGATCATAAAACTATCAAGATCTAAGAATTTTGCCCAAGTAAACACTTAGATAAGTTTTATAGTGTAAGAGTTTTAAAAAGGCATGGTTATTACCAAGGGTCATGGCAATAAACTCATGAATTTTGTATGTTGCAGATTAGCAATACTGTAATGCTCACTTGGGCAAGGTGCTAGAATGTGGCTGGCATCTTTGAAACTGTACCCGGCAAGGAGGCTTGAGAGGATAAAATAATCAAAAACAAAATAAATTCTAACTATAATTTTTGTTTTATTGGTTTTATACCTTTTGTTTTTTTACATAGTTCTGCATGTCAAAATTCGACTGGAATATTTCAGAACTCTTGCTGGACTCACTTAGTACTTCAGAGCTCAATAAAAAAAGACATGCAACTAGAATGAGGCTGACTAAGCAAAGGAGGGAGAAGGAAAGATTGCCTGGGGTAGTTTCCCTGCATCATTTAGCCCTTTGGAATGACAGATAATCTAACATGCTATTCTACGAATTTACCTATAGGCATGTTTTTTCTATTCCATCCTAGTGCATAAAAACAGGATGCTGTCTAATTGTGACTTTAATTCCTTGTGTCTGCAGGATGGTCGTTTGGCTGCAGGAGATCAGTTACTAAGTGTAGATGGGCGTAGTCTTGTGGGGCTTTCGCAAGAAAGGTAAAGCGTACTACTGCGGTTTATCTAATGACTTTTAAACAATGAAAACTACCAAAGTGGTAGTCATTTGGAAAATAATTATAATGGACAGCCAAAGCTGTGTGGCCTAAAATTTGAGTTAATGCGGTCCATTGGCAATGGTATAACAATAAGCACAACTACAACTTGCATTTATGTCCCAAGGCACTTCACAGGAGTGTTATCAAACAAAATTTGACACTGAGCCACATGAGATATTAGGAAAGGTGACCAAAAGCTTGATCAAAGAGAGGCTTTAAGGAATGTCTTAAAGCAGTAGAGAGGCGGAGAGGTTTAGGGAAGGAATTCGAGCTTAGGGCCTAGGCAGCTGATAGGACGGCTGCCAGTGGTGGAGCAAAGTATGCAACTCCATGCTAGGGTATGAATTCAAGCCCAGATTTTTCCATTCCTCTTCCTCCTCCTCCTCCTCACTCTCACAAATAGGGAAAGAGCATTAGAGGGACTGTCACCCCCAAGACTGACCTTGCACACTTCCTAATTTTCTGTTAATGGACATTAGAAGTTAGGGATCAGGTTTACTGACCACAGGCTCAGTCGGAAATGATGAATGCTGTAGATAGACCTTAAGGGGAAGAAGTGAAGAATGTAAACTCATTTTTAAATTGGTCGGCTTTATTTAAGCAAAAAAAAATGGATTGGAATTTTAGTGCAAGCCTAGCAGTTTGGTCAAATATAATTTCATGCATTTTTAAGCTACTGCAATTAACATTCAAATTATTAAAAGAAATCCTCTTTCTTCAGGGCTGCAGAGCTTATGACAAGAACAGGTGCTGTGGTCACCTTAGAAGTAGCAAGACAAGGAGCTATTTACCATGGTTTGGCCACTCTACTCAACCAACCTTCTCCAATGATGCAGAGAGGTAAAAATATTTTTGTATATTAGAATCAAGTTCTCAATCAAAGATCATCTGGGAGAGCATAACATTCCATACATTATTGGGCAGGCAATATGTTCAATAACTTTCCTTTCGAGCCTCCAGGACCACTGGTGCTATTGACTAGAGCAAGGTGTTCTCCCAGTATCCTGGCCAATATTTCCCCTTCAATGAACACCACCAAAAACAAGTTAACTGGTCATTCATCTCGGACCTTGCTGTGTGCAAAATTAGCTGCTATATTTTCCTATATGTTATTTCACTTCCAAAATAATCCATTGTTTGGGACAACCTGAGGCTGTGATGAGGTTTTATAGAAATGCAAGATTTTCTACCACCCTTAAGAGCAGAGAATATTGGGTGAGACTTATGCAGATACAACAATTTATTGTAACAAATTTGGGGTGAAGCATTATTTTTTTTTAAGAAAAACTGTATGCTTTGGGTTTCAGATTTAAATGGGATTACTATGCAAGGAACTCTGACGAGCTGTGCCCAATGTTCATGTATTTTGTTGAATAAAAAGTATGTTCTAAAGTCAGTCCACATTTAAGTCTAGGGGTCAAGAGAGAGCAAAATAAGCTGGCAAAAACAGTCTGTCATGGCTAATTATGCCCCAAAATGGCTCTTGGATGGTGAGTCAGTTGCCTGCATGTGAATCAGAGCTATTAGATTGATTGTAGTATTTTAAAAGTGCAGTTGGAATATTCCTTTGATGAACTCAAATAATGCCTTATCTCTAATCTTGAGTAGAATTTGATTGAAGCAAACAGTTTGTACCTGGAATATTCACCTTAAATGCAATTCGACGAGAGTGGCATTGTGTGTTACTATGCATCACAGCGCAGTAGGAAAGGGGATCATGGTCACAATCCTCCATCTGTTGTGTTCCTAACAACTCATCTGCCTTCCTATGATGGTGTTGCTAAAATCAATATTGATTATTACTTCCATTATTGAATAATTTACTGTTTAATGTAGTTTGTTTCTCTTCAACATACAAACTAGATGAAAACGTTCCATTAATGTAGGAATTTGGCAGCAGTCTGATGCATTTTTTTTACACAGAACATACTTTGTTAAATTGATATCTTAAATAGTAGTTCTAACACAACAACAAGGGGCTACAGTCACTAGTAAATGTACAGATGTATTCCTTTATAACAATTAATCAGTATCGGTAATACTGGCCGTGAAACTACCGGATTGTCGTAAAAACCCATCTGGTTCACTAATGTCCTTTTTAGGGAAGGAAACCTGCCATCCTTACCTGGTCTGGCCTATATGTGACTCCAGACCCACAGAAATGTGGTTGATTCTTAACCGCCCTCTGAAATGGCCTAGCAAGCCACTCAGTTGTAAAATCTTGCTTAAAAAAAGGTCACAATAAGAATAAAACCAGTTGGACCACTAGGCACCGGACACGACAAAGGCAAACCAAGCCCAGTCGACCCTGCAAAGTCGTCCTCACTAACATCTGGGGACTTGTGCCAAAATTGGGAGAGCTGTCCCACCGACTAGTCAAGCAACAGCCTGACATAGCCATACTCACAGAATCATACCTTTCAGCCAACGTCCCAGACTCTTCCATCAACATCCCTGGGTATGTCCTGTCCCACCGGCAGGACAGACCCGCCAGAGATGGCGGAACAGTGATATACAGTCAGGAGGGAGTGGCCTGGGAGTCCTCAACATTGACTTTGGACTCCATGAAATCTCATGGCATCAGGTCAAACATGGACAAGGAAACCTCCTGTTGATTACACCTACCGCCCTCCCTCAGCTGATGAATCAGTCCTCCTCCATGTTGAGCACCACTTGGAGGAAGTACTGAGGGTAGCAAGGGCACAGAATATACTCTGGGTGGGGGACTTTAACGTCCATCACCAAGAGTGGCTCGGTAGCACCACTACTGACCGAGCTGGCTGAGTCCTGAAGGACACAGCTGCCAGACTGGGCCTGCGGCAGGTGGTGAGCGAACCAACACGAGGGAAAAACTTACTTGACCTCGTCCTCACCAATCTACCTGTCGCAAATGCATCTGTCCATGACAGCATTGGTAGGAGTGACCACCGCACAGTCCTCGTGGAGACGAAGTCCCGTCTTTGCACTGAGGTGATAGTGCCACACAACATCACCGTGCGAAATGGCATAGATTCAGAACAGATCTGGCAGCTCAAAACTGGGCATCCATGAGGCGCTGTGGGCCATCAGCAGCAGCAGAATTGTATTCCAGCTGTAACCTCATGGCCCGGCATATTCCTCACATTACCAACAAACCAGGGGATCAACCCTGGTTCAATGAGGAGTGTAGAAGAGCATGCCAGGAGCAGCACCAGGCGTACCTAAAAATTAGGTGTCAACCTGGTGAAGCAGCGGAAGCAACATGCTATAGACAGAGCTAAGCGATTCCACAACCAACAGATCAGATCAAAGCTCTGCAGTCCTGCCACATCCAGTTGTGAATGGTGGTGGACAATTAAACAACTAACGGGAGGAGGAGGCTCTGTAAACATCCCCATCCTCAGTGATGACGGAATCCAGCATGTGAGTGCAAAAGACAAGGCTGAAGCGTTTGCAACCATCTTCAGCCAGAAGTGCCGAGTGGATGATCCATCTTGGCCTCCTCCCGATATCCCCACCATCACAGAAGCCAGTCTTCAGCCAATTCGATTCACTCCATGTGATATTGAAGTCAATGGGAATTAGGGGGAAAACTCTCCAGTGGTTGGAGTCATACCTAGCACAAAGGAAGATGGTGGTGGTTGTTGGAGCCCAATCATCTCAGCCCCTGGGCATTGCTGCAGGAATTCCTCAGTGCAGTGTCATAGGCCCAATCATCTTCAGCTGCTTCATCAATGACCTTCCCTCCATCATAAGGTCAGAAATGGGGATGTTCGCTGATGATTGCACAGTGTTCAGTTCCATTCGCAACCCCTCAAATAATGAAGCAGTCCGAGCCTGCATGCAGCAAGACCTGGACAACATCCAGGCTTGGGCTGATAAATGGCAAGTAACATTCGTGCCGGACAAGTGCCAGGCAATGACCATCTCCAACAAGAGAGAGTCTAACCACCTCCCCTTGACATTCAACGGCATTACCATCACTGAATCCCCCACCATCAATATCCTGGGGGTCACCATTGACCAGAAACTTAACTGGACCAGCCATATAAATACTGTGGCTACAAGAGCAGGTCAGAGGCTGCGTATTCTGCGGCGAGTGACTCACTTGACTCCCCAAAGCCTTTCCACCATCTACAAGGCACAAGTCAGGAGTGTGATGGAATATTCTCCACTTGCCTGGATGAGTGCAGCTCCAACAACACTCAAGAAGCTCGACACCATCCAGGACAAAGCAGCCCGCTTGATTGGCACCCCATTCACCACCGGCGCACAGTGGCTGCAGTGTGTACCATCCACAGGATGCACTGCAGCAACTCGCCAAGGCTTCTTCGACAGCACCTCCCAAACCTGCGACCTCTACCACCTAGAAGGACAAGAGCAGCAGGCACATGGGAACAACACCACCTGCACGTTCCCCTCCAAGTCTCACACCATCCTGACTTGGAAATATATCGCCCTTCCTTCATCGTCGCTGGGTCAAAATCCTGGAACTCCCTTCCTAACAGCACTGTGGGAAAACCTTCACACGGACTGCAGCGGTTCAAGAAGGCGGCTCACCACCATCTTCTCGAGGGCAATTAGGGATGGGCAATAAATGCTGGCCTCACCAGCGACGCCCACATCCCATGAACGAATTAAATAAAAAAGAATTATATCACCAATAGATTTAATGTAATCCATATTTTAATGCATTCGACCGTGACACATAGTAGGATATTGGTAGTCATTCAACTGTGGAGGGGGCGAGATGGAAATTAACTAGGGACAATAGGACGTTTCCTCCTTTTAGGAATCAGGTGACCTTGCCCCCTCTTCCCTCACTGTAAATTCAAATGCAGCCTCACCTTGAGGCTCGGTTATTTTTTCACCCGTCATAAGCATTCACTGCCGTTTTCTCCAATTTTCTTGATTTATTTATGCCTAAACGGTTGTACTTGTGTCCATTTGCATTTTTTGAGTGATTCTTGGTGTTTGTTTTACTGTAATTAGTTGTGTGCCTAGTTGCAAACAAATGAATTGGACAGGGATAATTATGAATTGTATTGTTTTGCCCAGTTTTTAAAAATTATTACTGCGCTTCTGTTTCCATTTTAACCAGCTTGAGTAAAGTGCTAGCATCACGCTTAAATGAGTCAGTTAGCAAGATATTGGGCTGACAAAGTACCTTTTGTTTACAAAACCCTGCATTGCATTGTAATTTATTGATACTGTGCATAGTCCTTTTTCACTGCACTTACAACTTTCTGCCAAATTTCATAGTATTATCAAAACTTAAAAATCATTCTTTAGATAAGAACCATATCTCCAAGATTAGTAGCTGAAAAGGTGCTTTTAAGATGGTTGTGGTGAAAGTAATTTTCACCCAACTCTTACACAAAATTTGGAAATAAGTAAACTCTTCTTCCACTTTCAGCTTCTGATCGTCGTGGCTCAGGCAAGCCTCGTCCAAAGAGTGAAGGTTTTGAATTGTACAACAATAATCCTCAGAATGGCACACCTGAAAATTCCCCGATGGGTTGGACAGAATACACTGAACCAAAGAAACCACCTGGGGATGACAGACTTTTGAAAAACCGAGCAGATCATCGATCTAGTCCCAATGTAGCAAGTGAGCACTGTAGTTCTGGATCTAGCTTCATAATCAGGTGCTTTGAGGCACACAGTTGACTAGTAATCGAGAGGGATTTATTAATAAACCAGAAAAATGGTTTAATTTTTTTTGGTCAGTGATGGGAAAACGTCTCGAGACCATTGTCAAGGACTTAATTAATTCTCACTTAGAGAAGCATGGATTAATAAGGGACAGCCTTCATGGATTTGTTGAAGACAAATTGTGTCTAACCTGATTAAGTTCTTTGATGAAGGTTGTGCAGTAGATGTTGTACATATGGACTTTCAAAAAGCATTTGATGAAGTACCACATAACAGACTTATTTGGAAAATAGAAGCACATGGGATTAACTGGAGAGTGGTAACTTGGGTACGTAATTGGCTAAGGGATAGGAGGCAGAGAGTAGTGGTGAACGGGTGTTTTTCTGACTGGAGAGAAGTATGCAGTGGGGTCCCCAGGGGTTGGTATTAGGACCATTGCTTTTCTTATACATAAATGATGTGGACTTAGGTATAGGGAGTAAAATTTCGAAGTTTGCGGATGATACAAAACTTGTCATAGTAAATAGTGAGGAGGATAGTAGCAGACTTCAGGAGGACATAGGCAGACTGGCGAAATGGGCAGACACATGACAGATGCAATTTAATGTGGATAAGTGTGAAGTGATGCACTTTGGGGGGAACAACATGGAGAGATAGTGTAATCTAAATGATACTATTTTGAGGGGGGTACAAGAGCAGAGGGACCTGGGGGTGCATATTCACAAATCTTTGGAGGTGGCAGGGCAAGTTGATAAGGCGGTTAAGAAAGTGTATGGGATACTTGGTTATTGAATACAAAAACAAGGAAGTCATCCTAAATCTTTACAAATCACTGGTTAGGCTTCAGCTGGAGTATTGTGTACAATTCTGAGCACCACATATTAGGAAGGATGTCAAGGCCTTGGAAAGGATACAGAGGAGGTTTACCAGGATGATACCAGGGATGAGGGACTTCAGTTATGTGGAGAGATTGGAGAAGCTGGGATTGTTCTCAGAGCAGAGAAGGTTATGGGGAAACTCAATAGAGGTATTCAAAATAATGAGGGGTTTTGATAGAGCAAAAGGGAGAAACTGTTTCCACTAACCAATGGGTCAGTAACCAGAGGTCATAGATTTGGAATAATTGGCAAAAGAACTGAGGGGAAATGAGAATTTTTTTTTTTACACAGAAGGTTAAGATCTGGAATGCACTGAAAGGGTAGTGGAAGAAGATTCCATAGGAACTTTCAAAAGGCAATTGGACGTGTACTCGAAGAGGACTAATTTGCAGGGTTATGGGAAAAAAACTGAGGTGTGAGACTAATTTGGATAGCGCTTTCGAAGTGCTGGCACAGGCATGTTGGGCCAAATGGCCGCCGCCTCTGCTGTAAGATTCTCTGATTCAACCAGTAATTTTGATTCTGTTGCATTTGGCAGGAAGTTTCCTTCATGATATAAGCAATTTTAATTTACTTTAAGGATAACGTGAAATGAATGTTTCCCCTAGTCTTCTCTCCACACTCCCGGATGTAGTAATTCATGGTTCCATAGGTGCTGCAGGGCCTTGCTGCAAGTATTCATTGATTGTGAGAGTCTGGAAACAGTGTGTTAGCAGGCCATTGAGCTATTTGATCATGGGGTTCGGGCTATTTCCAGCTAACTCCTATCCTCACCCAATGTTCATATACCCATTCTAGCAGGGTTTACTGAATAATGATCAGGAACCGTGACTTTTTATTCCCCTCTCTCACGGACTCCAATTCTAGTGGGCCAACTGCTTTGGCTGAAATTGTGTAACTCAGGAGAAACCAAGGCATGGAACTCCCTAGTATGTATGGCATAGTACCACACCAGGTGCATTATTTAACCATTAGGACACCTGATCTGTGCTGTAGATCATAATGAGGATTTAAAAAAATGTAACTATAAACTTTAGGGAAATAGTGGGGCATTTGGACTACTACGTTTTGGATTGCTACTAACAGCAGGGCTGTTTTTACATAGGATATAGAAGATAAGGTTAGATAGGTATTCTGGCATTTTCCTTGACTTGCCTTTTTGGGAGAGGAGTGCGCTTGCATAGAACCTTTCTGAAGGAAAATACAGGGTTGGGTAGAATCCATAATAGACTAGGCTGTATATGGTCTCTAGAAAAATGGGCTTAGTGCCCTAAATAACCTTTTCTTCCATGCTTTATTTATGTTCTTAAAACCTATGGTACACAATAGTGTGTTGGGATTGTTGGAGTGTCCATCTCTTTTGGGCATGTTCTGGAGCATGCCCATACTGGAAAATGGATCAGTTCTGTAAAGAGATTTTACAGGTACCTATCTGAATTTATATTGTATTGAATAGACTTATTGGTGAATGTCTCCTGGGACCTGCCAATCGGCACACTTCTGATTGTCGCTGATCCACCACAAGCAGGTGTAATTCTTGTCACCCTGTAACACAGTTTCTGGTAAATTAAGCTTGGTTCCACATTTGTGGAGGATGGCTCAGTTTGAGTGGATTAAAGAAAATTGCTTAACATGCAGACCCTTGGTCACTCTGATTTCATTTTTGTTTATGTTAATATACTTTGGATAATGCCATGGTAGATCTGTATTTAGTGTTGTCAATATTCAACATGTATCTTAACTGGTATGTGAAGAAAAAAATTGATACCATTTCAGTACACAAAAGTAATGTGACTTAATTATATTTACATTAAGTACTGAAGTCAAAAAATTCTTCACGTGTAACCATTGCAGTTAAGATGATAAAGAGCATTAATGGAGTAATATGTCTTGTATTTAAAATTGTAAACTAGATGTTTATCCCAGTGTTATAAAGGGGAATAAAATACCAGACATAAGCTGTTCAGTTAGTTCTCCTTTGTTGAGCAGTAATGGTGACCACTTTGTCATTCAGCATCAAATGTAGAAATTCAAAAACTAACCATTTGGAAGAAGTTTCTAATTTAACAAAGTGTTGGACATAATGAATTCAGATATTGGTGTATAATGTAAATAATGAATGCTGTATTTAACTCAATGTTTTTGTTTTTGGCTGAGAAGACCAACCTCCAAGTCCTGGGGCAAAGCCTGTTTATTCTACTGCACCTACCTCCAAAATCCAATCGGTCTCCACTGGGAATCTTTGTGCTGAGGTCAGTATATATCTGGTTATGGGCTACTAGTGGTTTAATCCATAACAAATGTTGCAAACCTTTCAATGTAACCATTTGGTTTATGTGTACTGTTACCTTCTGACCCTCTTGATGATTACCAACTTGTAATTATTTCTTTGTATTATTCTCTACATATTGCAATAGCCTGAAAAAAATAGCCCCCTGAATAAGATGGAATTCAGGTTAGGGGCGTTGTCCTACGTTAAGTAGTTTAAAGTTGTTGTAGTACAACACACGCTTTGACATAATTAACATGTATCGTTTTAGTTTGGCATTGTGCTGGTTCACTGTTTCTAAGGGGGTGGGGTGTTGAGTACTGTTGGAGTCATTTCAATAAGTAGTGATACAGATAGATAGTCTGTGGTACAATTTAACAACGCTGAGAGCAGCAAAGTGATGAACTTCTGTTGCCATTATATGACCAAGAAAGAGATGAGAACTTTACTAAATCTGCATGGTAATTATCAGTTTGGATAATACTACCCTGCAGCGTTTTTATTGTAATTCATTTACACCTGCCAGTATTATTTGTTCCTCTCAATACTAATACTTTCAGGATGCAGTTTCAAATTTCTTGGTTGCGACAATCCCATTATCTTGTCGTGATGTAGTGTACCTTCTAAAACCCTACCTGTGTTTGGTGCACAAGGATGTTAGACTGTCCAAATGACTGAAAAGCTGAGCCTTGATTTCCACCTATGACAATTCATCACAGAACATAATGGAATCTTTGTGTCCTATGTGGAAAAGTTCATCCACTAACTAAGCCATTTCTTAAAGGAAGAAAACACTGAGAAATTGGGATCTCATATTTGGAGTAAAGTGGTGAGCCGCTTCCCTGCTGCATCAATTTTTGTTTAATGATTTCATGTAGGCTATGGATTGTACTGCGAGCATATCACCAGCTCACATACCAGCTGTAGAGTGGTTTTGAAAGATGGGGGTTTGTTAAAAATATGTGCATTTGAAAATAAATGACACACTAGCAATCAAAGCTGTTGTGTTGCAAGTACGGAAATAAGAATTCATTCAACCATTACCCCTTTGTCCAGAGCCAAAATGTAGATTTTTGCATAATGCTCAAGACAGCATCTACACTGGTAAATGTCTGGCTCTCTTTTTAAAAAAAAAACATGCTTTTGAAAGTTCAATAGCAATCATATATTATGCATGATATATTTCCTGTAGCTTCTAAATTATTTATGCTTGACATTTTTAATTCATGAGATATCATGAATGTTTGCTGGTTCAATTAAATAAATTGCTAATTCTACTCTTAGGAACAGTTATTACCCACAAGACCTGAAGCCTATCCAATTCCTACGCAAACATACACCAGGGAATACTTCACCTTCCCAACTTCCAGATCCCAGGATAGAGTGAGTCCTATCCCTGGACAATGGCAACACCATGATGAGAGGACAGTGATGCAGGAACAGCCCTTCAGTGGCACTGTACAGGTAAGACTATGCTAATAGAGTTGTCGGCAATCTACATTTTAATTAATTCTGCCTAATCTATAATGCTGTTTTTTAACTGCCCTGGGAATACAGGGGGAAAAAAAAGTTACTTTATTACAAAACTGTAAGCTAATGGTGACAAAACTTGTACGTTAGCAGCTGCATTTAATAACATGCTCTTATTTAAGTACACTTATGTTAGCTATTCTCAGATCGACAATTTAATGATGCTTCAGGCAAATTCAGAGAAATTAAGGCTGTGTACCATCCTCTAGTATAGGGATCCTCATTAATTTTAGGTCTACTTTGCATATTTAGATAATGCTAAACAGTTTCAAAAAAAAGTCAAAGAATTCTATAGATGAAATGGAGAAGGGGTCATGAGTTCAAAAACATGAACATAAGAGGTGAAAAAGAAGCTAGAATGGAAGATACCAAAAAGAATCAAGGGACAAGATGAAACTGTTTAAAGGGAATGGAATAGATGAAGGAAAAGCTAAAATGAAAGTTTCTTTAAAAAGCATCAATCAAGTTTTAAAGGATAGAATGGAAGAACAAGATGAGAAAAAGAAACAATTTGAAGTAAAAGAATCAGCAGAAACTGAGGAATTAAAACAAAGTCGTTTGGACCTGATATAGATCATGATTATTGTTTGGGAGGAGAAAAATATTTCAAGACTCTTACAAATGTTGCCACAATGTGTAATTTTGAAGGCTTCAAGAAATACTCTACGTACATTTGCCAATACAGCTGTGACTGCACTTCAAAATTAATTCATTAGCTTTGAAGTGCTTTAGGAAATTCTCAGGACGTAATAAGGCACTATGTAAATGGAAGCTTGTTCTTTGTATATTAAAGTCTTTCAAGGACCCTTGTTGCTTCATTCTGGTTCGACCTCCTGTTTTGCCAGCGCCTGTCCATTTGGAGAGCTAATTGTTATTGGGTTTTAGGATTGTCCACAACGACTCTTGAGCCCTTCCAATTTGACCAGCAGTGGGATCGCCACAGGCAGCAGCAGCAACAACAGAATTAGAATCATAGCAAGGTTACAGCACGGAAGGCGGCCATGCCGACTCTATGCAAGAGCAATCCAGCTATTTCCACTCACCCGCCCTATTCCCATAGCCCTGCAAATTTATTTCCTTTCAAGTACTTATCCAGTTCCCTTTTGAAGGCCATGATTGAATCCGCCTCCACAGGCAGTGCATTCCAGATCATAACCACTCGATGTAAAAAAAAGATTTTCCTCAAGTCATCTCTGGTTCTTTTGCCAATCACCTTAAATCTATGTCCTCTTGTTCTTGACCCTTCCGCCAATGGGAACAGTTTCTCTCTATCTACTGTCTAGACCCTTCATGATTTTGAATACCTCTATCAAATCTCCTCTCAACCTTCTCTGTTCCAAGGTGAACAACCCCAGTTTCTCCAGTCTATCCACATAACTAAAGTCCCTCATCGCTGGAATCGTTCTAGTAAATCTCTTCTGCACCCTCTCTAAGGCCTTCACATCCTTCCTAAAGTGCGGTGCCCAGAACTGGATACAATACTCCAGTTGTGGCCGGACCAGTGTTTTATAAAGGTTCATCATGACTTCCATACTTTTGTACTCTCTGCCTCTTTTTATAAAGCCCAGAATCCCGTTTGCTTTTAACTGCTTTCTCAACCTGCCCAGCCACCTTCAACCATTTGTGTACATATACCCCCAGATCTCTGTTGTTGTACCCCTTTTAGAATTGTGCCCTTTAGTTTATATTGCGTCTCCTCATTCTTCCTACGGAAATGTATCACCTCGAATTTTTCTGTGTAAAATTTCATCTGCCATGTGCCCGCCCATGCCACCAGCTTGTCTATATCCTCTTGAAGTCTATCACTATCCTCCTCACTGTTCACTGTGCTTCCAAGTTTTGTGTCATCTGCAAACTTGGAAATTGTGCCAAGTCCAAGTCATTAATATACATAAAGAAAACCAGTGGTCCTAGCACCGAGCCCTGGGAACACCACTGTACACCTCCCTCTAGTCTGAAAAACAACCATTCATCATTACTCTCTGCTTCCTGTCACTTAGTAGTTCTATATCCATGCTGCTACTGCCCCTTTTATTATATGGGCTTCAATCTTGATGACAAGCCTATTATGTGGCACTTTATCAAATGCCTTTTGAGACTCCGTATACACCACATCAACTGCATTGCCCTCATCAACCGTGTTGTGTTACCTGATCAAAAATTCAATCAAGTTAGTTAAACACGATTTGCCTTTAACAAATCCGTGCTGGCTTTTCCTAATCAATCCACACATGTCCAAGTAACTGTTAATTCTGTCCTGGATTATCGTTTCTAAAAGTTTCCCCACCACTGAGGTCAAACTGACTGGCCTATAGTTGCTGGGTTTATCCTTACATCCTTTTTTAAACAAGGGTGTAATATTTGCAATTCTCCAGTCCTCTGGCACCAGCCCCGTATCTAAGGATGTTTGGAAGATTATGGCCAGTACCTCTGCAATTTCCACCCTTACTTCCCTCAGCAACCTAGGATGTATCCCATCTGGACTGGTTGATTTATCTACTTTAGCCTTTCTAGTACCTCCTCTTTATCAATTTTTAGCCCTTCCAGTACCAGTTGCATCTTTCTTTACTGAGACTCTGGCAGCATCTTCCTTGGTAAAGACAGATGCAAAGTACTCATTTATTACCTTGGTCATCCCCTCTAGCCTTCATGAGTAGATCTCCTTTTTGGTCCCTAATAGGCCCCACCTCTCCTCTAACCATCTATTTATTGTTTACATGCCTATAGAAGAGTTCTGGATTCCCTTTCATGTTGGCTGCCAGTCTGTTCTCATATTCTCTCTTTGCCCCTCTTAATTCCTTTTTTTACTTTCCCCTCTGAACTTTCTATATTCAGCCTGATTCTTACTTGTGTTATCAACCTGTCATACGCCCCTTTTTTCCATTTCATCTTCCTCACTATCTCTTTTGTCATCCAGGGAACTCTGGCTTTAGTTGCCCTACCTTTCTCCCTCGTGGGAATGTACCTAGACTGTACCCGAACCATCCCCTCCTTAAAGGCCGCCCATTGTTCAATTACAGTTTTGCCTGCCAATCTTTGATTCCAGTTTACCCGGGCCAGATCTGTTTTCAACCCACAGAAATTGGCCCCCCTCCAATTGAGTTTTTACTTTGATCCATGTCCTTTTCCGTAGCTATTCTAAACCTTATACTATGATCGCAGTTCCCTAAATGTTCCCCCACTGACACTTGCTCCACTTGGCATGCCTCATTCCCCAGAACCAAATCCATCGATGCCTCCTTCCTCGTTGGGCTGGAAACATACTGCTCAAGAAAGTTCTCCTGAACACACTTCAAAAATTTCTCCCCTTCTTTGCCCCTTATATTATTACTATCCCAAGGGGCCCTGGATCCTGCCATAGTCCATAGTGGAAATTGATCCACTGTCTCTATGATTAGGATCGCAGGCCTTAGTCAAAACTTGTCGAATCCAGCCCAGATCTATACGATGACATTGTCTGTGCACTGACTATAAATGTCCTATGCGATTGAATTTGAGCACACTCAGTCCAGTCCAAAGTGGGCATGGGCGTGTAGCATAAAACTGGCCCTAATTCGGTACTAATTGTCAATCTCACACAGGTCACAGAATGGCTAGTGTGGGAAATGGAACACAGCCATACTGCTGTAGTTGGGGGTGCTTTTTTGAGGTTGGGATTGGGACTTAGGCACAGAACAGAGTAGAGGGACCTGTGCTCTCCCTGGTCTGGGAGTACTTAATGCTGATGCTGGGTATCTGAAATTGAACAGTTCTATTCTCCAACTAACACCCCTCGCCTTGAGTGCAAAAAAAGTAAATAAAAAGAAAAAATTACCTTTAGATGCTTTGTTTTAATTCTCCATGGGCATTCCACATAGATGTTTACTGCCATGATCTCATCTGCTTTGTTCACATTCACCTTTTACATTGCTAACTAATTTGTTGTGGGAGTGGCAGTGCTTGTCTTTATGATCACCAAATTATGTCTGCAAAGTCACGAGGCAGTTGTGTGAAACATTTGAGTGACTGTGAATATTTGCTGTGATAAATACATTCAACTGTCCTGTACATGGATTAATTTTTTCAGATATTTAGCTTTTTTTTAGGTTTGAGAAATAAACCGGAAATATTTTTAGTGAGCTTGTAAAGTTTTCTTGTGCAATTGTGTATGGACAGCCTTGTTCTTGACAACCATATGTAAAAACAGATGGTTAGAAAAATGTAACAGAGATAGGATTTTAATTTGTTAATGTTTTGAAATGTAACTCCCCCCTCTACATTTATGCAGCTTTGCTGTAAGGCACAATAAGGTGAGGGAGTATGCATGGGCAAATCTGGAAGCCATGGTTGCCTTGATTTAAGCACAATAGTTTATAATGTGTAAACAGTGCAGCCTGAGGGGAAAATTGAGACTAGCCTAAAAAAAAATTGTCTTTGAGTGAAATAGTTGGAATGGGGCAGAAAGGACAGAAATTGTTATTGGAACGAATGTTGTACTAACTTGAATTTTACAGTATAATGTACAGCACAATCTGTAGTGCTCAACTATTATGATCAGATGGAATATTCGTTTGTTTTATGTGGCAGTGTAAAAATCATCATTATTAGCATTAATGCAGTAATGGGAGTTGAACAATTTACTGCCTTTGATCTAAGTTTGGTTTAGAAATGTGGAGCTTTGCCTTACACCATAATGCCTGCTGTCTTGTGTTACTGAATCAGAAGTTGATAGCCCTGGATAAATAATAAGTTGGCAGCTACTCAATTACAGTTTACATATTATCGTTGTGCATTGCAAACTGAACAATATACTTCATTGCCTGGGCCACCGTCCCAGTCAGTCAAAGCTACCAATCGCCAGCAGCAGACTTCAATTTTAACTTATATTTGTGAACACAGTCAACAATAAATTTTACTCACTAGGAGTGCCTTTGGCAATAAACAGCTTTTGCACTTTGACCAAATACCTCATAATTTAACCAGGATAACAGCCACTTATTTAAACACAGTTTCCTAACACCTATCGAAGTATTATGACATGGTTAGTTGTTATCTGAAAAATAGATTATTTTCTGGGTAATTAATGCACACCATTAACAAATTCAGATTGCACATGTTGGGGATTTCATGTCTCTGCAGTTTGTTTTATAGGATTCAGACCACCACAGATGTTTTTAAAACATGTTTTAGATGTGTTTAAACTGATTTTGTTGACTTTGTTTATTAGGATTCAATTTTATTCATATTGTATAAAAGGGTTAACTGTTCCATCTGTATTGAGTCTTGTACCAAATTCATTCATTTTACATTTGGGAATTTATATACTATGCTGTTGCTCAATTTTGATGCAGAACGGTCTCAGTTCCAACTTCCAGAATCATTGAAGTCACTGAATTCTAGCATCAGTAGGAAAAGGCCTATCCTGTAATTACATGGTATTTTCATTAGACTTTTTTGTACTTAGTGAATTTTGAATTCTTGGTAGAATTTCTGCTGGTATTCCCTGATCTCCTACTGTAACTTCGGCAGAAGGTCAGTGTAAATCCTGGAGGAAAAGTCGCTTACACTGTATCTGAGGTTTCCACTGATCTCCTGAATTCTGCCGTAACTTCAGTAGGAGAACCTCGCAGAAATTAGTGGCATAAGTGTTTCAGTCCGTGCTTCTACTATGGTGTTAAAAGTTGAATATAAACTTTACGTTGCCACATGGTTTGCAGGAAGTTAGGTTATTTTGGACCTAATTAACCTTTTTATGTTTTTTTTAACATTATTGAGTAAATTTTAGTGTGTAACATTTTTATAATTACCAGTAATGGCCTATGGCACTGCTCAGATTTAAATAAATGAAGGGTCTAGTGGTCAGGACTGAACTATGTTTTCACATTTTTCTTGAGCCATAGTACATTTGCACTATTTCAGATAGATCTGGGATGTATTTTGAACAAGTGTGCCTTGTAGACTTTCCTTTCTCTCTAGCTCAACAATAGTACCACTATTGTAAAGTAGGACCTTCCCTGCAACAGTTTTGTACCAGATTTGGAAGGGTTTCTGATGTAAAGCGAGTTAACATCAAGAGTTTTTGTCTATTTTAAAGCTACTTATTCCCCAGTTCTTAAAAATACATTTCAGCTGTAAAACAACAGATGACCGATTTAAAGTTTTCAAATCTCTAACCATTATATATAAATAGTTATGGCAACAAGTTATGTTAGAGTATATTTTCATAAATAATGTTTTATAATGCTTTACAGCGTGGAACTCGTTCACAAGAAGAATTGCACGAAGAGAAAACTTTCCACCTAGAGAGGGTACGACAGGAAGATCTGCTCCGCAGAGATGCCGAATACCAGAAAGACTTGGATCGGAAGTCTGATGCCTGGGCTAATCAAGGTTCTTCGGTGGATTCTAGTGCATCAAGTCAGGAGCAGTTGAGCTACTCTTCAAAATCGCTCCCGGCAAGTGCTAATGCTCCTCATAAAAGTGGACCTGGGCGATGGAAAACTCCGGCTCCAAATCAGGCTACTCCAGTTGCTGTTTCCCAGCCCATTAGAATAGAAAATCAGTTGCCACCACCCCCTCCTCCACCACCAGTACATTATACAGTTGACTTTGATAATACCCACACTGACCTACCCCTACCACCCCCACCTCCTCCCCCACCAGCTTCACAAGTATCAAATCAGAGCTCTGCTGTTGATCGTAGAAAACGAGAGGAACAGCAGCGCTGGTATGAAAAAGAAAAGGCACGGTTGGAAGAAGAACGAGACCGGAAACGTCGTGAGCAGGATAGGAAAATTGGTCAGATGCGTGGCCCACCACCTTTTCACATAAATCCAGCCCAACCTGTTCATGTTACTTCTGCAATCCAGCAAGCAAGGCCAGAAAAAATGGCCAGCCTACCGCGACCTCAAGATACAGTGATCCGTGAGCTTCAGCCTCAGCAACAGCCTCGCACAATTGAACGCAGGGACTTGCAGTACATTACAATTAGCAAAGAACAGTTGCCTGGGAGTGATAGCCTTTCACCTGATCCTTGGAAACGAGATGCAAAGGAGAAAATGGAGAAACAGCAGCAACAACACCTCTTGGAGATGCTTAGCAAAGAGATACAGGAACTACAGAACAAGCCTGATCGCACGTCTGAAGAGAATGACCGCCTTCGTAAACTTATGCTTGAGTGGCAGTTCCAAAAGCGATTACAAGAGTCCAAAGAGAAAGATGATGATGATGAAGAGGAAGAAGATGATGATGTTGATACAACACTTATCATGCAAAGACTGGAAGTTGAAAGACGGGCAAGGGTAAGAAGAGTAAAATTAGATTTGCAATTTAAGGTTCTGGACCAGTTCCTGTACATTTTTGAAAATGTTTATTGTGGCCATTTATGGCTCAAAAATGGCTCAAAGTCCTAAAATATAGCATGTTTAACATTGAGACTTTTCACCAAACCTTAAGTATCGCAGTGAGCAGTTGGTTATAGTTAGTTGCTATGTTGATGTGTCTTGTAAAACATTTGCCTGGAATACTCTGAAGGGCAAACATATCAGAAGATTGAGTGTCTTACAGGGTAGAGATGATTTGTAGATTATATAATCAAAGCAGTGCGACAAGTATAAGCAATCAAATTGAGAATCAGTTTGTTTTGGCTGAATTATTCTTCACTTCTGTGGTGGAAAATTATAATTAGTAGAACTCCTCAGCGTACACTATCATACATGCTGCTGGAGTCCAGCCCCTGCCCACCTCCCCCACCACCTCCCGTCCTCTGTGGCCCAGAGTATTCCCAGATCCTCCTACTCCCATCTCCTTTAATTATGCACAGGTATAGCTCTCCTACTGTTCCCTCCCTCCCAGACCGTATATACTGTGCACCACCCTCAACTTTCTGCTGCCTTATGGCTTCTGCCTCCCCACCCCGATTCCCAGCTCTGTCATCTTGTGAGCATATTGAGGCACTTCTACAAACAGATACTGCAACTACAGTAGGTATGAGCAATAGCCGCACAGAGGTGAAGAAGGGATGAAAGCAGAGAGGGGCAGAAAAATAATTATGTAGTAGGAAAGAAGCAGAGACAATTTGAAGGGGAAAGTACTTTTTTTTGAGCAACACCATGGAGATGAATTATATTATAACACATTGTGTGTTAGATGGTCTAATGCTTGTTATAATAAAAAGTATCTGTCTCATCATGAGCAATGTCCCACAGCAGATCCACTAGTAGAAATTAAAAATGTAGCTGCTTGTACAAAGGTGCGTGTTTTGGGAAGAAAACCTGCACAAGCAGCTCTCTGAATGGAAGACTGTAGTGAACGTCAGTATAACTTCTCTAGTCTGTTGGACTATTCTCATACGCACCTTCAAGATCCATTATTAAATGCACTGCTTTCTAGTGGATTTATTTTGATTCTTGATTTTCTTTATCAGGATGTCTTTTTTTAAAGAGAACACAACCTCCTGTGCTTTTTCCTTCATATATCTGACATTGAGCTCTTTCTGCTCTAGCTAGGAATGTGCTCAGTGTTCACCAGTGAAAGATTTTCTAATTTTGTTACCTAAGGTAATGAAATCCTATTAGTGAAATAGCACTGTCCAAACTAATGATTTTGCTCTGTCTTTCATTTTCTTCTCCCTGCTGCAGACTGTTCCAGCCATCTCCGTTTTAGATTTGGTATGTTCTCGTTTCTCCTTCCTACTAGTTTTTCCTGCCTGTTTATTCTCTCCTTTGCACACTTATCTCTGGCTCTAGAGACTGCATCTGGAGGCAGTAGTGATTTAGTTTAACTTGTTTGTTGTAAATATGTCAACTAATCATGCTTTTGCCTTTTTTCCTTGTGTGATCTTGATACCTGCTCTAGATTTTTTTTGTGACTTTTTTTAAGAACAGCACATTTATTATTTTGAGCTTTGGAACCAGAATTTGAATGTTTGGGAAAATTGTATGCAAGGACCAGTTTTGTCAAGCAGGCCATTTGTTCTCTCATCTCTCTTCCACCCTCTCTCCTGATCTACTGCAACATTGTTGATTATCAAATATGCCATAATTTCTTCATTGTTTCCCCCAGGTTAACATGCTAACCTTTCACTGTAGCCCTTACTGATGTATGGCAAAGACCCTAGCGAATGGGTAAACTCCATGAAACACCCCCTTGAACAGGCTCGTCACCATAAAATCTTTGTAATATGTATATAGTGCCTCATTAAATCTCCAGTTATTTTCACGTTTGATTCTAATTAGCTGTTACTAGGTCGATTTTTTTTTTAAAAAAGCACAATTCACTTATTTTTGTGTGTTTGAAGATACAAAATCTCGATCTTTCCCCTCTTGCTGCTTTTTAACCAAAGGCTAAGTAGTGTACAACAGCAGCATTGAGCCAAAACTAAGTTTATTCTTCCTCTTCTCCCCTTACCCCCACAATCAGCAGCAGTGTATTTCACCCTGATACTTAGAGTGAGGGATCAATGCTACATACCACATATTAGTGCTTCAATGTGTTGTTACTGTGGATCACATTTTTGAATGGTACTTCTTCTTCCTCACATTTTTGGTGCATTTTCATCACACTTTTCTAACTACTATTAACTTCACTCTAGTCCACATGAAAGTTTTGGTGAGAATTTTTCAAAAACAATTCGGATTCCTCTTTGGTGGTTTTATATTCCTTCCATTTCATCTGCAAGACATTGAGGAAATGTGATTTTAAAATTAATATACAATTCAAACAAAAGCAATAACATGAGAATATACAGCTTTTCTAAATACGCTGTTCCATTTTTATGTATTAAATACAAGTCTATCTCTTTTGCTTTTCTGTGCCTTTATACATAACCAGCCAACCAGAATGTCACAATTTCTCTGGTTTATTATGAGCCCCTTAAAGTAGTGACTTGAGGTTTATTTTGCAGAAAAAGCTACATGTCACTGGAGGTGAACTCTTTTTATTCATTCATGGGATATGGGCGTCGCTGTAAGGCCAGCATTTATTGCCCATCCCTAATTGCCCTTGTGAAGGTAGTGCCGAGCCACCTTCTTGAACCGCTGCAAACCATGTGGTGAAGGTTCTCCCACAATGCTATTAGGTAGGAAGTTCCAGGATTTTGACCCAGCGACAATGAAGGAACGGCAAAATATTTCCATGTTGGGATGGTGTGTGACTTGGAGGGGAACGTCGAGGTGGTGGTGTTCCTATGTGCCTGCTGTCCTTGTCCTTCTAGCTGGTAAAGGTCCTGTGTTTGGGAGTTGCTGTCGAAGAAGCCTTGGCCAGTTGCTGCAGTGCATCCCGTAAATGGTACACACTGCAGCCACATTGTGCCAGTGGTGAAGGGAATGAATGTTTCGGGTGGTGGATGGGGTGCCAATCAAGCAGGCTGCTTTGTCCTGGATGGCGTCAAGCTTCTTGAGTGTTGTTGGAGCTGCACTCATCCAGGCAAGTGGAGAGTATTCCATCACGCTCCTGACTTATGCCTTGTTAAGTTTCTGGTCAATGGTGACCCCAAGATGTTGATGGGGGATTCGGTGATGGTAATGCCGTTGAATGTCAAGGGGAGGTGGTTAGACTCTCTCTTGTTGGAGATGGTCATTGCCTGGCATTTGTCTGGTGCGAATGTTACTTGCCACTTATCAGCCCAAGCCTGGATGTTGTCCAGGTCTTGCTGCATGCGGGCACGGACTGCTTCATTATCTGAGGGGTTGCAAATGTAACTGAACACTGTGCAATCATCAGCGAACATCCCCATTTCTGACCTTATGGAGGGAAGGTCATTGATGAAGCAGCTGAAGATGGTTGGGCCTAGGACACTACCCTGAGGAACTCCTGCAGCAGTGTCCTGGGGCTGAGTTGATTGGCGTCCAAAACCACTACCATCTTCCTTCGTGCTAGGTATGTCTCCAGCCACTGGAGAGTTTTCCCCCTGATTCCCATTGACTTCAACTTTCCTGGGCTCCTTGGTGCTACACTTGGTCAAATGCTGCCTTGATGTCAACCCTCACCTCACCTCTGGAATTCAGCTCTTTTGTCCATGTTTGGACCAAGGCTGTAATGAGGTCTGTAGCCGAGTAGTCCTGGCAGAACCCAAACTGAGAATTGGTGAGCCGGTTATTGGTGAGTAAGTGCTGCTTGATAGCACTGTCAATGACACCTTCCATCACTTTGCTGATGATTGAGAATAGACTGATGGGGCGGTAATTGGCCGGATTGGATTTGTCCTGCTTTTTGTGGACAGGACGTTGTCGGGTAGCTGCCAGTGTTGTAGTTGTACAGGAATGTCTTGGCTAGAGGCGCAGCTTGTTCTGGAGCACAAGGCTTCAGCACTACAGCCGAGATGTTGTAGGGGCCCATAGCCTTTGCAGTATGCAGTGCACTCAGCCGTTTCTTGGTATCACCTGGAGTGAATCGAATTGGCTGAAGACTGGCTTCTGTGATAGTGGGGATATCGGGAGGAGGCAGAGATGGATCATCCACTCGGCATTTCTGGCTGAAGATGGTTGCAAATGCTTCAGCCTTGTCTTTTGCACTCGTGCTGGACTCTGCCATCATTGTGGGTGGAGATGTTCACAGAGCTCCTCTTCCCGTTAGTTGTTTAATTGTCCACCTCCGTTCACAACTGGATGTGGCACGACTGCAGAGCTTTGATCTGACCCATTGGTTGTGGAATCGCTTAGCTCTGTCTATAGCATGTTGCTTCCACTGTTTAAATGCATGTAGTCCTGTGTTTTAGCTTCACCAAGTTGGCACCTCATTTTTGGGTACGCCTGGTTATGAATAGAAATTACTATTGTTTTCATAACGGTGGGCTGGAAATTTGATTAATGAAAGGGCTGTTCTAAACATTCTTTTTACATACTATATTCAACAATTAATTTTAATATTTTAAATCTTCTTCTGGAAAAGTTTTTACACTGAGTCTGAAAGTTGCTTTGGAATACCACTTTCGATCAGCAAGCTTGCTGGTATACTGGTGCTTATGGACAGGAAAGGTGTGCCACCATATTTGACCCAAGGATGGGAAAATATACTTTTTTAAAAGCCTGTTGCCCTCATAAACAAAAGTGGTGATGGTTCCATTGGGTTTATATGTTAAACTTTTTTTAAGTTATTAATATCTCTGTTTCAGATGCATCCCATTTAACTGTGTCTGAACTTTTGGTTTGAGATATGATTAAAGTATCTTTTTTATATCTTTACAGATAAAGGTATGTGTTACAATGTGGACAGAATACTGCATTCGTCGAACTGAAATTACTAACCATTTTTTCCCCCTGTAGGAATGGGTTTGATTAAGTATGCCTTTTTGTGAATGTTCAACATTTACTTACTGCATGTAGTTGAATTTGTCAGAAAGACAGTCTCTAATGTGAGTTTGGTAGTGGTCACAACTCAAAATGCAGCTTGTACATTGCACTCAGCACTACCCACAAATCAGTGATGATGTACATTTGTAACTGCAGATTTTTCCATTCAATAGTTGAACATTTCGGTTTGGTCCTCTTCTTCATTTGTTTGATAAAGTTGAATTTAACTCTTTGTAAAAACTTCAGTATGAGTAAGCTATAAATTACTACTTGGGTGGAGAATTCATAGAAACCCCCCATTGTGTGCTGCAGAATTGGGGTCATTTGTGAGGATGGAAGTCATGCTTGAACTGATTGTTTACATTGCTCTTGTGGGAAAAACTGACACCTCAAGAGAGTCAAATTCTGCCAACAAAATGTGTTTGGGGAAATTACCTAACTGGTTAGTATAAATAGAAATTTAAGGCAGTACAGTGGGCTGAGCACTTCTTAAACTGTTTCAAGGTGAAAAAGTCAGTTCTAGCAGTGCAAGGATAGATCTTATGCCACACCAAGTGGTCTGCTCACTGATGCCACACTGCAGATGTATCAGAGTTGGTGGTGATGTGCTGCAAGACTAGCATCAGGGTGGTGCAAAAGAAAGCTCTTTACCGATGCCTAATGTGGCATAAGTTACTAGTAATATGCTATAAAGACATCTAAGAGAACTCCAATTCTTGTGTTTAAAAGTCAATATTAACAAATTAATTGCAGTTGCAAGATGAGGAACGCAGACGTCATCAGCAGCTGGAAGATATCCGAAAGCGAGAAGCAGAAGAAAGAGCAAGACAAGATGACGAGCGTCATCGTCAAGAGGAGGAGCGAGCAAGAAGAGAAACTGATGAAAAGGTTGAAGAGACTTTTTTGAGTGTACATTTACTTTATCTATCTGTGTTCCCAGGAACCATCAAGTCAGTCTTGAGGCTTTCCTATTTACAGTTCCTTCTGACTGCATCACCACTTTAATGTATCAAAAAAGCATTTTTCTTTAATACGGTTGTTTCTTCACCCCAGAATTGTTTGTGGGTTTCAGTACTGGTAATGACTTGGAAAAAGTTTATTACCTTTGTCCCTGCCCCCACAGATTAAAATAATACTGGTTTTCTTTCTCTTGCTAGTCTTCCACACCCATGAGAACCTTGAGGCAGGCACCAATCCCAGTCCTCAACAATTCCTGCTCTTAGCTAGCCTCTTGGAGGCATGCAACCAGCAGCCTTTTGGAGATGACATCGGTATTGTTGTTTCCTTTGATGAGTCATCTGAACTCCATCTGGTGTGTTCCCACAGTAGTTAAGTCAAGACTAGGAAATCAGAGGGGTTCAAACCTTGTCTTCCTCCTTTGTTTTGTGGGGAAATTTTGAGTCCACTTGCTTGTATCTCTGCAGCATTGCAATGGAGATTTGGAGCTCTGGACAAAGTGACTGAACTTACATCTTTCGGTCCTATGGCGCACCTTGTTGGTGCTCCTACCCAGTGTGTACCCATGTCAGCAGCATTAAATTTTAAGATTCTAACAATACTGCCTTTGAATAAATCATAGTTTTTAAGACTCAACATATCTAAAATCGAATTGCATGATGAACATCAAGGAATAAGGTTGGTTCTTTCACTAATTCATTGAGGAATAAATCTGAACATTTTCTTTTAAATATTCCTTTACAAAGGGAACAGTGTGGCACAGTAGGTTAGACACTGGGACTTGAATTCAAATCCAATGCAGATTGTTGGGATGAAAATCTCCTCTGTTTGTAGTTGTGACGTGAGATGAGTTTGGGCAATCTTAATTCAATTCCAAGTCGCCATGGGCCCACAGCACAGTACTGCCCCAATTTGGCATAAGGATAGTTGATGTGGAAAATGGAAAAGATGCTATCCTGGTGCAGTAGGGCATGCTATTCTGAGGTTAGTGCTGAAGCACATTATTGGGGCTTTGTATTTGGCTGTAGTGTGCTTGTTGCTGACACTGGGTGCCTGAAATGAGAAGTATTTCATGCCCCAGCACTGACATCCTTCACCTTGATCTCACAATTTTCTTTTAAAATTAAACTTAGAAAAATTCCAAATTCCTTGCCAGTTGGTACTCAGTACAATTTCTTAGTGATTCTGTACTTCCAACAATCAAGTCAGTTGTGTGAGACATCTATCAGTTAGTTATCTCCAGTTGCATTTTGTTACCCCACTTAATGTACCAAAAAGAGCACATCTATGTAGTATAGATTCTTCACACTACTATTGGTTTTAGATTTCGATTCTAATAATGACCTTGGACAACTTTATGTTGTGTGCCAGGTCGCTAAGATGGTTGCCCTAAATTTATGCAAGCTGTTCATTGCATCCCATGAAAGCATACTTCCTCCTGGCTGACTCATAGAATAATACAAGGAGTGGGAGATTGGGGAGGGAAAAGAAAGAGTAGCAATGTACAATTCCTGCTTTTCTCATAATTGTATGGGGTGAGAAGATGCAAATGCACGTTCTACTTTTTGGAGTTGTAGCGATGTGGGTAGTTTCTACTAAATTTTTATAATGTACAAGAATAATTTTCGCTTCCTGGGGCGAGAATAAGTTAATTCTGCTAAAGGAAATTTTATCTAAATCTAGCACAGCACAAGAGGAGAATGGGTTTTTAGTGTTTGCTATATAAAGTTCTCCAAACCTATCACATCTGACTTTTAAAAAAATCACATGTTTTTGGTGGATTTGGTTTGAAGCTAAGTAAAAATAGGGGGCAGAAAAGTCCTGTTGTGAGTTTGTACATCCTGCCTAATAGAACTTTCTGCTTTCCATAGAGAAGACAGGAAGAAGAGTATTATACACGTTTGGAGGCTGAAAGGCGTAGACAACAGGAAGAAGCTGAGAGGAAGTTGCTACAACCTGATGAACCTGGTCTGTACAGGCCTCCCCTTCCACGGGACTATGCTTCTGAAACCCAGCAGTATGAGTTTCCTCCCCCACCCCATTCATCTAACGCTCCTCCCCCTCCTCAGAGAAACATCTCTTACATCAAAACACAGATCGTCTCCCCTGACACAGTTTACACTGCCAAGTTTGTCCCATACAATGATGAGGATGAGGAAGATGCAAATCTTTCAGGTCAGGATAAGTACTCCAGCACAAGAAAGTCGTATGGTGATATCCCTCCTGCCCCTAAGCAGCCGCCATTCATTTGTCAACCCCGCCCGGTTTCAGATGGCTACTATCTTTCAAACTCATTCCGACCACCATCTGCCAATGCCAACAGTACTGCTCCAAAAGCTGGTGTGCCCCCTCCCCCTCCAACCAAACTGAACTTCATACCACAGAGTGGTTCTAAAGGTAGAGACGAGTACAAGTAACATTCTTATACCTTATTTCCTTTTAGACATTTGGATTTTCTAAGCTGTTCTAACTTCCTTAGAGAGAATGTAACTATAATTGTTTCCTGATGTACAAGTCTCTTCCTCCAAAATAACACAAAATTTTCACTTGATTCTGAAATCAATCAATCGTTTTACCCTTAAAGTCACTGAATATTCTCTTTCCAACTTCTTATCTTCAGATTCTCCTGTCCTCACAAATTAAATATTTTTAGTTGCACTCCCCTTATATTCTTAGTGAATGCCTGATTCTTAATTTTTTTTTAGTTTGTTCCAATCAAAGTACTGTTGGTTTTGGCTTTGATTCTGTTCTGTTCTGTGAATGAATGGACCCCAAAAGCCCCTCTCCATATACTGGAAGAGAATGTGGCACTTATAACACAATGGTATGCTTGCAGTTTTTAATCCATTTTGAGGATTGTTTCAAGCCTTATCTTTTACTATTCACGTGGCAAAGGGGAACTGATCTGGTGTGACCTAACTTAGCATTATGAGTAATTAGTTGTGAACCTACAACAGACTCCACTTGTTGAGATTATGTAAATGTGTGCATCTTAACTAATATGCAGCAAAAAATTTAAATTTAACAAGTGACTATATAAACAAATTGTTTAATACTAGTAGGTAAATGAAGGTTTCACAACTGTTTGCCAATGATGCTTAGAATGCAATGTGGCTGTAGAATTTGATTACTCTAAAATATGGTCCATGTTGCATTCACATTCTCTTTAATCATCACCTAACACTGTCATCTGCCTTAAATCATCCGCTCCGCTTTTAAAAAAAATATTACTAATGCATTAGTCATGCTTTTGAATGGTAGTAAAGGAAACCTAAGTTTAGTTTGAAATTTTTGCTTTACATTGCAAAAAAAAGCCACATAATTTTAAGAGAAATCACACAGAAAACATTACAAAATCTTTGAAATAAAATTATTCATTTTGAATTCTTTAAGTATGGGTTAATATACAATTGCAGAGTTCTTTTTGCTCTGGACCTAACTCACTTGGAACTTTATTTTTCAGTAAGTCACCAAATGTTTCTATTAACTTATTTTTCAGGTTATATTTTGAAGATTAAAGCAAAGTATTAACTTTAATCTATAAGATTTAGTGTTGTAAATGACTGCAGCTTGTTTCCTCATAGGATTGTGGTATTGTGACAGTTGTATGACGATTGGAGGCAGGATGATGTGTGTTATGGGACAGTAGAAAATAGCAGTGAAAGCTTTTATGAGTAACCTTCAAGAAGTGAACACAGCAGAGATTAATTACAGCAGGTTTGAAAATAATGGAAGAACAGTTTAAAAGGTTGTTGGACATTGTGGTTATGTAGCACACTGGTTTCAGAAATCCACTCAACAATCTATATTCAGTTAACGTATATAAAGGGAAAAATAAGTTTGAACCTAGCTTGGGGGAAGGGAGAGAAAGATGGTCTTTTACAATGGTTCTTAAATTTAAAATACAGTGAAACCTGTATAAATGGACGGTCCCAAAAACAGACACCTGCAAAAAAAAAAATGGAGGGCTTATTGAGAGACCCAAATAACTTGTATGATAAAATATACAAGAGGCACTCTGAAACCACGGACATTGGCAAATTACAAACTACAGACAGCCTTCAGTGCACCAAGCTCTTTTTATGACTTAAAACATGGCACACAGACTGAGTCGGGATCACTAGCGCTTCGTCTTGCAGCTTGCCTCCTTTCTGCCCCAAATTCTTGAGATCAGTGTATGCAGGTCAGCGCAAGGCAGCTGTGGGTTTTGTGAAAGAAACTGCTTTTGTGGAGCAGGTAGCTCTACTCAGCATCCATAGTGGAACTTCCTTCCTAGCCTATGCCAGCTGATATTGTAAACGGTTCCCTCTCCTCAGATACTGTCCCCCTCCCTTTCAAATCTCATGTCATCACCACCTTCCTCACCCTTGTAAACAATTTTACAACACCAAGTTATAGTCCAGCAATTTTATTTGAAATTCACAAGCTTTTGGAGGCTTCCTCCTTCCTCAGGTGAATGTTGCTCCACAACATTCACCTGAGGAAGGAGGAAGCCTCCGAAAGCTTGTGAATTTCAAATAAAATTGCTGGACTATAACTTGGTGTTGTAAAATTGTTTACAATGGTCAACCCCAGTCCATCACTTGCATCTCCACATCATTCCTCACCCTTGACCTCTCTGCCGTTGCCTCCTCTGCCCCAACTCCTTTCCTCAAGTCCTTGAACATGTTATTGCCTCCCAAATCCATGCTCATCTTTCTCACAACTCCATGTTTGAACCTCTCCAATCAGATTTCCTAATCAAAGTCACAAATGACAACGTCTGTGACTGACCGTGATGCACTGTCTTTTCTCGACCTCTCTGCAGCCTTTGGCAAGGTTGACCACACTATCCTCCTCCAACACCTCTCCTCTGTTGCCTAATTGAGTGGAACTGCCCTTGATGAATTGTTTTCACTATTACCCATCCAGTTGTAGCCAGAGAATCTCCTGCAATAGCTTCTCTTCCCACACGCACCCTGTTACCTCTGGTTTCCCCCAAGGAATTATCCTTGGCCCCGTGTTGTCAGCATCCTTGTCCAACATCCAGTCCTGGATGAGCTGCAATTCCCTTCAATTAAACATTGGGAAGACCGAAGCCATTGTCTTCAGCTCCTGCCACAAACTCAGTTCCATCGTCACCGATTCCATCACCCTCCCAGGCCACTGTCTCGGGCTGAATCAAACTGTTTGCAGCCTCCGTGTTCTATTTGACCCTGAGCTGAGCTTCCAGCCCCGTATCCTCTCCATTACAAAGACTACCTACTTCTACATTGCCCTTCTCTGCCTCTGCCTCAGCTTTGCTACTGCTGAAACTGCTTTTATTACTTTGAGACTGGATTATTCCAATGCTTTCCTGGCCAGCCTCCCATCTTCCACCCTTCATAAACTTGAGCACATTCAAAACTCTGCTGCCCAGCACCAAGTCCCTCTCACCCATTGACTCCCAGTCAACCAAAGCCTTGAATTTAAAATTCTCATCTTTGTGTTCAAATCTCTCCATGGCCTCTCCCCTCCCCATCTCTGTAACCTCCTGCAGCCTAATAATCATGGGAAATTTCAACTACCCCCAAATAAACTGGCAAGAAGAGGTAGGGAAATGGAGTTTTTACAGTGTGTGCAGGACTCCTTTCTTACCCAGTATGTGAAAAACCCAACAAGAGAGGAATCACTGGATCTAGTAATGGGAAATGAACCAGAGCAGAAAAGAGAAGTAAGCATAGGAGAACATCTAGGCAATAGCGATCATAACATAAGGTTTAAAATAATAATTAAGAAAGACATAAGTAAGACAAAGACCAAAGTAATAGATTGGAATAAAGCTAATTTTGAGGGGGTGATTGGAACTAGGGAAGGCAAACTGGAAAATAAATTTAACAGACAAAGATAGAACAGCCGTGGGAAATATTTGAAACAGTGATCAATAGAGTTCAGGAGAAATATATCCCCCTTTTTTAAAAAAAAACAAACTAGCCAATAATAAAACACCAAGAGTGAATAAAGAGAAGGGCAAAATTGAAACTGAAGAAAAAAGCATACTCTAAGTACAGTTAAGGAGAGGGAATATGAAAGGATTAGGAAAGCAAAGAGGAACTACGAAATTAAATTATCAAGAAATATAAAAAGAAATAGTAAAGTATTCTACAGCACATAAATAACACAAGAAAAATCAGGATAGGGATAGAGCCACTAAGGGATGCACAAGATAAATTCACAGGTAGTGACAGCAAAATGGCAGAAATATTGAATAGCTACTTTGCCTTAGTGTTTACCAGGGCGAATAACAAGGTGGGCTTGGCATTAGAAGAAGAGATCAAAAAAGATATCAAGACATTTAAGATAGAAAGGGGGGAGATAATTGATACACTAATCAAACTTAGAGAGGATAAAACACCTGGTCCAGAAGCTAGGGAGGAGCTAGCAGAGGCACTATTGCAAATATATAAAAATTCAATAGAAAAGGAAATAGTGCCAGAGGACTGGCAGACAGCTAATGTTATTCCCATATTTAAATATAGAGATGGAACAAGTCCAGGGAACTATAGACCAGTTAGCTTAACGTCGGTGGTAGGAAAGATAATGGAATCGTTACTCAAAGATGTATTAGAAAAACATCTAGAAAACAGAAATATAGTAAAGAATAGTCATTACGGATTTCAGAAGGGAAAGTCAAGCCTGACCAACCTTATTGAATTCTTTGAAGAAGTAACAGAAAGAGTAGACAAGGGTAATGTATATAATATATTTGTATATAATGTAATATATTTGGATTTTCAAAGCGCCTTCGATAAGGTACCGCGTTCTAGACTCATAACTACGGTCAGAGCATGTGGAGTCAGGGAACATGTAGCAGTATGGATAGCAAGTTGGCTACAAAACAGAAAACAGCGAGATGGAGTTAAGGGTAGCTACTCAGATTGGCAAAAGGTGGGAAGTGGTGTTCCACAGGGATTGGTGCTGGGACCACTATTCACAATTGACACTAACTATTTGGATTTGGGAATCAAGTACAGTTTCAAAATTTGTGGACGGCACCAAATTAGTTTTTGGAGGGTGTGGGGGGGTGGGTGTGTAGTTAATACAAAGGAGGAATGCGTCAAAATGCAAGAGGTCATTAATAAACTTGCAGAATGGGCTTGTATTTGGCAAATGAATTTCAGTATAGATAAGTGTGAGGTGGTGCATTTTGGTAGGAAGAATAAAGAGGCCAAATACTGCTTGAATAATAAGAGTCTAAATGGGATAGAGGAGCAAAGGGATACAGATCCACAAATCACTAAAAGTAGCGACGCAGGTTAATGCCATAAAAAAAGCAAATCAAGCACTGGGGTTCACTTCTAGAGGGATAGAATTGAAAAGCAGAGAAGTTATGTTAAACTTGTGAACCTTGGTTAGACCACACTTGGAATTCTGTGCACAATTCTGGTCTCCATACTATAGAAAGGATATAGAGGCATTGGAGAGGGTGCAAAAAAGATTCACAAGAATGATACCAGAACTGAGAAGATATACTTATCAGGAAAGGCTGAACAGGCTGGGGCTCTTTTCTCTAGAAAAGAGAAGGCTGACGGGTGACTTGCTGGGGAGTCCAAAACTAGAGGTCATAAATATAAAATAGTCGCTAATAAATTCAATAGGGTATTCAGGAGAAACTTCTTTACCCAAAGAGTGGTAAGAATGTGGAACGCGCTACTACAAGGAGTAGTTGAGACAAATAGCATAGATATACTTAAGAGGAAGCTAGATAAGCACACGAGGGAGAAAGGAATAGAAGGGTATGCTGATAGGGTTAGATGAAGTAGGGAGGGAGGAGGCTTGTATGGCGGCATAGACCAGTTGGATCAAATGGCCTGTTTTTGTGCTGTAGTTTCGATGTAGCCCTTCAAGAACTCTGCATTCCTCCATTTCTGGCCTCTTGTGCATCCCCGATTTCCTTTATCCCACTGTTGGCAGCCGTGCCTTCAGCCATATCAACCCTAAGATTTGGAATTCCGCCACCCCCCCCCCCCCCCCCCCCCCCCGCCAAACCTCTCTACCTCTCTCTCCTTTAAGACCTTCTTAAAACCTACCTCTTTAACTGAGCTTATAGTCGCCGTCCAATATCGTATATCCCCTTCTTTGGATCTGTGTCAATTTTTATCTGACTACACTCCATGGGACATTAAAGGCGCTATATAAATGCGAATTGTTACAGCGATGTAGTAAAGCCAAGCTTTTATTTATCCAGATAACTTTCAGTCATCAGCGGACTAGGATCACTGCTGTTAGAAGACTGGAATCTGCGATCCTAGTTATGCCCACATGGCTGATCATCAGCGCTAAAAGTAAACTGATGCAACAAGTTTTGTTGCTTCATCTTGGTAACTTAAGGAAAACATTGTTCCCCTTTCAAATTTGGGATATTCCTTACTAGAATTTGTAGTTATGGAAACACGTTTTGAGGATTACTTTCCTACCGTTCAGTTTCAAGAATTGAATGCTCACATTGTGCATATTTGTTTGCATCTAATTATTTCCTAGTTGTGATGTAAGCCTTTCAAGCTAAATATTTTATTTATTAATTTAGGATTTATTACTTATGGAGGGTCAACAGCAAGTAGCATTGGAGCAAATGAAGTTTACAAAGGCCCAAGAGAGAAGCGTCTTGAGCAGAATAAAGGGTAAGGTTGAAAAGAAAGGTGATTGTTGGCTGAAAAGCTAGCACTCTAGGAAATCACTGAAAGACAACTGTTCTACTGCATGTATACAAACATTTTATGTGCATATACCTATGTTTGGGATGTATGTTGAATCCAAAGTTTCTGAAGGTACAAGACCTTTGTCAAACTTATTCTTCAGATGCTTTCCAAAATAGCCTCTTAATGATCTTTTCCTATTGGATCAATCAGTTCAGTCTTGGACTAAGACCACAGGCTGTTACCTAATCCACAGCTGCATTGTATTAATCTTAGCAGCTGGAAGGGAGTAGGACTGTGACCAGTTGTCAGATTAGAGCCTATGGTTTAGACTTGACCCATGTGGCTGACTAAAATGCACACTTAATAAATAAATACAGAAAATGGTACATTACTACAGCTCCATTATTAATCCAAGTTGGTTCAGTCCCCTCCACAAAGTGTTAGGGATATTTTGAGAACTACTTTTGGATTAAAGAAATTGCAACTTTTACAGTGGAAAATGCAAAAAAATTAATACACTGTTCAACAAGGAGAACAGGAAGTGATTCTAACAGACAGCAAGGGAGCTACAGCTCTTATCACTGAATTCTAGTAGCTATATGGAATTAGCATCACATCTATATAAAAGCACAAATAATGTCTGTGCTCATTAACAGTTGCACCTCCTTGTTACCTAAATAACAAGAGGTTGAATGGGTGAGGGTGAAACCGCCACAGTCCTGAGGTTTATTGGAATTAGCCTGATTACTCCCTTCTAAAAGTGGCAAGTCTGAAAGCTTTTTTCTGAGTATTAATACTAGGAGATTGGTGGGGGTCAGGGTGGGAAATGTCATCTACAGTGCATTAGCATGCAGCCTTATAATTCTAACAGCTTTAAATTGCATATTTATCTTGATTGAATCACGTAAAACCCATCTACGAATTATAGGTAGTCACGATTTCATTATTTGACTGGTTTGTGTTTTAGTGTGCCAGCAAGCTCCCCTTTTCATTACAAAGGTTTCACCTTGGACTGGTGGAAAGCTCAAAATTTAAATAAACTTTCCAACTTCAATTTGTTCTCTGTCAAATTTCCACCTGCAAAGGCTGATCCCCTTCAGATGTATCTGGAACTGGACCAAGACTCAGCATTAATCCTTTGCATCAGCAAATGAAATCAATGTGCAAGTAGATATAGTGTAAGATGATGAATATTTCTGGTCACTGAGCTGCAGTAGCTTCCAAGGACCCGGCTCCTCAAAGCTCGGGGAATGGAGAAAATTGTGCAGGTTGTGAAGAAACAATTGAGCACTTGGTCAGTGACTGTATATTAGTTAATTCTGATAATGAAGGGATTGTCAAACTGAAAAATAATACATCAAAGTGATTTCTGGAACAGAATAGTTTCCTCCATGTTGGTCTTTTTTTTAATATAAAATCATGTAAAAGTTTAACTGTCCAAGAGAAATTACACCATTGCTGTAGCTCATCAGTTATCTGCCAGCATTCTTATAGGTAGCTTTATAATTAGCTTTAATCTGTGACCTGAATTTTCTCTGTGTGTGTGTGTGTGTGTGTGTGTGTGTGTGTGTGAGAGAGATTTTTTAACAAGTACATTTTAAGAGTCAATTTCCCCCCTCCCCCTTTCCTCCTGGGGTATCCGCACAATATTTTGAGATCTAAGTGCCCCAACATTAGGTGCTTATGTGAGGGGACAAGGTTCGTCACTCTGCTGTTTTTGGAGGTGTTTCTCTGTTTAATGATGGAGCAGGTGTACAGTCCTTACCTGAATTCAGCACCTGAACAGAGAAGATGGATTAACCTTTGAATGTAGACTCTCTGAAGGGTCCACACCAGAATTAAAATTAAGCTGTTTCTACTGTATTAGGTTTGAATACGATCAGGTGCTAGGACAGGTATTTACGTTTATATTTGGGTGCAGTATACTGATTACATTATTTGTAACTATTAAGTTCCTTAAATGCAATAACATTTATTATAGGCTGTCGAGTGAACAATGTGCAGAAAGTTTAACTAAGTTTATGTTGAAATGTTTGAGGTCCACAGAAAGAAGAAAAAGTACTGGAGGTCTGATTTTGAGCCCAGATCTGTATTTGGGTGTTCCTGACCGAGAGGTTGCTACAGTGTGTATTTACACTGTCAGTAATTTAGATTGAAGCTTTGCTATTTCCTGTGTGGTAACTGTCAATTGGAAAGGCTCAGAGTTCAATTGGGACATACTTGGCAATCGCAATCGCAATAGCTGCAGCAAAAGCTTCCCAAAATCCAAGCATCTATTCTTTTCAGTATTGGTTGATGCTGTTGTCTCTTACTACCCAAAGATCAGGTGGGGGGAGGAAAGATGCCTGGATACTTTAGTGATTTCTGAACTAGCTCAGAGGATAAGAACCTGAAACAGAAAGAAAACGGATGCATAGGAAAGAAACAAAATGGAAGAAGAAATTTGAGGAAGGTTGAGCTCTTACACTCAGTAAGGTGACATTTTAAAATTGGCAGTAGTACACAGAAATGTATTGGTGATATTAAACATACTTTATCAATTACATGTGTTTGCTGAAAAATGCAGCTAATAATTGTAAAAAAATACATCTGGACTATAATTTTGCACATTCCAGCATACTAATTTTCACTTTTTTTTACACAGCCAAGACCCAGAAGCACCAGTTGTGAAAGGATCCCCAGAAAACCTAACATTTAAAGAACGCCAACGTCTTTTCTCACATGGACAGGATATTTCCAACAAGGTGAAGGCATCACGGAAACTGATGGAACTAGAAAATGAGCTGAACACAAAATAAAATTGGCGCCTTAGTAACTTCTTAATGAAAAGCTCAGTACAAAATGTTTCTATGCTAGTTTGTACAGAGTGTTTAAATTTTTGACTATTGCAACTGTAAAATAGGATGTGGGAAGTGAAATTTCCACTATGGTGAGTTGCATACCAAGAATATTATAATTTAGCTATACAAATTGAGCACTGTTAAATGTTTTTCGTTAATAAAATTAAATGAAGGTAATGGTCACTTTTACAAAGAGTTTCGGGGTTCTGATTTTCTGGCATACACAGAGTGCACTACACCTGGAGATAGCATATGATGAAGCAAAATGGCGTAATACAGAATTGTTAACTTGTAATGTAGAAGCTTTTAAATGTATTGAAAGAATTTTTGCTTGTCCAGCAGCTGGTGCCTCAATTGTTTCAGCTATGCATTAGGTGGCTAATAAATGGGAAGTGTGGACCTCATTCTACTTACAAAAAAAGAAAAAAGCTTTCTTCTATGCGCAGTTTAATAGAAATTGTTATGATTCCAACCAAACTTTCCTCTTAGCTACGTGTTCTGAACTGGATTTTAAAGTTATTGAACAATTTTATGTATAATATTGTGGTCTATAATTGTATTTAGAGATAAATGCACACATCTAAACATAGAGTAGACTTCCACTGCCTTAGGAATGGAATCACTTTATATGAAATGTACGATAATTAAAACGTCTAATGAAGATTGAAGTGTAAATATTTTTTTTACTTATTGAACTGTTTCTTATTTGGAACAGAAGAGTGCTGTACCATTTCAACTGTGTAACAAGAAGCAGTAGAGAAAGTAAATGGGAGTAAACCCCCTCATGAAGGAAAAATTTGGACTTGCCATATGTAAGGCTGAGCAAATGCTTGGGTGATTGCCAGAGTCCTGAATACCAACAGCATGGTACAAACAGCTGGAACAAATTAGTGTCATTTTATAAATGAAAAATAAACTGCTGCTGTTTCTGTGCTGCTGCTGGTATTCAGAGCTGATCTGGGAGGAAAACTGGTATTTTTCATATAGTTTTTCATGGATTCTGTTGGGTTTACAGAGTTCTTTTTGTGGTCACCACTAGAGTGCTGTTAAACTGTGTTTACTGAACATCAGAACTGCTGTAGTATCTTATTTCTACTGTATTTCACTTGCAACCTATTTTTAATAAATTACTTTGTATGTATTCAAAAGTTAACCTGTCTTTTGCCTGAAGTACTTAAATATCAGAGTTTTTCAAATTATGACATTAACTGGGTATGAACGTGCATCATTTTAAGCATTATTGTGCCATGCTTTGCATGAAACTAGATTTTAAAATTCTGTTTTACAAGTTTCATGGTATAATGGACAAGGTGATCATTCTTGATTAGAAACTTTAATTTTGGTGTTTACCAGGAAATTTAATCCTTAAAAATCCTCTTTCCACGTTCCCCCCCCGCCCCAAAAAAGAACTGATAGCCATTCAAAAGCGGGGGAGGTACATATGTGGTAAGATGTTGGACAAAGATTTATTTTAAAAAATTTGTTTTCACAATGTGGGTGGTGTGGCAAGGCTGCATTTATTGCCCATACCTACTTGCCCTGAGAAGGTAGTGGGCTTTCTCTTGAACTGTTGCAGCCCTTGTAATGCTGGTGCTCCCACAATGGTTTTGGGAAGGGAATACCAGGATATTGATCCTGCAACAATGAAGATACGGAGATATATGTCAAAGTCAGAGTGGTGTGTAACTTGGGAGGGGAACCAGGAGGTGATTGTGCTCACAGCGTGGCTACTTTTGTTGTTCTCTGTGGTACAGGTCACTGAGATGGGGTGGGGGTGGTGGTGTTGGAGGAGCTATTGAAGTTACATTGGTGAATTGCAGTTCTTCTGTATATAGTACATACTGCAGTCCCATTGTGGCAGTGATAAAGAGGGTGAATATTGAGTCCAATAACATTTACAATAATTATATTGCATAGGAAGTTATTTAATGTAATGCGTTCTGCAATTCAAATATTGCAATTTTTAAATTCTGGGGATACAAACGTCACTAGCAAGGCCATCATTTATTGCCCATTAACTCAAATCAAAATCTCATTATAGAGAGCTCTTTTACAAGTGCACGAAACATTGTATCAACTGCTTCTAATTTATTACTCCATATATGATGTACATGTTCAAGCTTTATGCTGTGCACTAGATCTTTTGGCCTAGCCAGAGTCAAAAATCATCAGTTACGATTGCACTTTCTTCATAAACATTATTTAAGTTGTCTTATGCTTGAGCATGTAAATGATAGGAATTGGTGCTACAATTACAGGCCTCAAGTATTGCAATCAGCAGGTATTTGAGCAAGGCAGAATACAAGATATTAAAGCAGCAAAGCACTCACTCAATAGATCCAAGATAGGAAACTATTAAAGTATTTCTCTCTTCCCTGTTTTATCCTCCATGCCTCTCTTGAAGGTGACTTATGCTGCCGTATAGCTCCATGAGTTCTGGCAACCCTTTGTACTTTGTGCAACTTGCATTTTTCTTGTTCTAGGTATGGATTGCAAATGTACTGTAGGTATCTTAGTCATAGAATCAGTGATTGTAATAAAATATCAGCACCTATTTTTTTATAAAATGCTTTTAGCATTCCTGATATTGCAACTGTTTGTTCTGTATAACATTTGTAACTAACTCTTGGTTAGCCCTTAATTTCTACAATAGAAAGATTTGCAATTATACAGCCTACTTTTTCATTTTTTAAACCTAATAATCTTGAACCCCTCTGATTGCCCAGTGAGCAATGGAGCCATACAGACCAGGAAGGCCCCGTGGGTAGAATCCTGGTTTTTGCTGAGTTTGCTGATCTCAGTTGGGTTGTAGTAGGTGTACTGCAAATGGCCTCACTTCCCACTCCTGATTGCCATCCATTTACCCCTTAGTAGTGTGTTGGGTGAGAAGGGGATTTGGGCTTGGTTGTGATGATGAGTGGTTGAATAGCCTGCTGAAACTCGCTGTCAAGGCTCTCACATAATAGCCACTTGTGGAAGATTCTGGAGGGCAACCCATGTCCAGCAAGGATTCAACATTGCCAGGAGGGGAGAAGAGAAAACTGAGGAAGAAAGAATTCTGTAATAATCTTGATATATCTAGTATAAATGATGGCTGGAAGACTCCGCGGACTAATTTAACAGGGACTTTACAACTGCTGAGATTAAATGGTGAAGAAAATGAAAGTATTTTCAAGTAATATGTTTCCTTCGTATGGAAATGGTACAGCAAAGGGCCACAATAATGATTCTCAGCTAAACAAAACTGTAGTTACTTGAGAAGCTTAAAAAGCTGGGCCTGTTCACTTCAGAGATGTGTAAACTTTGGGGTGATTTGATAGAGGTATATAAAATAGTTTAAAGACTAGATTGTGTTCCTAGTAGATTATTTCAGTTGAATAAATTGGGGAAGACCAGGCGTTGTGTATAAATTACACAAGAGTAGGGCTAAGTTAGATGTTAGGCGGTTCTTTTCCTGAAGGATACTACTTTAGAAAAAGTTGCTGGCTCATGCTGTGAATGCTGACTCTCTAAACCTTCAAAACAGCTTGGAGCAGTTCCTGGCTGAGGCAGAGATCACGTCTTATAAAAGGTAGGTGAAAGAAAAATTAATATAAGCATTATCAATGTGATCTGGACTAGTTTTCAACTGCCTAAGAGGGTCGTAGAGGAAGTTTCCACAGTGTTTTTCTCTAATTGGCTTTGGGTTGTTATCTGTCCATCTCCCAGGAGATTACATGGCTGCTGGTAGGTAGGGGTGTCTAATCATGCATCATGACTGTGTAGGGCAGGCTTGACAGACCAATCTTCTCCTGCCTGTCATTTTTGTATATTTGTAATACCAGCTTGTCTATATCTCTGGTTCTGCCTCGCGGTCTGGATCTGGCAGCGTCTCTATTCTTAAAATTCTCATCCTTGTTTTCAAATCCCTCCATGGGCTTGCTCCTCCCTATCTCTGCAACCTCTTCCAGCCCTAGGACCCTCCAAGATATCTGCGCTTCTCCAATTCTGGCCTCTTGGGTATCCCCGATTTTCATCACTCCACTGTTGGCTGCAGTATTTTCAGCACCCTGGGTCCTAAGCTCTGGAATTCCCACCCTAAACCTCTCCACCTCACTACCTCCTTTTAAGATGCTCTTTAAAACCTACCTCTTTGACCAAGCTTTTGGTCACCTGCCCTAATGTCTCCTTATGTTGCACGGTGTCAAATTTTACATGATAACACTCCTGTGAAGTGCCTTGGAATGTAAAGGTACTATATGAATTCAAGTTTTTATGTCTCTTTGTTTTCCTACAGCCCAAGATCTAACAGAATTTTCTTTCCCCCTGCAAATCCTGAATAACAATTGTACATTTTATTTTTTAGGACTTATTTCCTCAAGTAAAAATTAAACTACTTTTTGGTAAGTGAGAAATGAATTCATTCAAGTTTTATAAAGCCTAAAACATTTTACTAATGTAAATAGACTTGTGATTCACTTTAGTGTTGGGTAAAAATGAGCATTTGAGGCACTGAGCAGAGAGGCGAGCTGTGTCTTCATAGGAACGGTGAACTGGGTTCCTTGTAGCTATTTGAGTCATATTGGCAGAGGCCTGAAAGCAGTTGCGCAACCATACTCTTGTTAAGAGATGCTGCGAAGTGTGGGGAGAGCCATGAAGAGGAAGAGAGGAAATCTCTTCAGGAGAGAGAGTCTCTCCCTCAAATGGAATCATGGGAATGGGATCTCTTCATTGTGAAATAGGTCTCTAACAATCTGCAAAGCTTTCTCTCGAACAGGTGAAATTTGGTGCCATTGTGTAGATCTGAGAATATATGACCCATTATATAATACCAAGATAACTCATAAGAATATAGGAACAGGAGTAGGCCATTCAGCCCCTTGAGCCTGCTCCGCCATTTGATAAGATCATGGCTGATCAGTAATCTAACTCCATATGCCTGCCTTTCGCCCATATCCCTTAATACCTTTGGTTGCCAAAAAGCTATCTATCTCAGATTTAAATTTAGCAATTGAGCTAGCATCAACTGCTGTTGGCAGAAGTCAAACTTCTGCCATCCTTTGTGTGTAGAAATATTTTCTAATCTCACTCCTGAAAGGTCTGGCTCTAATTTTTAGACTGTGCCCCCTACTCCTAGAATCCCCAACCAGCGGAAATAGTTTCTCTCTATAGCTACATCATTAAATAAATTTAAAACAGAAATAGACAGTTTCCTAGAAGTAAAGGGAATTAGGGGTTACGGGGAGCGGGCAGGAAATTGGACATGAATTTAGATTTGAGATTAGGATCAGATCAGCCATGATCTTATTGAATGGCGGAGCAGGCTCGAGGGGCCGATTGGCCTACTCCTGCTCCTATTTCTTATGTTCTATCCACCCTATCTGTTCCCCTTAATATCTTATAAACTTCAATCAGATCACCCCTTAACCTTCTAAACGCTAGGGAATACAACCCCAATTTGTGTAATCTCTCCTCGTAACTTAACCATTGAAGTCTGGGTTTCATTCTAGTAAACCTACGCTGCACTCCCTCCAAGGCCAATATGTCCTTCCGAAGTTGAGGTGCCCAGGTGCAGTCGAATCAGGATTTTGTATAGCTGCAGCATAACTTCTGAGCCCTTGTACTCCAGTCCTCTAGATATAAAGGCCAGCATTCCATTAGCCTTATTGATTATTTTCTGCACCTGTTCGTGACACTTCAATGATCTATGTACCTGAACCCCTAAGTCCCTTTGGACATCCACTGTTTTTAACTTTTTACCATTTAGAAAGTACCCTGTTCTATCCTTTTTTGATCCAAAGTGGATGACCTCACATTTGCCTACATTGAATTCCATTTGCCACAGTTTTGCCCATTCACCTAATCTATCAATATCCCTTTGTAATTTTATGTTTTAATCTACTCTGCTTACAATGCCACCAATCTTTGTGTCATTGGCAAACTTAGATATGAGATTTTCTATGTCTTCATCTAAGTCGTTAATAAATATTGTGAATAATTGAGGCCCCAAGACAGATCCCTGCGGGACTCCACTAGTCACATCTTGCCAATGTGAGTACCTAACCATTATCCCTACTCTCTCGCCTTTCGATCAGCCAACTTCCGAACCAAGTCCATACTTTTCCCTCGATTCCATGGGCTTCTATCTTAGCTAACAGTTTCTTATGTGGGACTTTATCAAATGCCTTCTGGAAGTCCATATAAATAACATCCATTGACATTCCCCCGTCCACTACTTTAGTTACCTCTTCAAAAAATTCAATCAGATTTGTCAGGCACAACCTATCTTTCACAAATCCATGCTGGCTCTCTCTGATTAACTGAAAATTCTTGAGGTGTTCAGTCACCCTTTCCTTAATTATAGACTCCAGCAATTTCCCCACAACAGATGTTAGGCCAACTGGTTTATAATTCCCTGGTTTGCCTCTCTCTCCTTTTTTAAAAAGCGGAGTGACATGTGCAATTTTCCAATCCAGAGGGACAGTTCCTGAATCTGGAGATCTTTGAAAGATTATAGTTAGGGCATCTGCAATGTGCTCATCTACTTCCTTTAAAACCCTGGGATGGAAACCATCTGGTCCTGGGGATTTGTCACTCTTTAGTGCTATTATTTTCTTCATTATTGTTGCTTTACTTATGTTAATTTTATTGGGTCCCTGTCCCTGATTCAATATTAGTTTTCTTGGGATTTCCAGCATGCTATCCTCTTTCTACTGTAAATAATGATGCAAAGTGATTATTCAACATGTCCGCCATTTCCCCATTGTCAATGACAATATCCCCACTTTCAGTTTTTAAGGGGCCAACACTGCTCCTGACCACCCTCTTTTTCCCAATATAACTATAAAAGTTCTTTGTATTGGTTTTGATATCCCTTGCAAGTTTCTTTTCATGCTCTCTTTTTGTAGCTCTTACTATCTGTTTTGTGACCCATTGTTGATCTTTGTATCTTTCCCACTCGCCAGGATCTGTGACATTTTTTGCCTTTTTGTATGCCCTTTCCTTATGTCTTATACTGTCCCTTACCTCATTAGTTGTCATGGCTGGTTTTTTTGGCAAGTAGAGTTTTTGCCCCTCGGGTATAAACCGATTCTGTATCACATTAAATGTTTCTTTAAACATTTCCCACTGATCATCAGTCGTTTTACCCATTAACAGATTTGCCCAGTTTACTGTGGACAGTCTCTGTCTCATCCCATTGAAGTCGGCCTTTCCCAAGTCTAGAATCTTAGCAGCTGATTCACTTTTTTCCCCTTTCAAACACTACCTTGAACTCAATCATGTTATGATCGCTATTGGATAGATGTTCATGCACAGTTAAGCTGTTAACTAAACCTGGTTCATTACTCATTACTAAATCTAGTATGGCTTGTCCCCTTGTTGCCTCTCGGACATACTGCTGTAGAAAACTATCCCGGACACACTCAAGAAATTCACTACCTTTCTGACAGTTGCTACTCTGCTTTTCCCAATCAATGTGAAGGTTAAAGTCCCCCATTAAGACCACTATGCCTTTATTACACGCTTGTCTAATCTCTGCATTTATACAATCTGGCACTTCAGAGCTGCTGCCAGGGGTCCTATCCACAACTGCCACTATAGTCTTAGATCCTTTCTTATTTCTCAATTCAACCCATAAGGTCTCTGTTGGCTGCTTACCTCTCGTTATATCCTCCTTTATCATTGAAGTGATTTCATCTCTAATCACTAAGGATACTCCTCCCCCTCTTCCATTTTCCCTATCTCTCCTGTCGACCTTATAACCCGGTATATTTAGTTCCCAATCCTGACCATCCTGCAGCCATGTCTCAGTAATAGCTATCATGTCATACCCTCCAATTTGAAATTGTACCTCTAGTTCATTTAATTTATTCTTTATACTCTGTGTATTTGTATATAGAACTCTTAGTTGGGCCACACATCCTAGCCTGACCTTCAGCTTTGATGCTGGGTTAATCGCTTTGCACCTTCTAGTTTTCACTTTATCTGTAGTGCCTAAAGTACACTTTCTTTCTGCTGCTCTACGCTTTTCCCTTTCACTTGTTCTTGAACAACTATTTGTATTGTTTATTTCCCCTGGGTCCTCCCCCCTCTTGCGGCTCTCAACTTTACTCTCTTCTGACTCCCCACTTAGGTTCCCATCCCCCTGCCACTCTAGTTTAAACCCTCCCCAACAGCAGTAGTAAACCCCCCTGCAAGGATATTAGTCCCGGATCTGTGTGCAACCCGTCCGGCTTGTACAGGTCCCACCTTCCCCAGAATCGGTCCCAATTCCTCAGGAATCTAAATCCCTCCCTCCAGCCACGCATTCACCTGATCTATTCCCCTATTCCTATAATCACTAGCACGTGGCACTGGGAGTAATCCTGAGATTACTACCTTTTGAGGTCCTGCTTTTTAACTTATTTCCTAACTCCTTATATTTCTTGGTCCAGTTATGAAAATGCATGCTTTGGGTACAAGCATTGGAGTTATCTGATACCAATATCGTAATGAGATGAGTTGTACTTTTTATTTGGCTCTCGAAGACATATTGTCACTAGTGCAGGGTCTCTTAAAAGTAACACTGTTGGGAACATTGACAGTAAGACATTTTCAGATTACATGTCAATTAAACAAAAATGGCATGGTGAAAGTCAACTGATATGAAATTATGGTGGTGTTAATGGGCTTTTACTTCCAGACACTAAATTTGTAATTTCTGATGGAAGAAGCATAACTGATCCTCACAATTAATGGAAAATCCCACCTATTCCTGGTTCGTAGAGGGAAGCATACAAAGGCCTGTAATGGTTTAAAATTATGATTCAAGATGCTTTCCAATATTTTTTCTCATGCCAATGCAAAGGATTGCTCCCACTATGAACTGGACTGTGACTTTATGCACAAGGTAGTCTGGGAGAAAGCATACCTAGGGTGGACAATAAACTTATATTTCTGATAAATGTTCTGAATTGAGCATGAACCTCTTTGCACTTTCCAATTCCTTTCATAGATGCACAATAACTGATGATGTATATCTCAGCCTATAAACTACAAATTGGATTTATTAAGTATAAAATTTAGCAGTGGCCATAGTCAAACAAAAGCAAAAAAGATCAATTACAGTAGTTTACTTAATTTCTCGTAACTCAGAACACACACAAGGTTAAGTTTCTATGTAAAGTGAGATTCACACAAATTCCAACAGTCCAAGCTCATTCAATGTTTGGCAAGTGGAAGTTCACTCCAGAACCTATTTATGGAGCAATAATTATAACCACTACTTTGAAGCCTGATTTGAGACAAAGGAATGTCAAAAAATTATCTTTCACCATTGAGTAGGGCTTGCACACTCTATATGGTTCAAAAGCATTAGGCTGATTTCCTACACACAGGTTTTCAGCTTATAGGACCTCCTGATGTGACAATTGCAAATGTCCATGTGAGACTGTTTGGCCAGGATCTCTACATTTCGTCAGCTTGTCCTACAAAGCTGCCAAATTTAAGTGTTTCCTTCAGTTATATTTCTTTTGCTGTTGACATCCGTTGTATTCATTTATGGGAGCTTGTCCTTTCAGTTCTGTATTTGCTACAAGTATTTGCTATAGTTTTGTAGTTTATATATTATGCCAGGGCTTGCAAGAAACTAAGAGATTAATAGCAGAATTGGCAGAGCTAGGATGAGAAACAAACAAAAAGGAAAATGGGGACATGGAAACCAGACTCTCCTCTTCCAGTGGCCACTCATTTGGTGGAGGAATCAAAGCCATCAAGAATCCCAGAAAGGGCTTAACATCAAGTTCAGTCTCCAGATCTTAAAACTGTGAGATCTTCATCATCCATAGAATGGGGAGTAAGCAAAAGTCAAGGACTTTGAAGAAATAATTAGCAGTGGTCAATGTTGAACAATGGCAAATGTGCTTTTGCAGCACTTCACGCCAGTTCCTGATGCAATATTCTTCTTAGAATAAGCAACTGCAAGGAAGGAGGAGGAGTTAACCTGGAACCAGTGACCCTTTGTAATGTTGTAGGGTAACTTTAGGCACAAACAGAAGTTCTTGCTACACCTCTCAATAATGTGTTCCAGGGTATCTCACTCAGGCATCCTGTGATATTGATGATATAAGCATTTGATGTGTCTCAAGGCAGAATTGCATCCGCCTTAAAACATTAAAGATGTCCATAACATTTGAAATAAGATTTGCTTTTCAATGCAAAAAAAAATTATGTAAGGACAAAGTGAGAAAGGATTTAGTGTGGTGTGATGGTGAAGTGAGATGGAGTACTACATGCAAAGTTCATTATTTTATGAAGTGGCCTGGGAAAGAAGGGGAAGAAAATTAGTCATTTCATATCAGAATGATACTGGTGTGTCGGGGACTAAATTATGAGGAGGGGTATAAATTTAGCTTATATTCCCTTGAGTATAGAAGATTGAAGGGTAATCTGATCGAGGTGTTTAAAATGTTAAAAGAATTTGATAGAGAAACTATTCCCTCTGGTGGGGGAATCAAGAACAAGGGGACATAATAGAATTAGATCTAGGCTATTCAGAAGTGAAATCGGGAAGCACTTTTTCACATAAAGGGTTGTAGAAATCTGGAGCACTCCCCCAAAAGGCTGTGGATGGTAGGACAATTGGAGCTTTCAAGACTGAGATTGATAGATTTTTGTTAGGTAAGGGAGTCAAGGGATATGGTGCAAAGGCGCAGATTAGTCATGATCTAATTGAATAGCGGAGCAGGCACAAGGGACTGATTGGCCTACTTCTGTTTCTATGTTAAACTACAGCACACCTTCCCACATCACGCACCATCCCAGCCAGGAACCTGGTTCTCCTATACAAAATTGGTATTGTTGGTTTTTATATGTAGAAGTAAAATAAGTTGGACACAAGGGAAAAAAAACTCTCTACATTGCCAAATTATGAATATTTTGAGCTCCTGTTATTTTTTGCTTAGTTCTAAAATGACAATTTTGGTGTTTCCAGAATCTGAAGTGCCAATACCAACAGCTAATCATAAACCAGATTAACCCCTTTAAACAATTTTACTGGCCATTACCTACACCTAACTGACTGGAGAGAAGTTCTAGATGTTGGAACCAATTTCCTTTCTATTTTTCATATAGGGTGACTTGGAACCAGGAAGAAACTGAATTAACCCCAGCCCACTAACCCCTACACCTTACTACCAACCCCAGCCTCTCCTCAGTTGTCCAGCTTAGTGGGTCTGCCCCCACCTGATTCCACTCTTATCTATCCAGTCGTAGCCAGTGAATCTCCTACAATGGCTACTCTTCCCACCCCCACATCGTTACCTCTTCAGTCCCCTAAGGCTCTATCCGTGGCCCGCTCCTATTTCTGATCTACATGCTGCTCCTCGGCAACATCATCCGAAGACACGACATCAGGTTCCACATATATGCTAACGTGATTCACCACCATCTCTCGCAAACCCTCCACTGCTTCTGTGTTGTCAGACTGTTTGTCTGACATCCAATACTGGATGAGCAGAAATGAACCCTACAACCTACTGAGAACTCTACATTCCTCCAACTCTGGCTTCTTGTGCATCCCCCATTTCGATTGCCCCACCATTGGCAACTGTGCCTTCAGCTGTCTAGACCCTAAGCTCTGGAATTTCCATTCCAAACCTTTTTGCCTCTCATCATTTAAGACTGCTTAAAACAATTTGCATTTATATAGCACCATTAATGTTGTAAAATGTCCCAAGGTGCTTCACAAGAGTGTTATCAAACAAAATTTGTCACCAAGCCACCTAAGGAGATATTAGGAGAGGTGACCAAAACTTGGTCATAGAGGTGGGTTTTAAGGTGCGTCTTAAAGGAGGAGAGCCGGAGAGGTTTAGAGAGGGAATTCCAGAACTTAGGCAGCTAAACACAAGGCCACCAATGGTGGAGCGATGAAAATTGGGGATACGCAAGAGACCAGAATTGGAGGAGTGCAGAGATCTCGGAGGGTTGTAGGGCTGGAGGAGGTTACAGAGATAGGGAGGGATTTGAACACTAGAATGAGAATTTTAAAATCAGGACATTGCCGGACTGGGAACCAATGTAGGTCAGTGAGCACAGGGGTGATGGTTGAATGGGACTTGGTGCAAGTTAAGATACGGACAGCAGAGTTTTGGATGAGCTCAAGTTTATGGAGGGTGCAAGGTGGGAGGCTTGCCAGGAGAGCATTGAAATAGTCAAGTCTAGAGCTAACAAAGGCAGGGGTGGAGACAGGCGACGTTACGGAGGTGGAAGTAGGCAGACTTGGTGTTGAAAGGATATGGGATCGGAAGTTCAGCTCAGGGTCAAATAGGACGCCAAGGTTGCGAACGGTCTGGTTCAGCCTCAGACAGTAACCAGCAAGGGGAATGGAATAGGTGGCTAGGGAACGGAGTTTGTGGTGGGGACCAACGACAATTGCTTCGGTCTTCCCAATATTCAATTGAAGGAAACTTCTGCTCATCCAATATTGGATGTCGGACAAGCAGCGTGACAAATTTAAAGGCACTGGAGGGGTCGATAGAGTTGGTGGCAAGGTAGAGCTGGATGTCATCAACGTACATGTGGAACCTGATGTCTTTTCGGATGATGTCACCGAGGGACAACACGTAGATGAGAAATAGGAGAGGGGCAAGGATAAATCCTTGGGGGACTCTGGAGGTAACGGTGTGGGAGTGGGAAGAGAAGCCTACCTCTTTGACCAAGCATTTGGCCACTTGTCCTAATGTCTCCTTCTTTGGTTCAGTGTCAATCTTTGTGAAGCGCTTTGGGGAGTTTTACTACATTACAGGTGCTATATAAATGCAAGTAGTTGTTGTATGAGTGTATATTAAGTGAGTGGTTAAAATTGTAAGTAGCAATAGTGTGAACAGAATGTTGACTTGCTTTATTGGCTGGAGAAGGAAAAAGTCAGACCTGCAAGTGAAAGAAATGCTTCCAAACGTGAATGATGTGATACTAAACTGGATTATTGAAAAGGTACACAACTTACTCAACAATTAATAGAAGAAAAGTATCAGCTTGATTCATTTGGTAGCACTCTTGCCTCCGAGTTCGAAAGTTGTGGGTTCAAGTTCAACGCCAGAACTTGAGCAGACATTCCAACAAAGGGTTAAGGGTTGTTAGCGATGCTAGTTTTTGGATGAGATGTAATTCAGATAAAAGATTCCATGGGATTATTCGAAGAATAGAGACCCCCTCCCAGTGTTCAGGTTAACATTACTCCCTCAGCCTTCGCAATGGAAAAACAAAATTAATTTGCCATTTATCTCATTTACTGTTTGTGGGAATCTTGTATGCAGATTGATTGCTGTGTTTGTCCGGATAAGAATGACTGCCCTTCAAGAGTAAATCATTATATGTGAAATGCTTTGGGATGACCTGAGGATGAGATGAGGTACAGTACTATATACGTGCAAGTTCTTTCGTTTGACATAATAAAGTTTACATTCAAAAAAACTGCCGTGCCTGGCAATAGGTGAGATTTAGCAGCTCTTACATTGGGGGACAGGCTCGAGGGTCTGAAAGGCCTACTCTTGTTCCTCTGATACTATTTTCCACGAAGGGCACAAACGTCAATCAGTTGACAGAAGGAAAGTACATTAAATTTAAGAGGACCCTCCCTGGTAATCTACACGGGCAGAAAGACCAATCCAATTATTTATCACAATGATCCCTAATTAATTCAAAACGGAAATACAACACAAACATGTTTTTATTTCATGTCGGTTTATTCTACACTATCAAGTTGTTGATATAATTTGAAGTGTGACGGAGCGGTTGAAGGTTTCAGCCAGGAGCGCGCGCCCCATTGTCCTTCTTTTGATTGTTCGACCCAATCAGAGAGGCGAATACTGGCGTGTGTCGGCAGAGTCCGGTTCCATGGCGATTCTCTGAGCGGACGGTTGCGGCTCGTGGTTTGAAGTTTGAATTTGGAGAGTGGGGAGAGGGAGATGCCGCTCGGGTTAAACGTGCAACAGGTGCTGGAGCAGCGGCTCAGGCAGTTGGAGCGGACATTGCGCGTAAGTACCTGCAACCGAGCCAGTAGAAATGTCCGGAGCGACATCTATGAGCAGTAGGATTGGGTCGTTGTGAAAACTGCTTCACTTATGAGTTTTCAGTAGTCTCAGGTGGAAGCGCCTAGTGACAACGAAAGTGTCGATAGTGACTTCTAACCCCAGCCCACTAACCCCTACACCTTACTACAACCCCAGCCCACTAACCCCTACACCTTACTGCTAACCCCAGCCCACTAACCCCTACACCTTACTACAACCCCAGCCCACTAACCCCTACACCTTACTGCTAACCCCAGCCCACTAACCCCTACACCTTACTACAACCCCAGCCCACTAACCCCTACACCTTACTGCTAACCCCAGCCCACTAACCCCTACACCTTACTACAACCCCAGCCCACTAACCCCTACACCTTACCACTAACCCCAGCACCTTACTAATATTCCCAACTACTAACCCCTACACCTAACTAATATTCCTTAGTAACCCCACCCTCTCGCTATTGTATGCCGAGATTCACGCAGGGAAATCACCTTCCTAAGTTTTGTTGCAGGTGGAAAATACTAATGGTGCAAAGAATCTTGATTGGTTCAGATATACTATAGATTTAAAAAAGGAATCAAAATCGACCATCTGTGAAGTGAAAGATGCGGATTGCTTGGCTTTTAAATAGTGGGACATTTTGAACCAATCGCTGAATAACTGGGAAATAGCTACCAATGAACAACCAGCAACTGCCACAAAACATACCAATGACATCAATAGAGTAATTTCTTCAGCGACCATCTTGGTTTCCCCTTCACCCTATTAAATATACCTAAAATAAAATTGATAACATAATAAAGAGATAAATAATTAAAATGTTGCTAAACCTACCCAATACAACTCTGGTTTCTGCCAACACTATACAGTAAACGAGGAAGGCCAATGTCCCTAAAAACTGACACATATACCTGTGTCACAGGATTACAATTATGACGGGCAGATTACAGCTGCCCGTCATACTCAGTTGGTCGTATTCACCTCTTGAATTAACGTTATGCATTCAATTCCCAATGCAGACTTCAATATATAATCTAGCAATACTGAGGGATTGCTGCATGGCTTTTGAATGAGACATTAAACTGAGGCCCCATCTGACTGCTCAGGAGAGCATAAACTGTTGCACTACAGTCTAGTTTTGTTAACTGTTGCTTTTTCCACTTTAAAAAGTGGAATTGTCTAGCGATTCCAATGAAGCAATTGAATTAAATTAGCATAGGCATTTTTACTGTTCAAAACAGTAAAATTATCTAGTAATTCAAATTCAGCGATTTTGAATTAACAGGAGTCGGCTATATTTAAAGAAGTGCGGGGAATTCTTCTGGTATCTTAGCTAACATTCTTTCCTCAATCATCACCACTAAAAACAGATTATCTGGACGCTTTTTCATTTGCTGCTCATGGGACCTTGTTGAGCGCAAGTTGGCTGATATGTTTTTCTACATAATGGTGACTCCAATTCAAAATTAATCCATTGGTTGGAAAGCTCTTTAGGACATCTCAAGGATGTGAAAGTTGTTATATAAATGCAAGCTTTTTTCTTTCTTACTCCTGATCACTTTAATAGTTGGAGAAACACCACAATGGCAAGCAATAAATTTCATGCTAAACTGCAAATGAGATTATTGCAAGATGCAGATTTATAAAGAAGCAAAATATATCAACAAGCAAAGAACAATACAGTTCAGCAAAATAACAAACTCTTTTGAAATTCTTAGTAACTTAGACTTTGCTGACCATAACCTAGGTGCTTGGCTCCATGTAGTTTCCATCTCACCCTGCAACATAGAGCTAAATCATTGAAACAAGTGAGCTGAAGATATGGTGAAAGGCTGTGGTAACAAACCACTTGAGATCAAAAGCAGCCTTTTTGCAATGGGCAAAGAAGAAAACCAAAACTCTTCTCAACCACATGGGTAGTGAAAAGACCTTCAATGGGGAATTGCTTTATAGCATCTGGTATACTGTGACTTATTTTGTGAAACATTATATGTTGCCAAGCCATCACATACCATCAGATGTCACTGATCATGTCATGCCTTCAGAACATCCATTTGATCAGTGGGCTCCCAAGACAAAAGAATGAAGAAAATCTAATCAGAAACAGCAGCCATGGCCCAATTTTAAAACTCCTTGTCCATTGTTGTAAGCTATAAGATAAATTTTATAACATGACACAGGAAATATATTGCTTGCCAGTATGTTGTTTTCCTACCTGTCAAAGAGACAGTAAGAAAGAAAACATTTGCATTTATATGGCATCTTTCACAGGATTTCCTCAGGATGCCTAAAAGTGCTTTCCAACTAATTGATGACTCTTGTGTTGCATTTACCATTATATAGGTATACAGTGCATTTGGACAAATATGAGCAGCTCAGAGAGAGCCAGCATAGATTTGTAAAAGGTACGTCATGTTTAACAAACATTTTTTGAGGAGGTAACTAACGTGGTAGATAAGGGAGTATCTATGGATGCTACTATTTATGGGCTTCCAGAAGCCATTTAACAAGGTTCCACACAAGAGACTGTTAACAAAAGTGAGTGTGCATGGAATTGAAGGCAACCTATTGGCTTGGCTAGTGAATTGATTAGAGGGTAGGAGACAGAGAGTAGGGATAATGGGTATGTACTCAATTTGGCACGATGTGATTAGTGGTGTCCCCCAGGGATCTATACTGGGGCTTCAGCTTTTAAGTATATTTATAAATGACTTGGATGAAGGAATAGAGAGCTGTATATCTAAATTTGCTGACGACACTAAGTTAGGTGGCACAGTAAATAGCGTAGATGGGAGCAAAATATTGCAAAGGGACATTGATAGATTAAGTGAGTGGGCAAAAATATGGCAGATGGAGTTCAATGTGGGAAAGTGTGAGGTCATCACTTTGGACCTAAGAAAGATAGATCACAGTATTTTCTAAATGGCGAGAAGCTGGGAAATGTGGATGAGCAGAGAGATTTAGAGGTCCAAGTACAGAAATCACTAAAAGCTAGTGGACTGGTACAAAAAATAATTTAAAAGACTAATGGAATGTTGGCCTTTATGTCAACAGGGCTGGAATACAAAGGGATGGAAGTTATATTAGAGGTACAGTGCTCTGATTAGATACCATCTATAGTACTACATTCAGTTCTGGGCACCGCACCACTGGAAGGATATATTGGCCTTGGAGGGGATGCAGTGCAGATTCACCAGAATGATAGTGGGGACATAAGGGTTAAATTATGAGGCCAAGTTGCATAGAGTAGGCTTGTATTCCCTTGAATGTAGAAGATTAAAGGATGATCTAATTGAGGTGTTTAAGATGATTAAAGGATTTGATTGGGTAGATAGAGAGAAACTATTTCCCTGGTGGGAGAGTCCAGAACAAGGGGGCATAACCTGAAAATTAGAGCTAGGCTGTTCAGGGATGATGTCAGGAAGCACTTCTTCACACAAAGGGCATTGGAAATCTGGAGCACCCTCCTCCAAAAAGCCGTTGAGGCTAGGTCAATTGAAAATGTCAAAACTAAATTTGATCGATTTTTGTTAGGCAAGGGCATTAAAGGTTACTGAACCAAGGCTGGTAGATGGAGTTAAGATGCAGATCAGCCATGATCTAATTCAATGTCGGAACAGGCTCAAGGGGCTAAATGGCTGACTCTGTTCCTATGTTAGCCAATATGCGGTCAGCAAACAGCAAATGAAAGAATGGCCAGACAATTTGTTTTGGTCATGGTTCGAGGAAGAATGTTAGCCAGGATACCAGAAGAACTCCCACGAATCACACTGCACTTGTATTTACCCGTACTATCTTAAAATTGCCTCCAACAAAATTCATTTGCACTGACCTCCCCTCTCGGGTTCATTTTTTCTCCATTCTGAAACAAAGAGAGAGAGAAATTTGGAGAAAGAAAGAAGGTATGTAAGAGGTATATGGAGTAGGGCCGGGGTTGGGGGTCATTCAGAAGAGGTAAAGATGGGAAAAGAGACTTATGGACAGAGGGGGAGAGAAAATTTGATTACCAGAGAAAGTGTGCAGGAGCCATACGGGGAAAGGGAGATAGTAAGAATACAAGAGTGGGAGATGAGTTGCAGCAAAAGAGAGTTTTTTTTGGTGATTAGCTATGTTCCCTATATATAGCTATAAGTCCTACCAAAAAAGGGGCCAAATGCCTTTTTCCAGTTTCCAAAAAACTACTAAGACAAAATGAGGGAGCAAAATGAGTAAAGCAGAGTTTATGATAATACAACCGGTCACAAATGTGAAGTAATATATGTTGGAAGACTAGGGAAAGAAAGTGTGCCTTTAATGGTAAGATTTTAAATGAAGTGGAGGTGCAGAGGTATCTTGGTATACATAACAACATAAGAACATAAGAAATAGGAGCAGGTGTAGGCCATATGCCCCCCGAGCCTGCTCTGCCATTCAATGAGGTCATGGCTGATCTTTGACCTTAACTCCACTTTTCCGCCCGATCCCCACATCCCTTGATTCTCTTGGAGTCCAAAAATCTATCGATCTCAGTCTTGAATATACTCAACGGCTGTGCAATCACAGCCCTCTGGGGTAGAGAACGCCAAAGATTCACAACCCTCAGAGAAGAAATTCCTCCTCTTCTCAGTCCTAAATGGCTGACCCCTTATCCTGAGACTATGTCCCCTAGTTCTAGACTCTCTCGGCATCTACCCTGTCAAGCCCTCTTAGAATCTTATATGTTTCAATGAGATCACCTCTAATTCTTCTAAACTCCACAGAGAATAGGCTCATTCTACTCAATCTTTCCTTATAGGACATCCCTCTCATCCCAGAAATCAATCTAGTGAATCTTCATTGCACTGCCTCTAAGGTGGGCCTTTTAGGTAAGGAGACCAAAACTGCACACAGTACTCCAGATGTGGTCTCACCAAAGCCCTGTACAATTGCAGCAAGGTTTCCTTACTCTTGTACTCCAACCCCCATGCAATAAAGGCCTTCCTAATTGCTTGCTGTACCTGCATGTTACCTTTCTGTGTTTCGTATACAAGGACACCCAAATCCCTCTGAACGCCAACATTTAATAGTTTCTCACCATTTTTTTAAAAATCCATTTTTCTATTTTTCCTCTCAGTGAATAACCTCACATTTCCCCACATTGTACTCCATCTGCCACCTTCTTGCCCATTCACTTAGAACATAAGAAATAGGAGCAGGAGTAGGCCAATCGGCCCTTCGAGCCTGCTCCGCCATTCAATAAGATCATGGCTGATCTGATCCTAACCTCAAATCTAAATTCATGTCCAATTTCCTGCCCTCTCCCCGTAACTCCTAATTCCCTTTACTTCTAGGAAACTGTCTATTTCTGTTTTAAATTTATTTATTTGATGTAGCTTCCACAGCTTCCTGGGGCAGCAAATTCCACAGACCTACTACCCTCTGAGTGAAGAAGTTTCTCCTCATCTCAGTTTTGAAAGAGCAGCCCCTTATTCTAAGATTATGCCCCCTAGTTCTAGTTTCACCCATCCTTGGGAACATCCTTACCGCATCCACCCGATCAAGCCCCTTCACAATCTTATATGTTTCAATAAGATCGCCTCTCATTCTTCTGAACTCCAATGAGTAGAGTCCCAATCTACTCAACCTCTCCTCATATGTCCGCCCCCTCATCCCCGGGATTAACCGAGTGAACCTTCTTTGTACTGCCTCGAGAGCAAGTATGTCTTTTCTTAAGTATGGACACCAAAACTGTATGCAGTATTCCAGGTGCGGTCTCACCAATACCTTATATAACTGCAGCAATACCTCCCTGAAACCTGTTGCTATCGCTTTGCAGACTCTTTGCGTCCTCCTTACAGCTTATTTTCCCACCTAGCTTTTATTGTCAGCAAACTTGGATACATCACACAGTCCCTTCATCTAAGTCATTGATATAGATTGTAAATAACTGAGGCCCAAGTATCGATCCCTGTGGCCCCCCACTAGTTACAATGTGCCAGTCTGAAAATGATCTGTTTATTCCTACTCTATGTTTTCTGTCCATTAACCAATTCTCAATCCATGCTAATGTATTATTCCCAACCCCATGAGCCCTAATCTTGTGTAACAACCTCTCGTGTGGCACCTTATCGAATGCCTTTGGAAAATCCAAATATACTACATCCACTGGTTCCCCCTTATCGACCCAGCTAGCTACACCCTCAAAAAACTCCATTGATTTGTCAAACACGATTTCCCCTTCATAAAACCGTGTTGACTCTGCCTAAAGGCTATGGGCCTCGACAACATCCCGGCTGTAGTGCTGAAGTCTTGTGCTCCAGAACTACCCGTGCCTCCAGCCAAACTGTTCCAGTACAGCTACAACACTGGCATCTACCCGACAATGTGGAAAATTGCCCTGGTATGTCCTGTCCACAAAAAGCAGGACAAATCCAATCCGGCCAATTACCGCCCCATCAGTCTATTCTCAATCATCAGCAAAGTGATGGAAGGTGTCGTCGACAGTGCTATCATGCGGCACTTACTCACCAATAACCTGCTCACCGATGCTCAGTTTGGATTCTGCCAGGATCACTCGGCTCCAGACCTCATTACAGCCTTGGTCCAAACATGGACAAAAGAGCTGAATTCCAGAGGTGAGGTGAGAGTGACTGCCCTTGACATCAAGGCAGCATTTGACTGAGCGTGGCACCAAGGAGCCCGAGTGAAATTGAAGTCAATGGGAATCAGGGGGAAAACTCTCCAGTGGTTGGAGTCATACGTAGCACAAAGGAAGATGGTAGTGGTTGTTGGAGGCCAATCATCTCAGCCCTGGGACATTGCTGCAGGAGTTCCTCACGGCAGTGTCGTAGGCCCAACCATCTTCAGATGCTTCATCAATGACCTTCCCTCCATCATAAGGTCAGAAATGCGGATGTTTGCTGATGATTGTACAGTGTTCAGTTCCATTCGCAACCCCTCAGATAATGAAACAGTCCGTGCCCGCATGCAGCAAGACCTGGACAACATTCGAGCTTGGGCTGATAAGTGGCAAATAACATTCGCGCCAGACAAATACCAGGCAATGACCATCTCCAACAAGAGAGAGTCAAACCACCTCCCCATGACATTCAATGGCATTACCATCGCCGAATCCCCCACAATCAACATCCTGGGGTCACCATTGACCAGAAACTTAACTGGACCAGCCACATAAATATTGTGGTTACAAGAGCAGGTCAGAGGCTGGGTTTTCTGCGGCGAGTGACTCACCTCCTGACTCCCCAAAGCCTTTCCACCATCTACAAGGCACAAGTCAAGAGTGTGATGGAATACTCTCCACTTGCCTGGATGAGTGCAGCTCCAACAACACTCAAGAAGCTCGACACCATCCAGGACAAATCAGCCCGCTTGATTGGCACCCCATCCACCACCCTAAACATTCACTCCCTTCACCACCGGCGCACTGTGGCTGCAGTGTGTACCATCCACAGGGTGCACTGCAGCAACTCGCCAAGGCTTCTTCGATAGCACCTCCCAAACCCGCGACCTCTACCAGCTAGAAGGACAAGGGCAGCGGGCACATGGGAACAACACCACCTGCATGTTCCCCTCCAAGTCACACACCATCCCGACTTGGAAATATATCGCCGTTCCTTCATTGTCGTTGGGTGAAAATCCTGGAACTCCCTTCCTAACAGGATGTGAGAGAACCTTTACCACATGGACTACAGCGGATCAAGAAGGCGGCTCACCACCACCTTCTCAAGGGCAATTAGGGATGGGCAATAAATGCTGGCCTCGCCAGCAACGCCCACATCCCATTAACGAATAAAAAAAAAATAATCATATTATCATTTTTTAAGTGCCCTGTTACTATGTCCTTAATAATAGATTCTAGCATTTTCTCTCCTATTGATGGCAGGCTAACTGGCCTATAGTTCCCTGTTTTCTCTCTCCCTCCTTTTTTGAACAACGGGGCTACATTTGCTACCTTCCAATCCACGGGGACCGTTCTAGAATCTAGGGAATTCTGGAAGATCAAAGCCAATGCATCCACTATCTCTGCAGCCACCTCTTTTAAAACCCTAGGATGTAGACCATCAGGTCCAAGGGATTTGTTGGCTTTTAAACCCATTAATTTTTCTAAAAATTTTTCTTTACTAATCTTAATTACTTTAAGTTGCTCCCTCTCATTGGACCCTTGGTTCCCCACTATTTCCGGTAGGTTTTTTGTGTCTTCTACTGTGACGACAGATATAAAATATTTGTTTAACATCTCTGCCATTTCCTTATTCCCCATTATAATTTCTCCTGTCTCTGCCTCTAAGAGCCCCTCCTTTACTTTCGCTAATCTCTTCCTTTTTATATACTTTTAGAAGCTCTTACAATCTGTTTATATATTTCTTGCTAGTTTACTCTCATATTCGATTTTCTCCCTCTTTATCAATTTCCTGGTTATCCTTTGCTGATTTCTAAAACCGTCCCAATCCTCAGGCTTGCTACTCTTTTTGGCAACATTGTAAGCCACTTCTTTTAATTCAATACTATCCTTAACTTTTCTAGTATACAGCTACATAAGTCATTAAAGGTCGTAGCACAAATAAAATTAGCAAGCTGAATTCTCAGTTTTGTATCTATAGCAATAAAATACAAAAGCAAGAAAGTAATGTTGAACTTGTACAAGATCTTAGGCTGTAGTTGGAGTATTGGGGTGTCCAAAAGTGCTCACATTATTGGAGGATGTAAAAGAAGTAGAAGAGTTACAGTGTAGGTTCAGTAGATGAGGGAGTACAGTTATGAAGAGAGACTTAAAATTTAGAGCTTTTTCACTGGAGCTGAAAAGGTTGATGGGGAACCTGGTAAAGGTCTTCAAGATTTTGATTGATTATGATAAAATAAATTGTGATATCGTCTCCAATTGTCAATGAGACAGTAACAAAAGGGCATAAATTTAAGATAATCACAAATAAAGAATTAGAGATGATTAGAAAAAAAATCTTTACAAATGATCATTAGAAAGTGGAATTCTTTGCCACAAACCATTGTTGAACTAAAGGTGGTAAATTCTTTTAAAAGGGATTTGGATAATTGCTTGAAAAGGAGGAAAATTTTCTTCGTTTTGATGGCTCGATGGGACGAATGGCCTCCTGTGCTGAAACGATCCTACAATTCTAAATTAAAGGGTATAGGGAGCAAGTAGGAGATTTCAGAATCATGACTGGTTTAGATTAAGTAAATAAAGAAAATCTGTTCCCATTGGCAGAAGGGTCGAGAACCAGAGGACACAGATTTAAGGTGATTGGGAAAAGAACCATCAGCAACATGAGGAAAAACCTTTTTACGAGTAATTATGATCTGGAATGAGCTGCCTGAAAGGGTGCTGGATGCAGATTCAGTCATGGCTTTTAAAAAGGAATTGGATAAATATTTGAAGAGAAAAAATTTGCAGAGCTATAGGGGAATGGGACTAACTGGATTGCTCTTACAAAGAGCCGGCGCAGGCTCGATGGGCTGAATGGCCTCCTTCTGTGCAGTAATGATTCTATGATTCTAAGTTAAAAAGTATGGGGAGCAAGTAGGAGAATAGGATTTTACTCGATGGCTCATGGAACTGGCATAGATTCATTGATCCCAATGGCTTGTTGTCCTGTAGCATTCTATGATTCCTTCTAATACCTTCAAGAAGTGCTCTCTCCCAAGTTTGGTTTGCAATTTCCCCACATGGGGAGTTTCCATTCCACCCAGACACAAGTGAATCATTATGGACTATTCTCAGGCACCTATCTTTTGTTTCCAGAAGGGCACTGGCTCCAAACGAAATGACTGGCACTTGCCCAACTCAAGTTGACTTGCAATGAAATACACACATCTGCAAAACACCTTCTCTCCTCCCCCATCCTATGACCTTTTGCCCCTCCCTCCCTTTTGGCTACCTGTCTCCTCCACCTTTAACTTTCATCTCCTAGAGACTCTCCAGTCACACACTCTTGCTGCCACTAGTATCAAGATATTTCTTTTTCAACTGCGTTTTCAAGTTGACCACACTTCCAAGCGCTGATCAGGCTCCCTTTCTCTACCACTACTGAAGCTTTTTATTCTTACAACACTTAGATCAAATGTTTAGTAAGATGGTGATCTCCAGAATGGTACATTTGTTGGTTAGGGCACCCATCCGACTACACAGGCAGCACAAGAACAAGTAGTGAATTACAGTGCAACAGTAAGTACTTTGATGTTAGCATTACTAGGCAAAACCATACTGCAGTGCAATGCATCAATGTGTCATATTACAGTGCACTATAGTAACTCCCGACAGCATTGCTGCATGGTTAACTGCACTAATCTTATGCACAAAATGTATATAGATTTAACTAGATATGTACAACCATGAAAAACATTTTTTTTTAAATTGCATATTGGCTGAGAAGTGAATTTTAAAATGTCCTAACATTCTTTTTTCTGTAATTTTAGGGCAAAGAAGAAAGAATTGTTCAGCTGGAAACTGAAAATGCTCTGCTTCACCTGAAATTGGCGAAAGTAATGTCTCCTCTAATATAACTTACTGTAGGACAGGGGCTTTTAAACATGATGCTGTGCCTTCTTGGTAGGGAGAGGAGCATCTTTTGAAAGACTTCATAACCCTCCAGGCAGCATTGTGTTACGTAAGATAACACTACACTGAATTATTGTGAAGGGGACACTTATCTTAACATTTAAACCAAGAAAGGTCCCAAGAATGAAATCTCCTTGACATGACGGTTATTGTGACATTGTTCTACAGACATATCCTGGCATATAAGTGAAAGCTGACTGGATAACTCTAGTAACAAAATTCTGAATGGGCTAGATAGCCAGACTCATACCTAAAGACGATTATAATTTCTTACTGCTGACCATGACATTCTAATTATATCACACATTTAAAGTATGATTTCAAGCAAATTTATTTTGTCTATTTATAAGAGCATATACTGATCATATACTTTTAGTCCACTATTGATTATCACTTGAAAAACTTATAGTGACCTTAATCCATCTTAATCCTTCAGGCAGGATGCCATTACACATCAAAGACAGTGTCTTTGATGCGATCTGGCACCATGCACTTCTAAACCAGTTAACATTAAATGGTCTTTCACCAGTTTTATTTGTAGTCACCCACTTTCCCCTCAAATTATCCTAGCTGTACTGTAATTGGTGGCTCATCCTCTTGACAGTTTTTCAATCCATTCAGGAAATAACAAAATGGAATCATCCCAAATGAATGTGGTACATGTTGAAGCATATTAAATACCTTGGGAGTAATTTATGGCTGTAATCTCACTTTGGAGTTCAGTGTTCTAGTGCACTTTTCCTTGCTTACAAATATGGAGATTACAAGCATTATCACTGTTCTGAAGCATATATAAAAGAAGCAAAACCACTCAGCAATAATACATATGGCTCATAGGGGTATATGCGTAAAGCACCATTAAACAGTGTCTGTTTTCTGCTTGAGAATTCCTTATGCCATGTTGATGGGAGAAGCACACTAAGTGCAGACCAGATACTTTCCACAGGGAGGGAAAATGGGAAGGTAAGTCACCTCCACCCACTCTCATTCATCTCATAGAAGCCAGTTACAGAGCACTATTTACAGAGGCCAAGGAGCATTACCTGTCCTACTATCTCAGATGGGTTTGATGTAGAACACAGGGACACCAGTAATGGGATGGGGGGCAAAAAATGTCAAATTTTAGAGTCTGGGAAAGAGTGTGTAGCAGTTGTTTAGTTGAAAGGGTCAGACATGCTCAAGTGGGCAGCTGCACTTGAAGGGAGTGCGAGCCAGGGCTAGGATACTGCATTTTAGCACCAATTCTTTGGCCTGCATTCTCTTTGAGCACACCTCCCTACTGGGAATGTGAAATCCGTGAATTTTCCTTTAGAAGTCATAAAACTTTCTGGATATTATCCGAAACCTTGATTAAATTACAGTACTCTATTATCTATATAATTTTATGACATTCTCAAAATAAAAACCAAGCTACTAAGTTAAAAATAGTCGTGGAAATACAATTTAAGACAATGTAGTCTTGAGCTGATTTTCTAAAAATGGGTTGAGCCTGCCTATAGTGCAGGCTTGTCTGTTGCAACAGCTCAGAGGGTAGGCTGTGCAGAATTTTCCCCCTAATTTAAATAGGCTACTGACACTTGAAAAGCTTGCGTAAAGCACTCTTGGCTGGAGAGTGTAATATCTGGCCAGGCAGCAGCACTTCAATGGTTGCAGCTCATCATTAAAGGAGAGGTTGTGGCGGTGGCAGAAAAGTGGACTAATTTGTTCACTGTTGCACAGTGGAAACGTGTTGGCAAGGCTGCTCCCTGTGATGCTGAAGGGTTTGAGATCCTAAAGAGGTGTGCCAAATAAGGTTGGCCCTATTTGGGGCTGATAGTCACCCTGCACAAAAAACTCCACAGAGGAGGTTTCTGCCTGTGTTAATGCAGTCATCTGCTGCAAATGAGGAACTGGTTTACTGGTATCCAGAAGATGGTTAAGGTAAGTATAGTTCTCATTTGTGCACGCATTTCTTGTGAGGCCCATCAAGCACAGCACAGACCGAAGTTGGGACTCCTGCACCCTCAGAGGTTTGAAGCACTGTACACAACCATTATCCTTTTGTGCACTCTCTTTTGTTGTGCTATTGCTGAACAGGATATTTTTCTTAAAGGTGGAAGTGGCAGCTGAGAAACTCCAGAAAGATGTTCAGGCTTTCAGCACGAGGTGCTCCACTGCTGTTAAGGGATTTCTCAGTGAGGTCAGCCAGAGATGCAAGAGGTTATCCTCGGTCCATGAGCCATTCACCCAGTGTTTCTGCTCCTTCATTAAATGCATACACCATGAATTGGTGCATTGTGATGTTTCTGTGGTCAAATATCACCTGAACATTACCTGGGTGCAAACCCTTTTCACGTAGACCATGGGGTTGTTATGAGGCGCGCAGACACTCAGATGGATGCCATCTTTAGCACCTTATACTTGGAGCCCTGCCACTAGGTGAAGGTTCTGCACCCTGTCCACCTGACGGCTCCTTTCCATAGGGAAAATGAAGAAGGTGTTGCTGCCCTTTCGAAAAAAAGCATTTGTCACTGGCTTGACTTGTGTCTACTGCTGACTGACTGAGGGGCAACTATCCTTGTTGTAAAGATCTGATAGCAGGAAAACATCACACTGTGGTAACCATCACTTCAACGGGACAGGCTGTCCCTGTTCCAGATGTTGTCTGCAGGTTATACAGCAGAAGGTACAGATCTCTGGCAGCTTGTCTTGTGAAGTGAAGGTGGTGAAGACAGGTTTTCTGTAACCTGTACAAGTATATTTTTTTTAATTCGTTCATGGGATGTGGGCAAGGCCAGCATTTATTGCCCATCTCTATTTGCCCTTGAGAAGGTGGTGGTCAGCTGCCTTCTTGAACCGCTGCAGTCCGTGCGGTGAAGGTTTTCCCACAGTGCTGTTAGGTAGGGAGTTCCAGGATTTTGACCCAGCGACGATGAAGGATACATTTCCAAGTTTGGATAGTGTGTGACTTGGAGGGGAATGTGCACGTGGTGTTGTTCCCATGTGCCTGCTGCCCTTGTCCTTCTAGGTGGTAGAGGTCACGGGTTTGGGAGGTGCTGTCGAAGAAGCCTTGATGAGTTGCTGCAGTGCATCCTGTGGATGGTACACACTGCAGCCACGTTGAGCCAGTGGTGAAGGGAGTGAACGTTTAGGGTGGTGGATGGGGTGCCAATCGAGCGGGCTGCTTTGTCCTGGATGGTGTCGAGCTTCTTCAGTGTTGTTGGAGCTACACTAATCCAGGCAAGTGGAGAGTATTCCATCACACTCGTGACTTGTGCCTTGTAGATGGTGGAAAGGCTTTGGGGAGTCAGGAGGTGAGACACTTGCCACAGAATACCCAGCCTCTGACCTGCTCTTGTAGCCACAATATTTATATGGCTGGTCCAGTTGAGTTTCTAGTCAATGGCGACCCCTAGGATGTTGATGGTGGGGGATTCGGTGATGCTTATGCCATCGAATGTCAAGGGGGAGGTGGTTTGACTCTCTCTTGTTGGAGATGGTGATTGCCTGGCACTTGTCTGGCGCGAATGTTATTTGCCACTTATCAGCCCAAGCTTGGATGTTGTCCAGTTCTTGCTGCATGCAGGCACGGACTGTTTCATTATCTGAGGGGTTGCGAATGGAACTGAACACTATGCAATCATCAGCGAACATCCCCATTTCTGACCTTATGATGGAAGGAAGGTCATTGATGAAGCAGCTGAAGATGGTTGGGCCTAGGACACCGCCGTGAGGAATTCCTGCAGAAATGTCCTGGGGCTGGGATGATTGGCCTCCAACAACCATTACCATGTGTTGGGGTTTGTATAAATGCAGGCCCTAGATTAGTGACAGGTACAGCCAGAACACCTCATGTTGCACTTGCCTTTTGTTGTCCCCTCATGAACTCCTGTTCCTCATCTGAATCACGCAGCACTATGGGCATCCCAAAAGACTATTTAAATGGCAGTATCAAACAAGAATAAGGATAATTAAAGTTAGCTTTTATTGCTGATTTTTAAAAGTTCCATGTATTTCAATTTTATTTTTAGCCTAGGAAATTGGGCCCTAAAACCCCAGGTAAATTTAGAAAAAAACAGTTTTTATTTGGAATATTGCTAAAACTCAAGAAAACAAGTAAGGGTCTAAAAAATGGCACAGTTAAGCTAAATGACAAACCACTATCTGTCTAGAAAGCGGATTAAAAGATTACGCTGTCTGCAGTAAATGTTAGCACAGCCTCATTTTCATGACAAGTACTACTGATATTTGGAAATGCATTCGTTGACTTGTCTAAAGGCTGATTTAGGGTTTCGTAATTCAGTTTATACAAGCAAGGTTGCCAAATATTTGGCATGAAATGATATCAAATGTTTGTAAATAAAGTTCGACATAGAAAGTTTTGTTTCCATGTCCTCTCTTTCCCTTCCTGCAGAAAATTGGGTCCAGAGATGTGTGTGCATCACATGCATGATGTAGGCACGACATGCTCTGGAAGCAATGTGACTACTGGCGTCACGGATGTGCGGCATGGACAACTTTGGACTCACTTTTCAGTAACATAACAAAGGAAAATTTCTGGTGGGTTCAAATTTGGGAGGAAATCAGCTTTTCCTGATCCACCTCTTGGTAAAACAAAAACTGGGATTTAATGCTGAAAATAGTTTTCTTTTTTAATGCTCGTTAACCACGATTAACGAAGGAAAATATTGAAAAAAGAGACAAGAAAAGGCAGACTACACAGTATATCCAACTAATGCATGCATCAGTATGTATTTGTAAATGGAAAAGAAAAACAATTTTAAGAGCAACTCAAACAACAATCTTCCTTTTAAAATGAGCCGATCAGATGCTAAAAGTACTGACATGCCTGTTTTATATAGGCAAGGTGCATGATGTGGGCAGAGCCTTGACCAAAAAAGTAAAATTTGCTATGGAGTCAAATTTAAATAAATATTCCTTGCTAGCACAGCCTCATTCTACCCCCTGAAATTGCATATCATAAAATGCAGTGTGTGCGCAAGCCTGGGGGTTCAATTTTCCAATCTACGCCTGAAAATAGTGAGACTTCAAACCACTGTTGAAGTCTCAGAAAATCAGGACTGGGGGATTAGTGGTTGGCATAGGGTGACATAAAAAAGAGAGGAAGAGGAGAAAATACAAATCAACATTGCAATATAAGGAGTTACACAGAACTCTCCATTTTAAAGTACTTGCTAATTCAGTAACAAATCAGTTACAGTAGTAGACAAGAATCACATAGCTTCAATCTAAATTTTCAGCTTCCATGTACAGTATTTTTTCGTTTAATCTGGTGAAACGGTATCACTGTTACTGTATTGTACTTAATGGCTTAGTTTATGATTTTTAGTTCTACCTGGTGTATTTTCTGACTGAGCATTATGACATGTAGTGAGGTAGAATTCTACCCTTGTTAATAGAAATCAAAACCCATCGACACCATATACACGTTATTTAGTGGCATTGTTTTATATATAGTAATTTTTGTAAAATTATTTAGTTTCTAAATAGATGGTTGGTATCAATGCCAGCAAGTAGATTATACAATCACTAGGTAGTCTGTAATAAAGAACAATAAATGTATGCTGTTGCAAATGAAACACTGGTAGGCTTGAATACAAATGTTTTTTGTTACCAGTAGATACAATAATGTGTATGTATATAATGACCATGCAACTTAAAAAGCTGTTAACCTATTTATACATAGTGCTATGGATCAATAAGACACAACAGAGAAGAGGCAGCATGTTTACGCAGACTTTTAGAGGATATGCGGAAGGTTCAGAAAAATGCCAGCTGTCAGTTATCTCATCTATTTGCTGCAGTAAAGGTAAACGTTGTTACATTTGGGGAATTTGCTTGTCACGCTTAATGGTGTTAAAGTGAGTCAGTGCCCTGGCATATGCTATTACTCATGATTCCCTGCCAACCAAGTTCTCATTTTTGGATCGGGCTGTTTACAGAAAATGGCAGTAGCCAGCATCAGTTATTCATATAATAAAGGGCCTGATGGTTTCCACCCCAGGGTTTTAAAGGAAGTAGGTGGGAAATTGCAGATGCGTTAGCCATAATCTTCCAAGGCTCTCTCGACTCAGGAATTATCCCTTTAGATTGGAAAATTGCAAATGTAACTCCATTATTTAAGAAAGATGAGAGGGAGAGAAATCAGGAAATTGTTAGTCTAACATCTATTATGGGGAAGTTATTGCAATCTATAATTAAGGAAAGAGTAACTGAGCACTGAGCTGATAAGAGAGAGCTAACATGGATTTGTAAAGGATAGATCATATCTAAGGAACCTAATTGAATTTTTTGAGGCAGTAACTAAAATAGTAGGCAGGGAAATGTCTACGGATGTCGTTTATATGGACTTCCAGCAACCATTCGATAAGGTTCCACATAAGAGCCTGTTAGCTGAAATTAAAGCTCATGGAATTGATGGCAAATTATTGACCTGGATAGAAGATTGGTAGAAGACAGAAAGTAGGGATAATGGGTATGTACTTGAATTGGAAGGAAGTGACTAGTGGTGTCCCACAAGGGTCTGTGCTGGGACCTCAACTATTCACTATATTTATTAATGGCTTAGATAACACAATAGAGAGCCATATATCCAAGTTTGCCGATGACACAAAGATTGGTGGCATATTAATTAATGTAGACGGGAGCATAAAATTACAAAGAGATATTGATAGATTAAGTGAGTGGGCAAAACTGTGGCAGATAGATTTCAACACAGGTAAGTGTGAGATCTTCCATTTTGGACCAAAAAAAGGATAGATCTGAGTTTTTTAAATGGTGAAAATTTAGGAATGGTGGAGGTCCAAAGAGATCTATGTGCACAGATCACTAAAATGTAGTAGTCAGGTACAAAAAATAATCTAAAAGGCTAATAGAAAGTTAGCCTTTATAACTAGAGGGCTAGAATATAAAAGGGAGAAAATTTTGCAACAGTTATACAAAGCCCTGGTTAGACCACATCTGGAGTACTGTGTACAGTTCTGGGCACCACACCTCAGAAGGAAATATTGGCCTTGGAAGGAGTGCAGCAGAGATTCACCAGAATGTTACCAGGGCTCCAAGGGTTAGATTATGAGGAGAGATTACATAAACTAGGCTTGTATTCCCTGAAATATAGACGGTTAAAGGGTGATTTGATTAAGGTTTTATGGATTTTGAAAGGAATTGATAGGGTAGACAGAGAGAAACTTTTTCCGCTGGTAGGGGAGTATAGGACAAGGGGACATAACCTTAAAATCGGAGTCAGGCCTTTCAGGAGAGAAGTTAGGAAACACTTATTCATGGAAAGGGTGGTAGAAGTGTGGAACACTCTTCCCACAAAAAGCAATAGATGCTAGCTCAATTAATAATTTTAAATCTGAGATCGATAGATTTTTGCTAGCCAAGGATATTAAGGGATATGGAGTCAAGACGGGTGGAACGAGTTAGAATACAGATCAGCTATGATCGCATTGAATGGCAGAACAGGCTGGAGGGGCTAAATGGCCTACTCCTGTTCCTAAGTACTGCATTATCTATATCAATCTTTTATATTAAAAAAAAGTATAATTGTTCACAGAATAGAGTAAAACTTAAATATGTATATGTCTGTCAGTAAATAGAAGGAATAAATATATTTGAAGATGTCTGTTGCCACATGAACAGTAACATTCAAGGGTATGTAGAACCTCGAGTTAGGCATGATTTGTGTGATCAGGTTTATTATCGTAGAAAGCAGTGCTGCAGAAACAACATTGTGTTTTAGGAATGCACAGAGATTTTATTTGTCTGATTGCAGGGTTATGGTTAATTCATTAATCCATTAAACATTGTACCTAAACATTCCCCTTTTGCACACACTCTTTCATTGTGCTAAACTTTCGAAAATAAGCAGAAACATCTTTTACATAGAATTTACAACACGGAAACAGGCCATTCGGCCCAACTGTGCTTATACTCCACATGAGCCTCCTCCCATCCTAGTTCATCGAACCCTATCAGCATATCCTTCTATTCCTTTCTCCCTTAATTAACTACATACATGTTGTCGGATCCTCAAGGACAAGTAACAGAGACAGTAATTGTAACATTAAACTTAATGGTTGAAGTAACATTAACAAAATAAGGGTAAATTTTCCCATCCTGGCACTGAAGGAGATTGAGCTTGCCGGTGGGAGCTAACCATCAGTGGGGGACAGAAAATCATGCGCAGCTGTGGTTGCTGTTTAAAAGGCCTCCTTAATTCTTGCTAACCACAAATTTAGAAATGGCTGCTCGAGAACTAGAGCACCTTCATCTTGTGATGGTGCTTTGGAGGTGCCAATGGAAGAAGTGCAGAAAGGAGGATTGTCCTGTTTGGGTACCCTCTCCAGAGCAATTCCATCTTGTCTGCTTGGCAAGACCTAACAGACAGAGTCAATGCTGTATTTGACAGCTAATGGACTTGGGAGTAAATCAGGCAAAAGTTTGACAGCCTGCAAGATGAGCCAGTAGGTCACTATACGAAACTGACGGACAAATAATACATGCTGGAAGAGTTTACTGTCACTTTTAAACCATGAGTGAGGCTGCATGCTATGAACTCAGGGAAAAAAAGCTCTTCACGAGCTTTGCATACACATCCATACATCAGGACGGGTAGTATTACTGATAAACACATCACAACATTTTTGCAATTATGTTAGGAAAAAGAGGGTTGCCAAGAGCAATGTGGGCCCCTTAAAAACTGATAATGGTGATATTGTAAATGAAAATAAGGAAATGGCAGACATATTAAATAATTACCTTGTGTCAGTATTTACAGTAGAGGAAGAGGATAGCATACTGGAAACCCCAAGGAAACTAATTTTGAATCAGGGATGGGGCCTCACCATAATTAACATAAGCAAATTTACAGTAATGAAGAAAATAATGGAGCTCAAGAGTGACAAATCTCCAGGACCAGATGGTTTGCATCCCAGGGTTTTAAAGAAAGTAGGTGAGAACATTGCAGATGCCCTAATTATAACCTTTCAAAGTTCTCTCGATTCAGGAACCGTTCCTTTAGATTGGAAAATTTCACACGTCGCTCCGCTATTTAAGAAATGTGAGAGAGGGAAACCAGGGAATTATAGACCAGTTAGCCTTACATTTGTTGTTGGGAAATTACTAGAGTCTATAATTAAGGATAGAATGACTGAAGACCTTGAAAATTTTCAGCTGATCAGAGAGAGCCAGTGTAGATTTGTAAAGGGTAGGTTATGCCTGACAAACCTGATTGAATTTTTTGAAGAGGTGATTAAAGTAGTGGACAGGGGAAATGCCTATGGATGTTGTTTATATGGACTTCCAGAAGGCATTCGATAAAGTCCCTCATAAGAGACTGTTAGCTGAAGCTCATGGAATTGAGAGCAAATTATTGACCTGGTTAGGAAATTGGCTGAGCGGCAGGAGACAAAAGAGTAGGGATAATGGGCAGGTACTCAAATTGGCAGGATGTGACTAGTGGTGTCCCACAGGGATCTGTGTTGGGGCCTCAACTATTCATTGTATGTATTAGCGACTTTGATGACGGGATGGAGAGCCACATACCCAAGTTTGCCGATGACACAAAGATAGGCAGCATTGTAAGCAGTGCAGATGGAAGCATAAAATTACAGAGAGATATTAATATATTAAGTGAACGGGCAAAACTCTGGCAAATGGATTTCAATGTAGGCAAGTGTGAGGTCATTCACTTTGGACGTAAAAAGGATAGATCAGAATACTTTCTAAATGGTGAAAAGCTCGAAACAGTGGAGGTCCAAAGAGACTTAGGGGTCCATGTACATAGATCATTAAAATGTCATGTATAGGTATGGAAAATAATCAAAAAGGCTAATGGAATGCTGGGCTTTATATCTAGAGGACTAGAATACAAGGGGGTAGAAGTTATGCTACAGCTATACAAAGCCCTGGTTAGACCACACGTGGAGTACTCTGTTCAGTTCTGGGCACTGCACCTCAGGAAGAATATATTGACCTTGGAGGGAGTCCAGCGTAGATTTACTAGAATGCTATCTGGACTCCAGATAGCATTCTAGAGAGGAGAGATTACACAAACTAGGATTGTATTCCCTGGAATTTAGAAGATTAAGGGGCGATTTGATCGAAGTTTTCAAGATATTAAGGGGAACTGATAGGGTAGGTAGAGAGAAACTATTTCCGCTGGTTGGGGAATCTAGGACTAGGGGACATAGCCTAAAAATTAGAGCTAGGACTTTCAGGAGTGAAGTTAGGAAACACTTCTACATGCAAAGGGTGGTAGACGTTTGGAACTCTCTTCTGCAAACGGCAGTTGATGCTAGCTCAATTGTTCATTTTAAATCTAAGATTGATAGATTTTTGATAACCAACGGTATTAAGGGATATGAGGCTACGGCGGGTACATGGAGTTAGGTCACAGATCAGCTATGATCACATTAAATGGTGGACAGGCTGAAGTGGCTAAATGGCCTACTGCTATCCCTTTGTTCCTATAATTCAAACTGGAACTGTTGTTTATTTACCATTTAGAAAGTTGAACCCACAAACCAACCTTGCAACACAACTTACTTACATGATTCAAGTTAACTTAGTCCCATACAAGCTGGAATTCAAGATAAACAATCCTTCAAACTTCAAACACCTTAACACTACCTCTGTCCTTGCAGGACAAGGTGGTATGTAAGAGGTGGGAGTAAACACAAACTGGAGAAGCACCCCAAATTTTGGCTCAGCTGGAGCAAGTTATGCTTGACATCACGTGGTATGGGAACAGGGAGGGAATGAGCCAGGGTGAAGCTGGAGATCTCCTCTAAGCTCAGGACTAGAATCATCTTGCTCCTTTTATTCTTCCTCTCCTCAGTCAGTTACACGAGCATACATTCAAGCAGACTACCATAACATAAATTGTCAGCAGTGTAACCATGTTTGAAGGGGTATCTTGCAGGCAGCATTCTAATACAGTCTTCGTTATATTTCTATAAAATTAGAATGCTGATATTGAATATTATAAATTAGAAGAGAAATGCATGGACTTAATATTCAATAAGCAAAAATTTTCACTGTAAATTTTGAAGATGTTTTGGTCTAAATAACAAGGATAATCGTTTGAAAGGTGATCCTCCTTACCTATCCAGCTAGTACCATATTCCCTCACATCTATATTTTCTAAAAGAAATGAAGTGCTGTTCACTCTCAAAGTCCTAGCAATACATGCCTATTTGCCTATGCTATGCATCTTTTGAGCTGAGTTTTTGAATATTATGGCAGATTAAGTATCATTGCCTTGGACACCTCCAGAGCCTTTAGCAGGTTCTGGCACTGCACCTCTAAACCATTTACCATCATATTTCCCACATTACAACAATGACTACACTTCAAAAGTACTTAATTGGCTGTAAAGCAATTTGAGGTCATGAAAAGCATTATATAATTGCAAGTCTTTCTTTATATGGTCTTCCAACTAAGCTATATTCATTGCTATCCAGCTTCCTCTTAAATTGGTCTGTTGGCAGTGTAGTTAATTGCTCATCATAAACTCCTCCATCAACTCTGGACTTTCCCATAGCCCTGTGTTTTCCCACTCTTCCTTCTCTGTACCAATGACCTCCACTCATCATCCAATTCTGTCTACCATTTTGTTCATGATTCTATTCTATTCATCTGTTTCTTTAGATAGTACGCCCTGAGTGCACACATCATTCATTCCTCTTCTAATACAGTGACTGAATCACTACAGTTTAATTGCCTCTATGCTCTTCACTGGGCAGTGAAAATCTTTTGTGAACTCTTCAAGGACAGAATTTCTTCATCTCCAAGCAACAGCTATTGCCTCTTAACCTTTGATGCCTCAATCCTTTTTCATCTATGGACATTCTTGGCCATACTATCTCCTTAGATCTTTAATTGAAGTTTCACATTTCCTTCATTGCTAAAGCTGCCTGCAGGAAACTCAGTTTTCTTTTTGTACCAAATACTATTTTCTCTTCAACAACTTAATTCTCTTTAAAGCTTAAGTCCTTCCAAGATTGAATACTGATCCCATGTCTGTGGAGGCTGTTCTGGACAGGAAAGAAGAAAAATCATATTAGTTCTTCAACAGACAATCCTTTTCTCATCTCTGATCTCCAATCTTTCTCTTTCCATTGTATCATTTGTTGTCTCGCTATTCACGTTCCAGTGTCCTGGCCAACATTGATCCCTCAGCCAAAACTACCTAAAACAGATTAACTGACCAATTATCTCATTGCTATCTGTGGGACCTTGCTGAGCACATTGGCTGCTGCATTTGCCTACAAAACAACAGTGACAATTACTGTGGGATATCCTGAGGACATGAAAGGCTCTATATTTATTTATTTCTATTGTCATTCCCCCTCCAAACATTGCTTTCTTCTTCCTCTTAAGCTCCACATATGTCATCCTGCAAACTCTTGCTGCTCCCTACATGTCCACGGTGATAAAATCAAGATCGATTGCACTTTCTTTTACTTTTTATTTTTTTCCCAGGAGCTCAGAACTATCGAGCTCGTTACCTCCTTCAGTCTTCCCTTCCTCCTACAATTTAGAGTTTATAAAACCCAACTTTGGCATCACTTAATCACTACTTTCTTTAACCGCCCTTTTCTCCCTTTCTTTAACAATGGTCATGTCCTGCACAATAGCCTTTGGTGTTATAACTTGGATAGCCAGGTGGTGAAGGATAGAACACCAGAGCCTACTCTTCACTTGCTTCTACACCTTTATTCACGAGCTCCACACTATACCAACACCACAACCTAGATCAGCTCTCCTATAAATGGATGTGAGAGTTCCCAATTGATACGCACCACCTGAATACAGTTAACACTAATTGTTATCAATCACATGGATACAATTAACAGTTGGCCTTGCATTTAAATTTCTCCATTTAATAAAACCAAGTGAGGCAGTTAGTAAAGGACTTTGTCCTTCAAGGAGAGAAAGCTTAGACAAGCGACAAGGGCTTCCTTTTCCTGATAAAACAAGTTCATTTTAAAGGTGGTCGTGAGAGCCATTTTCAGCAGTCTTGTCCCTGGAACACTCGAGAATGTCTGTCTTTTAATAAATTTTAGTAGCGGATTTCTCAGCATGTTGCTTATAGTGATTCACGGGTGTTGCATGAGGTAAGTGCTGGCATGGGGCAGAAATGAGCATGATTGCTGAAAGGCATTAGAGATGTTAAGTATTTTGTGTTAATAGAATAATAGGCTACACCACCTACTCACCTGTCGGGGTCTTCATTCTTTATAATGTGTTCCATAAATTTCATTAAAGAGTCTATATGTGTCTACATATCCTCCCCATCACCAAGACCACCTACTTCCACCTTCGTAATATCGCCCATCTCTGCCCCTGCTTCAGTTCATCTGCTTCTGAAACCCTCATTCATGCTTCTGTTACCACCAGACTCGACTATTCCAATGCTCTCCTGGCTGGCCTCCTAACTTCCACCACCGTAAACTAGAGCTCATCCAAAACTCTGCTGCCCGTATCCTAACTTGCACCAAGTCCCATTCACCCATCACCCCTGTACTTGCTGACCTACAGCAGTCCGGTAACATCTCGATTTTAAAATTCTCATCCTTATGTTCAAATCCCTCCATGGCCTCACCCTTCCCTATCTGAATAAGTAACCTCCTCCAGCCCTACAAATCCCTGAGATCTCTGCGCTCCTCCAATTCTGGCCTCTTGCGCATCACCAATTTTCATCGCTCCACCATTGGCGGCTGTGCCTTCACCTGCCTAGGCCCTAAGCTTTCCCTAAAACCCTCCTGCTTTCTACCACTCTCTCCTCCTTTAAGTCGCTCCTTAAAACCTATCTCTTTGACCAAGCTTTTGGTCATCTGTCCTAATATCTCCTTATGTGGCTCAGTGTCAAATTTTGTCTGATAATGCTTCTGTGAAGTGCCTTGGGACGTTTTTACTACATCAAAGGTGCTATATAAATGCGAGTTGTTGTTTATATTGCCTCTGTTAATATAACACTTTATTTTAGGTCACAGTTTCACCTGGTATTTATAAAGGTAGCTTCATTTATATACTCATATAGTTAAGTTATTCTTTTAACTTAGTTTATTTGGACTTATTGTAAAGCCGTAGGGGTTAAGCTATATTCAACTAAACTTTAATCTAATTCCATTCCATTTATGAAAATGTTAATTTCATATTTTAAGTGGTGCCAGTTGCAGAATGACAGCATCTAGGCTGGCAGATATCACTTCATTGGTATTCACTTGCTGCTTTTCTAAGAAGATAATCAGACATTGAGAATTCATTGAATGTTTCCCTACCATCACAACTTTTTTGTGGATTACTTAAAAACTGATTAACATAGCCATTTGACATTACTGCATTCAGTATACTCTAAAACTTTGACTACCTTTAGTATCTTTGGTTCAAGCTTTCCACAACATAATCCAAATGTTTACTAACATTTAGACATTTTAAAAGCACTTGTTGAGGTAAAAAGACATATAACTGCCTCTGGGTGCAAGAATATGCTTGCGATTTTTTTTCCTGTTTAGATTGATCGTAGCCTATTTATTTCTTTCCTTGATTGGTGGACGGGCGTTCAATGTAATACTTCCCTATCTCTTTTACAGCAGAGGGAACTTGTATTCCAGATGTAACAAAAGGAATATATTTTCTGCATGTGTAATTTTTGATAGGAATTGGATTCAATGCTTGGAGAAGGTGTCTGTTTTAGACATTAGAGTGATGAGATGGAGCAGTGAGTTGCACATAACAAAAACCCAAGTCAGAGAGTGTAAGGAAATCCTGGGGAAAGTTACAGTAGGCAGGATTGTCTAGCAATCTAGGAGGACTTTGTCATAAAGGGACATGCATGAATCAATGTCATATAACATGCCCATGACCCTATAGTTCCTTTAGCAATGTGCTGGGATAACTGCGTTTCAGGCTTGAATGTGTGACATACAACTGGCCTGGTCATTCACTGCCAGATCTGGCTTTGCCATGCCAAGCATTGTTGCCTCTCCCTCTCTGCCACCAGATCCTCCGGGATAAAGGCAACCCCATACAGCTACTGGATTTTTTTTCATCTCCAAATTGAGACCACCTGCTCAGCTGCCTCACCCTTCCGTTAGCCCACTGTCACATCTGCCTTCATCAAACTCATCTCCTTCATAAGGCCCAATATATCTTCCCTCATCCCCTGCCCAACCCAGCTCCTCACTTCTCAATGCCCTGTTTCTCATATACAAGCTGCTTCTCAGTAACATTATGGCTGATTTTGGTGCCCATTGGTGCTAGTCAACCTCCGTTGACTAGCACCAGTGGGAATCCTCAAAGCTGATATGCTCAGAAGAGGAGGACCCACAGAGAGATGCCAGGCAGATGAGGCTGCTGAGAGATGCTCTTTGCCCTCCCATTGGCACCCTTCTCTCCCCCCACCCCCCACCACCCCCATCTGGAGTGAAAGGTCAAATTACTGGCTTTGGCAGACGTAATGCTGGTAAGACTGTTTTTTCTTGAGGCAGTTGCGACTGCAGACCCCAATGGCACCACTGATATATGAACGTTTGATTAATCATTATGCTGGAAAGTTTTTCATAAGTACCCCAATCATTCTGTGTTTGGCTTTAAATGGTGGTGAAGGAATTCTACAGTAATGAAGAGTGAACACTGGCTAATTGGTAACATCCACCAAGATACCACCAGCAATTTCTGCAGGCTACAACTAAATGCCAATGACTCTGGAGACCTATCTCCTCGGGGTCTGGTCAGCGGAGGGGCAGATGCAGAGCTGTGGCATCTGCTACAAGGGTACGCAGCTATCATGAAGCATAGTGCTTTTACATACAGTGAAGATAACATTCAGCTGTGGGCTCAAACGTGGCTGCATCTCCTTGTGGGTGCTCTGCAATGCTTACCTATCAGGATGGTATAGAGGACAGTCCTCACAAACATCTTATGCACTACCACCTCGAATTCAGCAGCCATTGAATGGGGCTGGGTGCTGGGCTGCTTTGCTACTTGCTCGCCATCTCATGCACGTACCCACGGTTCCCTTTCGTTTTTGCCTGCCACCTTTTAGTCTCCTACCCCTTCAGCCTTGGCAAAGGTTGCTGATGGGTTGATATGCCTTTAATGCTCTCCAAAGGTTTTCTGAATTTTAGTTCCCTATTATGACACTCCCTTTTAATTGTCCTCATCCATTTAAATTTGAGTTGCATGCAATTTTCCTCTCTAACCATTCATATCTCGCCTAGACCCATCTGAGTTTGAACCTGTTGCATGTGAACTTACATTGGGGAATTGAGTGGTATTTGCACTTGACCTATCAGGCAGGATTTGAAGCAGTTCTTAATTGACTTAAACCTGTAGAAGAAATTTTGTCTCATTTCCTGTTAGCATGGGAGCAGTTTCCATAGGTGCACCATTGCGCTAGAGTCCGTGACTGCTGCTATACCATCTGACTGCCTGTCAGAGACAAAACAAGATGAAGTTTAATTAAGACTTCCATAATATTTGAATGAATTTACTGTTTAGAAATTCTGAGGGAACATCTTATTGTGAATACAAAACAATTTTGGAATATCAAATACAGGGCCTAGACAATGGAAGAAAATCCCTAGCATTTTTGGGACTCAGATTGTGCTGAAAACTCAGGTGTTTAGTGGAGAACAGTCTCCTTATCATAATAATTACACTACTGAGTAAGAATACAGCTCTCAGTCCATTCACTCACAGTAAATGAATCATTGTGAAATCAAATAATCATTTGCAATAAAGTTAAGTGTATATATTTAAAAACTTTGTATTTGGACCTGTGTTTTTTCTTCTTGATTAAGTCCTGGAGTGAGTATATGACATAGAGATTTAAAGGTTTCAGATATGCTCTCAGTATTATGATTCAATTTACAGGATATAAGTGTAGTGTTTTTGTTCTCATGACAAAAAGCTTTACAGGAATAAACTGATATTCTAATTAGTAAAATCAATACATATTGATAAATATTGTGCTTAGTAGACTGAATTGCCAAATTCCACCTTTCTTTTAAACAAAAGTGTTAATTTGACTCCTAATCGAGCAAGGGCAGATAGCAAACCTCTTTTTCTTAACTCCTGCAACAATCCCAATTTCACAGAACCATGGCCAGATACATAAACACACCATTTCCCATGCACCACCTAGTGGTGAGCTGTTCCTGGCTTAGAAATTGGATTGTACCCGAATCAGGTGCTGCACACGGTTAATGAGCAGCGGCAAGACCATGGAAAATTGGTCCACTGGCCTCATTAGTACTGGCGATCTGCGAGTGCCAGTTGCGGCCCCAGAAGCAACTCGACGGTCGTGGGGGGTGGGGGTAACATCGGCTGGCCGAGGACATATGGTGAGTTGGAAAGGGCGAGGAGTGAGTGATGACCGTCAGTAGATGGTAGTTTTAATGTGGAGCCAGGAGGGCCATTCCTGCTCCTCCTGGCTCCACATTAAGGTAAGTATTTTTTTAGAAAACCTACCACGTTGGCAGCCTTTAAGGACTGCTGATTAGACTGCTTGCCTAATGTGTTCATGGCAAATCAATTTCCGGTTTGGGTCCTTATTGGCATATTCAAGGAGCCTAATGCCAGGGACACCTCTATAGCGCCGAACCAATATGGCGTCGGATGTGTTTCTGATGTTGTTCGGGCGGGGACAGTTGGCTCCTTAAATTGGACTTCTTTCCACCGGCTTTTCTACCCAGAAAATGGGCACAACGATATCCAATTTCCCCGCCCCCAAATTTTCTTAATTGCAGGTCTCCTGGTCTAAGGATGCTTGGGGGCGTGGGGGTGGGGGTGGTGGGAGGTGAATAAAGGGAATGCAAGCTCCTTAAATTAAGGTAGAAATGGGAAATTTATTTTTGTGCAAAACTATTCACTAATCCTATGCCCTCAGCAAGGAGCTATGCCAAAGAGTGTGGACGGACTCTGGCTCACAATCCATTTGAGTGCACTCTTTGCTGGAGTGGTAAGTTTACTTTAAGAGTGGTAAATTTGCTCTGCAGTGCACACTGTTTTAATATTAGATACTGTATTTCAATGACCATGATTTAATTTGATTATGTTAACAAAAAATATAAATTTATTCATTTGGAATCCACTTCAAAAAATGGGAAATTCACATCTTTGCTTATCATGTGCATTGTAGGGATGGAGCAGAAATTTACCTGTAAACCTACCCACCTGGCAAAATGTAAAACAACTCTTGACCATGCAGGCCACCTTTTTCTGACTGCTTAGGAATGGTTGGCATAGTGCTGAGCTACCACTGCCCCTGTTACACCAAGATTGATTAAGGGAGCCATGTCTAACAGGGGGGGGGAAACAGGTCAGAAATGATCACCACTGTATCTCACAAGAACTTCTGATAGTGTTTTTGCTGCTGTCTCTTTGGGCTCGATGTTAGCAGGGCTGCAGGTTCGCGGCGGGGGGGGGCTATTGGGCGCGTGGGTAACGCGCCCGGTGAAATTAGTTTGCCACCCGCGTGATCACAGCCCAATTGGATCCACTTACCTTGTCTTCCGGGTTCCCCACTACTGATCTGCGCGTCGGGCGGGCTGCGCATGCGCAGTAAGTTCTGTCAACTTTAGGAGCTCTATTTAAAGGGGCAGTCCTCCACTGACGGATGCTGCAACAAATAGAAAAAATTACAGCATGGAGCAGCCCAGGGGGAAGGCTGCTCCCAGTTTAATGATGCCTCACTCCAGGTATCAATAGATGGGGTGAGGAGGAGGGGGAGGACAGAGATCTTCCCCCCGGCGGGCAGGAGGAAGCAGCCTGCCCCTGCCACCAGGAAGGCCTGGCTCGAGGTGGCAGAGGAGGTCACCAGCACCACCAACATATCACGCACCTGCATACAGTGCAGGAGGCGCTCCAATGACCTCAGTAGGTCAGCCAAAGTGAGTACACTTATTCATTCCCCTAACTCCATCTGCCACATCACCGCCCCCACCCCACACCTCCTTCTGCACTGCCAACACTACTCTGTCACATCACCCCTCATACCCACTCAAACCTCATCCTCATCTTACCTGCACTTACTCACCTCGCCAGTACTCATCCCGCCACTACCACTCAACCCAATCCTCATACAATCTCATGGCTCTATCTCATACTCACCCTCTCGTGCATCTCTTTCACAGTCAGCCTCACTCAACCTGCCACTACCTGTGCTGCAGCCACAGGGCATGCATCAGATATGTGCAGTAGGCAGCGTAAGGCAAACGTGTCGTGAGCATGAAGGGGATGCACAATGGTGTTTGAGGGTTTGTCATGGTTGTTACTTATATTGAATTTCTGACCAACTCACATTACATATTATGTTGGCACCACTACTGCCACGTCTTTGCGAATCTTGTCTGGTTTGTGCAATAATGCCCTTTCCTGAGGATCACTATGAAGACCCACAACTGATGCCACCTATTGTGTCACTGCAGAGTGGGTGTAGGTGTATTTGCAGGGCTCTTTTGTGCAGATGGCTGAGAGACATCGGCGATGTCCCCGGTGGCACTCTGGAAGGATGCGGAGGAGAAGTTGTTGAGGGCAGTGGTGACTTTAACAGCGACAGGTAAGAAGATGGTGCTCGGGCCAGCCGGGAGCAGCTCGGCATGAAGGAGGCTGCAGATGGCCACGACTACATGTCGAGTGACTCTGAGCCTCCGTGTGCACTGCTGTTCAGAGAGGTCCAGGAAGCTGAGCCTCAGTCTGTGGATCCGGTGGCGAGGGTAGTGCCCTCTGTGACGCATCTCTCTCTGTTGTTGCCCTCCCTCCTGCTGTGCAGGTGGATGTGTCACAGCACTCTGTTGTGGAGCTCCACGTGTCAGAGGTGGACGGCGAGGCTGGTGATGCTGTTCGCCCTCCGAGGAGGTCATGACTGCAGCTACGGCGGCCCCCATCCGGAAGATGTACATCTGAGGGGGTCCGCAAGGTAGGTAAGTGTGTCCTCACACCGGGGTTGCGGTTCCAGGTCGGTGAATTTTCTTGTTGTGAGGAGGGTGGTGGAGGCCAAACTTTGTCCAATGTGACGGAGTGGCCACCTGTCGAATGCACCTTTGCAGCTGCCACACCTCCGTTTGAACTGGGAGTGTTTCCCCCAGTATGGGAAACCGTCTCAGTTCAGTATAAAATCCCACCCCTCCTAATAAAACAGCTCAATCAGGTCTGTAAACGACCTGAACGAGCAACATAAATACTTTCAAGTGGCATCCCGCTGGCTTTAATTGCCTGCGGGATTCCCACCAGTGGGGGCTGCGTGCGCACGCCGGCACGTCAGTGGGGAACCCGGAAGTGGGCGGGTTGGAGCCGGGCTCCGGTCCTGCTCTGGGATTCCCCGATTTTCGGAGCCCCCCTGCCAGGAACGCACCCGATAGCGGGTGCTAAAATGATGCCCTTTATGTTCCCCACCACAATGTCATAGTCCGCAATTGGTGCTACTTCCATTTCTGCGGCTACTAATTTTGCAAAGGAAACAAAAAACGCCTGTGTAATCTCTACAAAATCCTTAGTCTGACCTGCCAAAAGTGTTTTTTTTTATATAATCAGTAAAATGGAACAAAGCTATGTGCTGAGCCAAATATTGGTCTGCTGCCCAAATGAAAAGTGGACGATTTGTACTTGTAATGATCCACTATGTAGATAAATTACCTATTGCTGCTACATTTATTTTGGTGCATGTGAGTATTTGATTCCTTAAATTGGATCTTACAAATTTCAGTTTCACTATCTTCACTTGAACAGCATAGCCATATCTGGTACATAACACAACAGTTCTCCTTTGCTAAAAACAAAGGCTTACCATTACTGAATGGCAAGAGCATAGTTCTTTTAGGGCTTAATGATGCTATTACTTGACATTATTTGTAACGAAAAGGACTTTATGCAAGTCAGTGTCTTCATAGAGTATATTGTGGAAGCAGGCAATGACAATTTATTTGTCCAACTGTGCAGAAGTTTGTTACATGCATATTTCACTGTGCTGAGAGTGTAAGTTTGTTGCTGCAAAGAAAATACCATTCAGTATTTCATATTCAGCTGCAGCAATGTTGCCTTTGACATTGGGAGTGAGGTTTGGATTTTAAAGCAGGAGCCAAGATTGATATAGGGAGCCATGTTTAACAGGAAGGGAACAGGTCAGAAATGATCACCACTGTATCCCACGAAAATGGCCACATTGCTTCTGATAATGTTCTGATGTGGCTTGGATAGCTTGACCGTTGTTCAAAAAGTAACAGTAGTAGTGGGCAAGGCTCCCTGCTGAGAGCATGAAATTACAGTGCAAGGACTGAGAAGTGTAAATTAGAGTGGGTGAATTCAATGTCAGATCAGGTACAGAAAGAGAAATAAAGGGGGTGATTTTAAACCCCAAGAACAAGGTGGTTGGGGGCGAGTGAAAATAGTTGTTTTTTGGGTCGCGACTGCAACCTGGCTTTATTTCCGGGTTTAATGTCGGCCCGTAAAAGCACAGGCTTCCTACTGGGAATGCAAAGTACGAAACTTTTGCGGTTGCAACCCAAAAAAACAAATATTTTCAACTCCTACCTGCCCCCAACCCTCCCGTTCGTGGGGTTTAAAATCACCCCCATAGAGAGGGAAAGAAAGACTGGATTAAGAGAGAGAGAGAAAAGAGAGACAGGAAAAGTAAAAAAAATTAAATTTAAAATCCCCAAAAACAATTAAAATCTGAATGGACTCCACATTTGTAATAGTTAATTTTCAGTGCCAGAGAGGTTGATTGGCAGTAATTAACAGTTATCACATCATTAAAAGGGCACTTGGACTGGAATGGACAACACTTAACTTTCTGTGGCGAGTTTAGTTCGTATCTACCGCACAAATACAGCAACTTCACGCCATTCAATGTATTTCAATGGTGAGGCAGACAGCACGATGCTGTTTTCATGAAGCTAATGGCGGAGCGGCACAACTCGGACAGCAACTTTTGGATATTTGAGTTTAACCACGCATCTGCCCCTTGTCTGAATTGTGCATAAATAACATAGAGTGCTATTAGCTTCACCGTTATTTTGACAGCAAAATCTGGACCCTTATATTTATGGCCCCTAGTTTTGGACTCCCCTACAAATGGAAACATCTTCTCTACGTCTACCCTATCGTACTCCTTCATAATTTTAAAGATCTCTATCAGGTCACCTCTCGGTTTTCTCTTTTCTAGAGATAAGAGCCCCAACTTGTTCAATCTTTCCTGATAGTTGTACCCTCTGGTTTCATCCTTGTAAATCTTTTTTGCACTTTTTCCAGTGGATCCATATCCTTTTTGTAATATGGAGACCAGAACTGGGCATGGTATTCTAAGCGTGGTCTAACCAAGATTCTATATGTTTAACATAACTTCTCTGCTTTTTAATTCTATTCCTCTAGACATGAACCCCGGTACTTTGTTTGCATTTTTTATGGCTTTGTTAACCTGCATTGCTACTTTTAATGATTTGTGAATCTGTATCCCTAGATCCCTTTGCGCCTCTACCCCATTTTGACTCTTATTTTCAAAGGAGTACATGGCCTCCTTATTCCTCTGACCAAAATGCACCACCTCACACTTACCTATATTGAAATTAATTTGCCATTTACACGTCCATTCTGCAAGTTTGTTAATGTCTTCTTGTATTTTGTCGCAGTCTCAGTATTAACTATGCCCCCCAATTTGGTGTCATCTGCAAATTTTGATATTGTACTTATTTAAATATGACATCCCTCCTTTACAAGAGAATTCTTACATACCTGTTTAAGTGGGAAGAGTTTTTAAAAAGTCAAATCTCCACTGGAGTGTATAAATGGGATGGCAGTGGGAGGCAGCTGAGGTATTTCTCTTGATTTCATAATCTGTTTCTTTACAGCCTGTTGTCACTCATCCCTATCTTACTGATGAGCAAATTATCTATACCAGAGTTGTATTTTATTCTTATTAAAATTCAAGTAACAATTTGGAGCAATGAAAAGTTAATTTGGACAAATTCTTAAATGTGTCCTACTCATCACTGAGGGAATAACATATACATCATTTTTAAATCTTTGTTTCTATAAGGGTGATTTTGATACAGATTTGGCATTAGCGATGGTTAATAAGAAAACAGAATATATAATATTTAAAATCTCGGGATAAAATGGAAAATCTCTCACCATGGGCATCATTTTAGCACCCGCTATCGGGTGCGTTCCTGGCGGGGGGGGCTCCGAAAATCGGAGTATCCCGGAGCGGGACCGGAGCCCGGCTCCAACCTGCCCACTTCCGGGTTCCCCACTGACGCGCCGGCGTGCGTGCGCAGCCCCCGCTGGTGGGAATCCTGCAGGCAATTAAAGCCAGCGGGGTTCAACGTGGGGCGGTGGGGGTGGGGTGGGGCGGTGGTGGTGGGGTGGGGGGGTGGATGTGGGGGGGGTGTGGATGTGGGGGGGGGGGGGGGTGTGGGGGGAGGGAGGGGGTGCTCCTCACTCATTGCAGGAGGCTACTCTGTCACTTGGGACACAGTTTGGCCTCCAGCACCCTCCTCCTGACAATCAAAGTCACCAACTTGCACACTTACCCCGGGGTCCAGAGAAATGCACCCACTTAGCGGACCCCCTCAGATGTATATCTTCTGGATGGGGGCCGCCGTAGCTGCAGTCATGACCTCCTTGGAAGGCGAACAGCATCATCAGCCTCACCACCCTCGCCATCCACGCCGTCCACCTCTGACACGTGGAGCTCCACAACAGAGTGCTGTGACACATCCACCTGCACAACAGGAAGGAGGGCAACCACAGAGAGATGCGTCGCAGGGGGCACTACCCTCGCCACAGGGTCCACAGACAGAGGCTCAGCTTCCTGGACCTCTCTGAGCAGCAGTGCACACGGAGGCTCAGAGTCACTCGACATGTAGTCGTGGCCATCTGCAGCCTCCTTCATGCCAAGCTGCTCCTGGCTGGCCCGAGCACCATCTTCTTACCTGTCGCTGTCAAAGTCACCACTGCTCTCAACAACTTCTCCTCAGCATCCTTCCAGGGTGCCACCGGGGACATCGCCGACGTCTCTCAGCCGTCTGCACAAAAGAGCCCTGCAAATACACCTACACCCACTCTGCAGTGACACAATGGGTGGCATCAGTTGTGGGTCTTCATAGTGATCCTCAGGAAAGGGCATTATTGCACAAACCAGACAAGATTCGCAAAGACATGGCAATAGTGGTGGCAATATGTAATGTGAGTTGGTCAGAAATTCAATATAAGTAACAACCATGACAAACCCTCAAACACCCTTGTGCATCCCCTTCATGCTCACGACACGTTTGCCTTACGCTGCCTACTGCACATATCTGATGCATGCCCTGTGGCTGCAGCACAGGTAGTGGCAGGTTGAGTGAGGCTGACCGTGAAAGAGATGCACAAGAGGGTGAGTATGAGATAGAGCCATGAGATTGTATGAGGATTGGGTTGAGTGGTAGTGGCGGGATGAGTACTGGCGAGGTGAGTAAGTGCAGGTAAGATGAGGATGAGGTTTGAGTGGGTATGAGGGGTGATGTGACAGAGTAGTGTTGGCAGTGCAGAAGGAGGTGTGGGGTGGGGGCGGTAATGTGGCAGATGGAGTGTAGGGGAATGAGTAAGTGTACTCACTTTGGCTGACCTACTGAGGTCATTGGAGCGCCTCCTGCATTGTATGCAGCTGGGCGATATGTTGGTGGTGCAGGTGACCTCCTCTGCCACCTCGAGCCAGGCCTTCCTGGTCGCAGAGGCAGGCCGCTTCCTCCCGCCCGCCGGGGGGAAGATCTCTGTCCTCCCCCTCCTCCTCACCCCATCTATTGATACCTGGAATGAGGCATCATTAAACTGGGAGCAGCCTTCCCCCTGGGCTGCTCCATGCTGTAATTTTTTCTATTTGTTGCAGCATCTGTCAGTGGAGGACTGCCCCTTTAAATGGAGGTCCTACAGCTGACAGATCTTACTGCGCATGCGCAGCCCGCCCGACGCGCAGATCAGCAGTGGGGAACCCGGAAGACAAGGTAAGTGGATCCAATTGGGCTGCGATCGCGCGGGTGGCTGACTAATTTCACCGGGCGCCTTACCCACGCGCCCAATAGCCCCCCTGCCACGAACCCGCAGCCCTGGTAACATCGAGCCCCATATATCTTGTTATGATAAATGCATTAGTGTTATGAGGGTCTCATTTCTGGTTTTTGTTTTTTCTATTTTTATACAGGTTTTGAAGCAAGAGCTAAAGTCCTTGCATTCATTGGCTACTGATTTTTCTAATAAGTTTCAAGAAAAATGCAAAACAACCTTGAAGGAATTTTTAGCTGTCTGTGAGAAACAACATTTACACACTATCGAAATGAATAGTAAGCATCATATTATAAAGTATAATTTGAAAGGGTTTTTCCCAAACAAATATTTTTCAAATTATATTGAAAAATTTAACTGTCAATATTTAATTTTATTTATTTTCTAGTGCATTGCAAGTGATTTGTTTAAGGGACTGGATGCTACTATAAGTTGGCATACTGTCCTTTCACTTCTGGAATTTAGGTTTGAATCCAACCCAGGCTTTTGGGGATGAAATTCTTGTGTCTCTGCCGCACTATAAGTACAGCTGATCCAAGTGCACAAAAAGAAAATAGCCTGTCTCAGGATCTTTATTCTTCTGCACACTATAGAAATATAGCCCAGCTTGATAGGTTCTGAGGAAACCAGGTGCTGAGCATGCACATAATAATGTTGTCATGATGTGAGGGGCAGACTGTGGCACACGTGGTTTCCTATCATATAAAACGTGATACCATATAAAACTGCCATGACCTTCATTGTTCATTGTTAATTTCCCCCTCATTATAGGTGTTTGCTCCTCACATCAGACCTCTTGTCACTAAATATAATACTTTGGAATAAAGTCTCCAGCCTTACTACAGGAGTAGGCTAGATTAGCTGTTACAGTATCAAACATTCTTTTAGTTTGCCCTGTCCATAGTTTTGAAACATTTTTTAAGGTTTCTCAGGGGACTAAGGTACTGATGCTACCATAAAATATGGTATAGAAAGTATGCCCCTTCGCTTTGCCCCCACTTTTAACAATTATGATGTCAGTAAACCTGCTCAGCAGAAGTTAGTTACTTCTTTACCAAGCTGGTGACATACAAAAAGCCAATCAATGGGTTTATGCTCCGATAAAATATATTTTTATATTTACAAAGTTATTATTGATAAAAAGTCTCTTTTTAAGTAAGTTGCTTATTTTATTTTTAACAGGTTATTGATCTGGGCTTCCCTAAAAACTCTAAGGGGGTGAAATTGGGCCATGTAGCACCCGTTTTATAGGCGCTACACGGACACCTAAGTCCCGAAAATGGCGTCCGAGGTGTACGTGCACACTTCTCACTGGAAGTGCACAGGACGCCATCTTGGTAAAGGAGTTTGCACACACACACTAATGACCGCCAGCAGCATGTAGAGTAGGGAGATTATGACGCGAATCAGTGTGCATCACTAATTTGAAGCAACCAGTGAAATTTTGGAACTCCACACTCCAGCCAATGCCCTGTCTTAACCTTGCACAACTGAACAGGACTTAAACAGCATGAAGTACCCCCACCAGCGCTATTTAAAGGGATCATGAAATACTTACAGTTAGTTGCTGAATTAGTTATTCTGGCTGCTGGTACAATTGTATGTGTTTTTGGACGTTTCCTATACTTGGCTAAAGTTTCAATATTCTGTAGAGAGTGGTCTAGCAGTACTGTTAGTGGCATTTAAAATACAGCGCTGAAAACAGTTGCTTCCAGACATGGGCGGCCTGGTAGGGATTCCTCTGGGAATTGAACATGACTGGGAGCATGCAGAGAGGCAACGCAGAGCAGGACAAGCTTTTAGAAGAGGGAGGAGGAGGAGGAGGAGGGCACTCAACAGGAGGCCATATCCGCAGAGGGTCTTCAGGGATGAATTCTCTCACCTCAACTTCAGCGACGACCAGTGCATCAGACGTCTGTGGTTCACTAAAGAGGTCGTGACTGAAATTTGTCAACTGTTATAGCCACAACTGCAGCCTCAAAGCAGGCAAGGAAAGCATTGCCTGTGGCTATCAAGATGGGGCGCATCTACTGCTGGCACTATGGAGGCAGTAACACATTCTGGTATAGCCATCGATAGGATGTGGGTGGACAATACTCACCAAACCCTTTGTCTGGAATGCATAACTTGATCCAGTCTGCTGCAGAGTAATTCAAGTTCTCTGAAATGTGTAATTTGATCCATGTAAGCAATCTTACAACACCAGGTTATAGTCCAACAGTTTTATTTGAAAATCACAAGCTTTTGGAGCTTACCTCCTTCGTCAGGTAAGTGAGGCTCTAAAATCGCATAGCATATATTAGGCTGGGAGACGGTCACAGCAATCAAAGGTGTCGTTGGTGTTCAGACAGGTTAGCCACGGAAAACATTACATCCCAGTATACTGAATACACAATGGGTCAGATTACACAGACAAAGAGAGAAAGAGACCCAAAAGGCAGAGAGAGAGAATGTCCAGTTGTATTAAAAACAGATAACTTTTTTTTCCGCTGGTGAGGTTACATGTAGCGTGACATGAACCCAAGATCCCGGTTGAGGCCGTCCTCATGGGTGCGGAACTTGGCTATCAATTTCTGCTCGATGATTTTGCGTTGTCGTGTGTCTCGAAGGCCGCCTTGGAGAACGCTTACCCGAAGATCGGTGGCTGAATGTCCTTGACTGTTGAAGTGTTCCCTGACTGGGAGGGACGCGTCCAGCGTCCACGACACGACACAACCCTGCCACGGCAACCTCTGCAAGACATGCCAGATCATCGACACAGATACCACCATCACACGAGAGGACACCACCCACCAGGTACATGGTTCATACTCCTGTGACTCGGCCAACGTTGTCTACCTCATACGTTGCAGGAAAGGATGCCCCGGTGCATTGGAACATTGGCGAGACCATGCAGACACTGCGACAACGGATGAACGGACACCGCGCAACAATCGCCAGACAGGAGGGTTCCCTTCCAGTCGGGGAACACTTCAGCAGTCAAGGACATTCAGCCACCGATCTTCGGGTAAGCGTTCTCCAAGGCGGCCTTTGAGACACACGACAACGCAAAATCGTAGAGCAGAAATTGATAGCCAAGTTCCGCACCCATGAGGACGGCCTCAACTGGGATCTTGGGTTCATGTCACGCTACATGTAACCTCACCAGCGGAAAAAAAAGTTATCTGTTTTTAATACAACTGGACATTCTCTCTCTCTCTCTCTCTCTCTGCCTTTCGGGTCTCTTTCTCTCTTTGTCTGTGTAATCTGACCCATTGTGTCTTCAGTATACTAGGATGTAATGTTTTCCGTGGCTAACCTGTCTGAACACCAACGACACCTTTGATTGCTGTGACCGTCTCCCAGCCTAATATATGCTATGTGATTTTAGAACCTCACTCACCTGACGAAGGAGGTAAGCTCCGAAAGCTTGTGATTTTCAAATAAAACTGTTGGACTATAACCTGGTGTTGTAAGATTGCTTACATTTGTCCACCCCAGTCCATCACCGGCATCTCCATATCATAATTTGATCCAGTCGTTGTCAGGCAGGCTACAGAGTTCAGACAAGGCACAGTGCTAACACTATCAAGTCCAGAGAACCCACAGCGCTAACACCACTGATTTCAGAGAACAGACAACGCTGACACTTCCAATTTCAGAGAATGCATGACGCTGACACTACCGAATTCAGATAGGAAGGTGTGAGGCCGTGGGGGAATTTCAACATGAGGTTGAGAATTTTAAAACCAAGGTATTGGTGGACCATGAGCAAAGAGGGTCAGTGAGCACAGGGGTGATGGGTGAACAAAACTTGCTGCGAGTTCAGATATGTGCAGCAGAGTTTTGGATGAGCTCAGTATATTGAGGGTGGAAGATGGGAGGCTGACCAGGAGAGCATTGGAATAGTCGAGTCTGGAGGTAACAAAGGTATGGATGAGGCTTTCAGCAGCAGTTGGGCTGAGGCAGGGGCTGAGACGGACAATGTTGTGGAGGTGGAAGCAGGTGGTCTTTGTGATGGAGAAGATATGCGGTCGGAAGCTTAGCTCAGGGTCAATCAGGATGCCAAGGTTGCAAACACTATGTTTCAGCCTTGGCATCCTGAAACATGCCAAGGCTGAAACATAGGGCTCGATTTTACCAGCGGGTTCCGGGTGTGTTCCCGGTGGGGGGGGGGGGGCGTCGAAAATCGCGATATCCAGGTGCGTCACCGGATCGCGCCTCGATCCCGGCCACTTCCGGGTTCCACGCTGACATGCGGGGCTGCGTGCGCAGGCCCCGCTGTTGGGAATCCCGCAGGCAATTAAAGCCAGCGGGATGCCACTTGAGTGTATTTACCTTGCTTGTTGAGGTCATTAAATGACCTGATTCAGCTGTCTTAATAGGAAGTGTGGGATTTTACCTTCAACCGAGACTGTTTCACACACTGGGGGAAACAGTCTCACTCCAACCGGACGTGTTGCAGCCAGCAGCCTGTGGCAGCTGCCAAGGTGCACTCCACAGGGTGGGGGGAGACCCCTCACCCACGCAGGAGGCCACTCTGTCACATAGGGCAACGCCTGCCCTCCACCACCCCCCTCCAAGCCAGAGGGAACCCCGACGTGGAACCGCAGCCCCAGTGCGAGGAAACACCTACCTACCGTGCACAACCCCTCAGACCAACACCTGCCAGATGGGGGCCGCTTCGACATCCTCGGAGGACGAACAGCATCACCAGCCCCAGCAGCCTCGCAGTCCACGTCGTCCGCCTCATCGACGTGGAGCCCCCCAACACGTTGCTGCGGCACACCCACCTGCACAGCAGGAGGGAGGGCAACCGCAGAGAGAGCTGTGTCGCAGGAGACACTACCCTCCGCAGAGGGTCTACAGCCCGAGGCTCAGCTTCATGGACCTCTCTGAGCAGCAGTGCATACGGAGGCTCAGAGTCACTCGCCAGGTAGTCGCCAACATCCGCAGCCTCCTTAATGACGAGCTGCTCCCGGATGGACCAAGCAGCATCTTCTTACCCATCACCGTCAAAGTCACCACTGCCCTCAACTTCTTCGCCTCCGGACCCTTCCAGGGTGCCACGGGGGACATCACCGGAGTCTCTCAGTCGTCTGCACACAAGTGCATAAGGCAGGTCACCGATGGGCTGTTCCGCAGGGCCTCGACCTACATCAACTTCGCCTTGGATGAGCGCAGCCAGATGGAGAGGGCGGTGGGATTCCATGATGTGGCTGGATTCCATGATGTGGCTGGCTTCCCACGGGTGCAGGGTGTAATCAATTCCACCCACATAGCAATACGGGCACCTCCACATGAGCCAGAGCTGTTCATCAACAGGAAAGGGTATCACTCCATGAACGCCCAGCGCATTTGTGACCACCGCCAGAGATTCCGACACGTGTGCGCCAGATACCCTGGCAGCTGCCACGATGCCTTCGTCCTCAGGGAGTACACCGTCCCGCCCCTCTTCCACGCACCCAACACCGGCAACGGCTGGCTCCTCGGCGACAAGGGATGTACCCTGCACACGTGGCTTATGACACCTCTGAGGAACCCCATTACCGAGCCACATCGTCGATATAATGACAGCCACATTGCTACCAGGTCTACAATTGAGCAGGCCATAGGGCTGCTCAAGATCCGCTTCAGGTGCCTTGATCGTTCCGGGGGAGCGCACCAATACACGCCACTCCGAGTGGGACGAATTATAGTTGTCTGCTGTGCCCTGCACAACATGGCACTACAGAGAGGGGTGCCGCTGGAGGAGGCCCCATGCACACCCGCCACCCACATTGAGGACGACAATGAGGGGGAGGAGGAGGAGGAGGAGGAGGAGGGGGAGGAGGAGGAGGGGGAGGAGGAGGAGGAGGAGGGGGAGGAGGAGGGGGAGGAGGAGGAGGAGGAGGAGGAGTACGAGCGAGAGGAGGAGTAACGACCCATGGCCCGAACACCGGCTCACCTGTGTGCTCGTCAGGCCAGGGAGGCACTCATATGCCAACGGTTCTCCTAACATCACACTGTGTGAGGCGTTCACATGTCATAACGTGCGCAGACGAGGGTCCATACAGGCTCCCTCCACAGAAGAGTGGTGCCTGTACACCTGCACCCACTGTATTATGCCCAATGGGTGGGACGGGGTGGTCGTCCTGATGATGAGGCGCACGGAAGGGACATATTGCACAAGCCGCAGAATTATGGACAAGAGGTGGCAGCATTGGTGAGAAAAAGTGACTTTTTTTCGTGTTGCCATTCGAAGACTGGAAATAAAAAGATAACAAATAGACAAACACCCTGGTGCAATCCCTGTGTGCTCACGGAACTTTGGGTTCTCGTTTCCTGGTACCCCTACGTGGTGCTACCCCTGTGGCTCCAGCAGAGGTGGTGGCAGGTTGCTCCTGTTCATGCCCTGACCTGGTAGATGCTTTGGGCCGATGCCCCCTGTGTTTCGGTGCCCGTGAGGGCACCTCCACAGCCTTCCAGGCTGCAATCGGGGACATCCCCGGTGAGTCTCAGTCGTCTGCAGATGAGCCCTGCAAATACATCTACACCCACTCTGCAGTGACACACTGGGTGGCATCAGTGGTGGGTCCTCATAGGGATACCCAGGAGTGGGCATTATTGCACAAACCGGATAGGATTCGCGACGACATGGCACTAGTGGAGCCAATATAATGTGTGATGTGAGTTGTTATTTAATTCAATAGAAGTACGAACCATGACAGACCCTCAAACACCCTTGTGCATCCCCTTCATGCTCACGGCACGTTTGCCTTACGTTGCCTACTGCACATATGTGATGCATGCCCTGTGGCTGCAGCACAGGTGGTGGCAGGTTGAGTGAGGCTGGCCGTGAGAGAGATGCACGAGAGGGTGAGTATGGGATAGAGCCATGACATTGTATGAGGATTGGGTTGCGTGGTAGTGGCGGGGTGAGTACTCGCGAGGTGAGTAGGTGCAGGTAAGATGAGGATGATGTTTGAGTGGGTATGAAGGGTGATGTGACAGAGTAGTGTTGGCAGTGCCGAAGGAGATGTGGGGTGGGGGCAGTGATGTGGCAGGCAGAGTGTAGGGGAAAGACTACGTGTTCTCACTGTGGCTGACCTACTGAGGTCATTGGTGCGCCACCTGCACTGTATGCAGGCGGGCGATATGTTGGTGGCGCAGCTCACCCCCTCTGCCACCTCGGGCAACCCACTGATTTCACCGGGCACGTTTGGTACGTGCCCGCAGGCCTACCCGCTGGGAACCCGCACCCCTGGTAAAATCGGGCCCCTAGTGTTTGCACCCTTGGCAAGGAGGGAGGTGGAATCAGTAACGAGGGAACGGAGTTTATGGCGGGAGCGGAAGATGATGTCTTTGGTCTTCCCAATGTTTAATTGGAGGAATTTGCAGTTCATCCAAGACTGGATGTTGGAGAAGGATGGTGTGATTAACTGTGTTTAAAAACTACTGAAATAAAGATGAGGAAGGATAGTGCACCACGGCCACAGTCACAGAGGATATCACTTTTGACTTTTGACATTGATTAGGGCCGAAACCTGATCGGAGAGGTTCAAACATGGAGTTGGGGGAAAAGTGGCAGACAGGTGTGGGGCAAACGGACAGCAGCATTGCCTTTTACTCCACAGCTGCAGATAATGCAGAGTCTTTTGGAACAGAGGCGATAGCTGTTGGGAATTGCAGGCAACACAAACTGTACAGTGCCTCTTCTTTATACCTACAGCTTCCCTGCCAGTTGGGTTGTCTGTATCTACGAATGCTGCTCATCCTCCTTCTATTGCTCCTTTTCTTCATTCAAGAAAGAGAGATCACAAGATAACTATGCATGAGCAAGCCCGTGCGGCTCACCTTGAATCAAGTGATGATCCCTCTTTATGTGTAGAATGATTTCTTAATATCACTCCTACATTTCAATCTATGTTGATTTCTCCTATACTAGTGATCCTCCTTGTGGCATTTTTCTGCACCGGTCACAGCACATCAGTAGCTCCCTTGTACCTCAGTGACCAGCACTGCACAAAGGAGCCAAGATGTGGTCTGAGCAGCAGATTGTTCATAACTTCCTCTGATATAAAGGCCTGGACTTTCCTTATGAAAACCACCCACTTCTGGGTGGTGGTCTGGCAAGTGAAATGGGGCAGTGCATCTCAGCCAATACTCTGCACCAGAACTGGCCACCTCGATTTCTGCGATGATTTCCCTCCCATGACCCCTCTAAGGCCCTGATCGTTACGCTGGCAGTGCACCCATAGGAATCAAGTGAACCGAATGGGGGGGGGGGTGGGGAATTGCTAAATTCAAACACGCAGGCGGGCAGTAACTTTTGCAACTACAGAAGTGACAACAGCTGCTATACTCTCCTCCTAATGTTTGGCTGGTGGCTACATTGATCACCTGGTATGCCACTGGAAACTAGAATTAGGAGTGGGCCATTGAGCCCCTCGAGCCTGCTCCAGCATTCAATTAGATCATCGAGCCATTCCGCCATTCACCACGACATTTCTGCAGCAACCATCTGCTCGATCACACTCTCACCTCCACCTTTGATGCCCTTGTCCCCATTAAAACCATTACTCTCATCCTGGTCATTCCCCCTGGTACGGCCCTCACCTCCACTTCCTTAAGTCCAAGTTCGCAGATTTGAACATTTATGGCGGACAACTAGTTTAGCCATTTATCGTCAGATCTGGCTGGACCACACAAAGCACTATCGGGTTCTGGAATGCAAAGATAACCCCCAGTTTCTTTTCACTACAAACCATCTTCTTAAACCCCTCTTCCCCTGCCTCCTTCGTCCTCACCTCCATCAACAAGTGCGAGGAGCTCATGGACTACTTTGTCACTAAGATTGAGACCATCCGTTCAGCTGCATCTGCCGCTGCCCCCTCTTCTAGCCCACCAAGCCAAACTTCCCCAATGGCTCCCCCCGCCCTAACAATGAACTTGCATCATTCTCCAATTTCTCTCCAATCTTCCTTCATGCCCTCTCCAAGCTCATCTTGACCGTGAGACCGACCTCCCGCTCCCTCGACCCTATTCCCACCAATTTTTTTTTTTCAAAAAATATACTTTATTCATAAAATTTGCAACAATACACACAATACAGTTGTCATATCACATTCCAAACGTACACAATACAGATTATACAATTTGCAGGTTACATCAAGTACAGTTCAGTGAACACATTGTACATAATTACAATTCATCACACTCTAGGGTGCCTCATTGCATCACACTCAACACAGATTATTGCTTACAGATTCATTACAGGTACATTACAGCAATTTGAATTTTACATTCTGCCCGAGGGGGGTTTTTCCCTGATTGCATCCCCTCTGTTTACAATGGCGGGCAGGCTCTAAACGGTTGCCTTTCCCCACAGAGCCTTTGCAGCGGCCGCACCCATCCTCAGTGCGTCCCTGAGCACGTTGTCCTGGACCTTGGAATGTGCCAGTCTGCAACACTCGGTCGAGGACAGCTCCTTGCACTGAAAGACCAGACCAAAGGGCGTTGATAGTCTTCCAGCAGCAGTTGATGTCCGTCTCAGTGTGCGTCCCTGGGAACAGCCCGTAGAGCACAGAGTCCTGTGTTACGGAACTGCTCGGGACGAACCTGGACAGATACCACTGCATCTCTCTCCAGACCTTCTTTGCAAAGGCGCATTCCAGAAGGAGATGGGTGACTATTTCGTCTGCACCGCAGCCTCCTCGGGGACAGCGCGCGGTGGGGCTGAGAGTCCGGGAGTGCATGAGGATCTAACAGGAAGGGCCCTTCTTACCACCAGCCAAGCTATGTCTTGGTGCTTGTTTGAAAGTTCTGGCGATGAGGCATTCTGCCAAATGACATTGACAGTCTGCTCGGGGAACCGACTGACAGGATCCATCGTCTCCTTTTCCCACAGGGTCTCGAGGACGTTACGTGCGGACCACTTACTGATCGCCTTGTGGTGGAAAGTGTTTTTTTGCATAAATTTTTCGACGAGGGACAGGTGGGGCGGAACGGTCCAACTGGACGGAGTGTTCCGTGGCAGTGTGGCCAGGCCCATCCTTCGCAACACCGTGGATAGGTAGAACCTCAGCACGTAGTGACATTTTGTGTTTTCGTACCAAGGGTCCACGCAAAGCTTGATGCAGCCGCACACAAAAGTGGCCATCAGGATGAGGGCCACGTTGGGCACGCTTTTCCCCCCTTTCTCCAGAGATTTGTACATCGTGTCCCTGCGGACACGGTCCATTTTTGATCTCCAGATAAAGCGGAAGATGGCTTGGGTGACTGTCACGGCACAGGAGCGAGGTATGGGCCAGACCTGTGCCAAGTGCAGCAACACCGAGAGCACCTCGCACCTGATGACCAGGTTTTTGCCCACGATCGAGAGGGATCTGCTGACCACCCAACTTCCCTTCCTGGTCCCCATGTTAGCTGATATTGTTAACGGTTTCCTCTTGTCAGGTACTGTCCCCCTCCCCTTTAAATCTGCTGTCATCATCCCCCTCCTCAAAAAACCCAACCTTGACCCCTCTGTTCTTGCAAACTATCGCCCCATCTCCAACCTCCCTTTCCTCTCCAAAGTCCTTGAACGTGTTGTCGCCTCCCAAATCTGTGCCCATCTTTCCCGCAACTATATGTTTGAGTCCCTCCAATCAGGTTTCCGCCCCTGCCACAGTATGAAACGGCCCTTATCAAAGTCACAAATGACATCCTATGTGACTGTGACCATGGTGAGCTGTCATTCCTCATCCTTCTCGACCTGTCTGCAGCCTTTGACACAATTGACCACACCATCATCCTCTAACGCCTCTCCTCCGTCTTACGGTGGGACTGTGCTCGCCTGATTCCATTCCTATCTATCCAGTCATAGCCAGAGAATTACCTGCAGTGGCTTCTCTTCCCACTCCTGCACCAATACCTCTAGACTTGACTATTCCAATGCTCTCCTGGCTGGCCTCCCATCTTCCACCCTCTATAAACTTCAGCTCATCCAAAACTCTGCTGCACATATCCTAACTCGCACCAAGTCCTGTTCATCTATTACCCCTGTGCTCGCCGACATACATTGGCTCCTGGTCTGGGAATGCCTCTATTTTAAAATTCTCATCCTTGTTTTTAAATCCCTCGATGGCCTCGCCCCTCCCTATCTCTGTAACCTCCTCAAACCCTACAACCCTCCAAGATCTCTGCATTCCTCCAATTCTTGCCTCTTGCGCATCTCCACATTTAATCACTCCACCATTGGCAGCTGTGCCTTCAGCTGCCTAGGCCCTAAGTTCTGGAATTCACTCCCTAAACCTCTCTGGCGCTCTACCTCTCTCTCCTCCTTTAAGATACTCCTTAAAACCTACCTCTTTGACCAAGCCTTTGGTCACCTGTTGTAGTATCTCATGTGGCTCAGTTTCAAATTTTGTTTGATTATCGCTTCTGTGAAGCGCCTTGGGATGTTTTGCTACGTTAAAGGCGCTATATAAATGCAAGCTGTTGTTGTTGATCATGGTTGATCTATATCTTAACTCCATCTACCTGCCTTGATTCCATATCCCTTAATACCCTTGCCTAACAAAAATCTGTCAGTCTCAATCTTGAAATTTTCAGTTGACCTAGTCTCAACAGCTTTTTGGCGTGAGGGGGAAAGAGTTCCAGTTTTCCACCACCCTTTGTGTGAGGATGTGCTTTCTGACATCACCCCTGAATGTCCAAGCTCTAATTTTAAGATTATGCTCCTTTGTTCTGGACTCTCCCACCAGAGGAAATAGTTTCTCTCTCTCTACCCTCTCAAATCCTTTAATCACCTTAAACACCTCAACTAGATCACCCCTTAATCTTCTATACTCAAGGGAATACAAGCCCAGTCTATGCAACCTGTCCTTATAATTTAACCCTTTTAGCCCCAGTATCATTCTGGAGAATCCGCGCTGCACCCCTCCACCCCCCCCCCCCCCCCACCAAAGGCCAATATATCCTTCCTGAGGCGCGGTGCCCAGAAACGAATGCAGTACTCCAGATGGGGTCTAACCACAACTCTGTACAGCTGTAACATAATTTCCACCCCTTTGTATTCCAGCCCTCTTGAGATAAAGGCCAACATTCCTTTTAAACATTAGCCTTTTAAATTATTTTTTTTATCGGTCCACCAGCTTTTAGTGATTTCTGTACTTGGACCCCTAAACCTCTCTGCTTATCCACAGTTCATAGCTTCTCGCCATTTAGAAAATACTCTGATCTATCTTTCTTAGGTCCAAAATGGATGACCTCACACTTTCCCACATTAAACTCCATCTGCCACAGTTTTGCCTACTCACCTAATCTATCAGTGTCCCTTTGCAACTTTCTGCTCCCATCTACACTATTTACTGTGCCACCTAACTTAGTGTTATCAGCAAACTTAGATATATGACTCTCTATTCCTTCATCCAGGTCATTTATGAATATAGTGAAAATCTGTGGCCCCAGTACAGATCCCTGGGAGACACCACTAGTCACATCCTGACAATCTGAGTACATACCCATTATCCCTACTCTCTGTTTTCTACCTACTAACCAATTCCCTATCCAAGCCAATAGGTTGTCTCCAATTCCATGAGCTCTCATTTATGTAAACAGTCTCTTATGTGGCCCCTTGTCGAATGCTATCAGTATGGTCTGTAAAAACTCCAACAAAACTCCCCTGTCTGCTAGAGAAGTGAGGCCTCCTCATTGAGCAGCCTTCCACCTTGCTTTTACTCTGAAAACACTCGACACCAGGCCAACCCAGCAATTGACTTGTGGCCCCTTTCAAATATGTGGCCCCATGAACGGGCACTGCAAGATCATGCTGGGTGCTGCAACCATTTCTCTGAGGCTGAATTTGACAAATCTACAGCATTGACTATTTTACATAATTTGAGCTGCAAGGTTGGTTTCGTGAGGCGCATTTTATTCAACGAGAATGGGTGAGGGTGTCGTAATTGAAAGTGACGTCGCTAGTGGAGCTGTAGCTTTTTAGCATGCGCTGAGAGTGACATCATTGGGTGGACTGGCACATGTGCAGGAGGACGTCACACGTTGATCGAAATCCGGAAGTACCGACACTTGCTAATCACTCCATCAAACTAAACACTGGGAAAGAGCTGTGGTCATTGATGGAGCATTGTGTGTGGGTCATGGGTTGTTTTCAGGTTTATTGGGTAGAAAGTTGGGGGACAGGGAGTCACCATTTACATTACAAAGTGAATAGTCACACTGCGTCTGATAATGTCAATTGCCAGGCTTTCCAATAAATCAACTCACTGCCATTCATGCTCAAGTATGTAAAAAGGAAGAGATTAGCGAAAGTAAACATGGGTCCCTTAGAGGCAGAGACTGGAGAATTTGTAATGGGGAATAAGGAAATGGCAGAGAAATAAACAAATATTTCGTATCTATCTTAACAGTAGAAGACACAAAAATAGTGGGGAACGAAGGGTCTAATGAGAGTGAGGAACTAAGTGAGTAATTAAGATTAGTAAAGGAAAAGTACTGGAGAAATTAATGGGACTAAAAGCCGATAAATCCCCGGACCTGATGGCCTGCATCCTAGGGTTTTAAAAGAGGTGGCCGCAGAGATAGTGGATGCATTGGTTTTGATCTTCCAGAATTCCCTAAATTCTAGAACGGTCCCCATAGATTGGAAGGTAGTAAATGTAACCCTGCTATTCAAGAAAGGAGGGAGAGAGAAAAGAGGCCAGTTAGCCTGACATCAGTAGTAGGGAAAATGCTGGAATCTTTTATTAAGGACGTAGTAACAGGGCTCTTAGAAAATCATAATATGATCAGGCAGAGTCAACACGGTTTTACGAAAGGGAAATCGTGTTTGACAAATCAATGGAGTTTTTTGAGGGTGTAACTAGCAGGATAGATAAGGGGGAAACCAGTGGATGTAGTATATTTGGATTTTTAAAAGGCATTTGATAAGGTGCCACACAAGCGGTTGTTACACAAGATTAGGGCTCATGGGATTGGGGGTAATATATTAGCACGTATTGAGGATTGGTTAACGGACAGAAAACAGAGAGTAGGAATAAACGGGTCATTTTCGGGTTGGCAGGTTGTAATGAGTGGGGTGCCGCGAGAACCAGTGCTTGGGCGTCAGTTGTTTACAATATATATCAATGACTTAGATGAGGGGACCGAGTAATGTATCCAAGTTTGCTGATGATACAAAGCTAGGTGGGAAAGTGAGCTGTGAGGAGGATGCAATGAGGCTGCAAAGGGATATGGACAGGTTAGGTGAGTGGGTGAGAAGGTGGCAGAGGAGTATAATGTGGGGAAATGTGAAATTATCCACTTTGGTAGGAAGAATAGAAAAGCAGAATAGTTTTTAAAAGGTGAGAGACTAAGAAATGTTGGTAGTCAGAGGGATTTGGGTGACCTTGTACGCGAATCACAAAAAGTTAACATGCGGTACAGCAAGCAATTAGGAAGGCAAATGTTATGTAAGCCTTTATTGCAAGGGAATTGGAATATAAGTGTAAGGAGGTCTTGCTGCAATTATATAGGGCTCTGGTGAGACCACACCTGGAGTATTGTGCACAGTTTTGGTCTCCTTACCTAAGGAAGGATATTCTTGCCTTAGAGTGGGTGCAACGAAGGTTAACTAGATTGATTCCTGGCCTGAGAGTGTTGTCCTATGAGGAGAGATTGTGTAGAATGGGCCTATATTTATTCTCTGGAGTTTAGAAGAATGAGAAGTGATCTCATTGAAACGTATAAAATTCTTAGAAAGTTTGGCAAGGTAGTTGCTGAGAGACTGTTTCCCCTGGCTGGAGAGGTTGTTTTTGTGACTGGAAGCCTGTGGCCAGTGGGGTACCACAGGGATCGGTGCTGGGTCCCTTGCTGTTTGTGGTCTACATTAATGACTTGGATATGAATGTAAAAGGTATGATCAGTAAGTTCGCTGATGATACAAAAATTGGTAGGGTGGTAAATAGCGAGGAGGATAGCCTCAGTCTGCAGGACGATATAGATGGGTTGGTCAGATGGGCGGAACAGTGGCAAATGGAATTTAACCTGGAAAAGTGCGAGGTGATGCACTTTGGAGGGACTAACAAGGCAAGGGAATACACAATGAATGGGAGGACCCTAGGCAAGACAGAGGGTCAGAGGGATCTTGGTGTGCAAGTTCACAGATCCCTGAAGGCGGCGGAACAGGTAGATAAGGTGGTAAAGAAGGCATATGGGATACTTGCCTTTATTAGCCGAGGCATAGAATATAAGAGCAAGGAGGTTATGATGGAGCTGTATAGAACACTGGTTAGGCCACAGCTGGAGTACTGTGTGCAGTTCTGGTCACCACACTACAGGAAGGATGTGATCGCTTTGGAGAGGGTGCAGAGGAGATTCACCAGGATGTTACCAGGGCTGGAGCGCTTCAGCTATGAAGAGAGACTGGGAAGATTGGGTTTGTTTTCCTTGGAGCAGAGGAGGCTGAGGGGGGACATGATTGAGGTGTACAAAATTATGAGGGGCACAGATAGGATGGATACTAAGGAGCTTTTTCCCTTCGTTGAGGGTTCTATAACAAGGGGACATAGATTCAAGGTAAAAGGCGGGAGGTTTAGAGGGGATTTGAGAGGGAACTTTTTCACCCAGAGGGTGGTTGGAGTCTGGAACTCACTGCCTGAAAGGGTTGTGGAGGCAGGAACCCTCACAACATTCAAGAAGCATTTGGATGAGCACTTGAAATGCCATAGCATACAAGGCTACGGACCAAATGCTGGAATATGGGATTAGAGTAGACAGGGCTTGATGGCCGGCGCGGACACGATGGGCCGAAGGGCCTCTATCCGTGCTGTATAACTCTATGACTCTATGAGAGTCTAGAGCTAAGATTCATTCTCTCAAGATAAGGGCCATTTAGGACCAAGATGAGGAAAAGGGTATTCACTCAGAGGGTTGTGAATCTTTGGAATTCTCTATTTGGAATAATTTGGAGGAAGAGGCAGGAAGGCTACAAGGTCTGTCTGCCAGGGCTCTGCATGATCAGATTACTAATGAACAATTCCTGTAACCTCAACGACACCTCCCCATTCACCAACAGTCTCACATTCCTTACCTTTCCTCTCTCATGACCATCAAATTGTCCTCCTTATGATTACACCCTCAGCTCATCGCTGAAATAAAAAACCACCAAATGTAAATTCGAATCCACATTTATAAATTAACACGTGAAATTATGCAAACAAAATGAAACTATTCACCCTTGTGCATTCCCTTACTGCCTGTCTTTCATGTGGCTTTACCTTTCCTAGTGCTTCTATGAGGTGCATCCCTAATGGCTGGAGCATGGATGCTGGAAGGCTGCTGACCTTCAATTGAGGAGACTGCAGATGGCCTTGGAGGATGACCTCGAGCACCTCTGGGCTGAGAGGGTCCGGCTTCAGATGGTGCCATCTCGGCCTGGGCTGCAGCAGTCTTGGCTGGCTGGCTGACAGGCAACAGCAAGGGCACTGGCGGAGTGGCAGGGGTTGGAGCAGGAATGCTGCCATAATGAGAGAGGACAGCAGGTTCGTCTTCCATGGCGCTACTGCCACTCTCCCAGGGCGGCGCCTTAGCATTCCTGGTGATCTGTTGGAGAACAGATGGCTGGACTGCTGTGACGCCCTGGAAGCGCCTCGCAACAGTGAAACCCAGAGCCACGATAGCAGTAGTCTGAGCTCCCAGTGCAGCAGTCAGACCTTTGATGCAAGCTGTTTGTGCTGCAATGGAAGCTGTAACATCAGTCATCAGACTCTGCATCATGGTGGGTTCTACAGGTGTGCTGATGAAGGTGACCACCCGTTCCTTGTGGGAGAGGATGGGCTCCAAGCTCTGTGCAAAGCCCTGTGTCAAGTTGGAGCTGGACTCCTCCATGCTCCTTGACCTTGTGCACAGGCTTTCTGGCACGTTTTCCATTGCACCAAGCATTTGGTTGAGTACGCCCATCAGCCTTCTTCTGTAGCCTGGCCCATCGAAGTCATCATCTGACTCCTATGCAGCAGAACTAGTGTGTGACCTTGCCCTCCAGCGAGCTGGCACCTGCAATATCCTTTCTCTCCGCCCTGGCTCCTGCGCACTTGTGCCCAGTGTCTCTCAACCTGCAGATCTCTCCTCTGTCTTAGCCTCTAAAGTACGCGCATTGTCAGTCTCTCAGCTGGTGGCTGTGAGTGTAAGATCGAGTGACTGTGTCTCTTCATCATCACTGTCTTCTTCCACTGCCTCCTCTGACTGGGCAGGTTCCAGTTCTTGGGTATCTGAAATGACAAAGGGACACAGGTTGAGTTTTGGTGAGGGGAGAGGAGAAAGTAAGAAGTGCGTGCTTATGTCATATGCCGTGAGTCAGAAAAGATTGTGGGATGAAGGAGAAGTGGGAAGCGAGAAGGAAGATTAGGTATGAAGAGATCCTCATCATCGATCCCTCCACCACCACTAGTGGCCATGGCCTCAGCGATGGCCCATCCAATGATGGACAGCACTCTCTCCTCCATGGGAGTTAAGATGTGTAGGTGGCCTGTCTTCCCCTAGTTCTTTCCTGCTGCCTCCTTTTATGCACCACCTTCTCTTGCAAGAAAGAGGGAAGTGTGTCAGTGAGTGCCCTGCAAGATGTTTAGGTGATGTGGATGTCATGGTTGAATAGCTGTGTGTGTGACCTGTGAGTTGTGGGTGTGTGGCTTGAAACAGTGGTAATGTGTGAGGGTGAGATGAAGCATCTGATTTGAATGGTTGAGTATTGATTGAAAGAGATAGTTGGTAGGTGGGTGATGGGGGGGTGTTGTGCATTGAGCAGTGGATGAGGCTGGTGGTGCAGTTGGTAGGATATGCCACTTGAAACTTGAATTCAATCACCTTGACAACTCATGTTAAATCATTGAACTTCTTCCTGCACTGCATCCATGTTCTTGGCCCTATGCTCTTGACATTTATCTCGTCCGCTACTTCCTCCCACTGCCTCTTGAGCATATGTCTGGAGAGCCTTTTGCCCCCTTGTGGATACAGGATACCCCTCCTTCTCTCTATCTTTCGCACCAAAGCCTGTAGTACATCGTCAGAGGTGGAGATGCCGGTGATCGACTGGGGTTGACAAATGTAAAGAATCTTACAACACCAGGTTATAGTCCAACAATTTTATTTTGTGATTTTCAAATAAAATTGTTGGACTATAACCTGGTGTTGTAAGATTCTTTACATACACCACCAGAGAACTATGGTGCATGCTGTCTCGTAAACACAGCCATTCTTCAAAGTATTAGAGCACTGAATCACTTCTCAAACGACTCCCACCACTTCTTGCAGCCACAGTGCACCTCCCCTTTAAGAGGTGCCTTTAAAAAGCACGAGCCACTTGCGATATCGAGGCCCCCAACTGATGCGTGCAGCTAATCAACAGCGCAGGTAGCACTAACTGCACTCCACAATCATTTAAAACAGCAGGCAGCACGAATGTTATGTGCTGTCTGCATGGCAATGGGCGCAGGTTAATTACGTACCACGATCCCAGTGCCTGTTTTCAGGGGTTATCCGATTTAACCCCCTTGGAGTTGATCCATTGAGTATCTGAGCCATCAAGTCGAACAGTTCCTGGTCTTATCTCTGACTATGCTGAGTTAGCTGATCTTAATTGGAGCAGTGGTTGGGGAGCCACAATTAGCCTCAATGTCCTTGGATAGGGAGTGGAGGAAAATTAGTCACGGTTCCCAAGCCTGATTTACTATTCTGCTGAGAACAGGACTGGGTGTGGCTGTAATGCCTATTGATACCTACTGAGGCTCACACAAAAATAATGGGCATGGTACTGGAGTGCAACAGATGTTTGTAGAACTATACTCCATCAAAGAGGTTAATGGGGGGGAGGGGGGGCTGACGGACAGACAAAATCAGCAGAGAGAATAGCCAAGAAAAAAAAATAATGTTACTCATCTGTGACTACAGAGCTCCAGGGTCAAGTCTTTCAACTTGAAAAATCTCTTCAGGAAGTTAATGGCAGATACATTGGAGAGAAGCATAAACGGAAGGTGCTTCACAATGCCCTAATTGTAAGTATATAATTTATATCCTTCACTTTTTTCAAAGCCAATAGAGATAAAATTATTCTATTAGTACCAAACCTAAAATATGATTTTAGTTTTAAAACAATGTTCTTGTTTTTCATATTTAGATTATTCCAGAAGTTTGCATAAAAGTGATCTAATGATCATTTGTAAAGTCCTAAGCCGGACCACTGATTAACAGTGACTGAATAGGTTAAATTCCATTTTGCATGGAATTTCAGGATATTTCCTCGTGTTTTGGAGATCAAATTCGTGATTCAGTTAGGGCCATTGGTTTGTAGTTACTGAATAAGTTAAATTCCATATATTCCATAGGATTCTCGGATTTTTGCCGGTGATTTGGAGACCAAAATCCTCAATTCTGTCTATATTTCTGTTAAAGCAGTATATCAGTGGCCTTGGTTTTAAGGCTATAAATAACCTTTGGCCATAACAATGGATGATTGCTCATATGCAATATTCCTATACTATTTTAATGGAGGAATTGTGGTTTAATGCCAGCATTAAAATACCTGACAGAGAATTGTTACACGAAAGCATTAAGTGTTCATTTGCTAATATTGCCAGCTATAGTTTATAGTCTATATTTGTTTACAATTCTCTATTTGATACAAATTTGTTGGAGAAAATTATATCAGATTTTCATGAGGAAAGTTTAATGTAATAAGCCTTCCCCATAAGCAGCATTTCATTTTAAAATCCAATTGGGTTTAATTTCATGGTATGCTATTTTTAGTGTACAAGTTAATTTGCCAGAAATTGCACTGAGCGACAAACGTACGTTGCCCACTGCTCGTAAGTAACTAACTCACCCTCAAACTTTTTGCGGGCTTCTGGGTGCCAATTTGCTTCAGTGGAAACCTGCAAGAAGTGCAGTGGTCTTTTCCAGGCTTCTCTGCGCTGTGAGAGCGAGGAAAGGATCGCGCTCTCCCCTCAACCAATCAGCTGGAAGCATCATTAACAAGCCACGCAGTCAGACCCAGGAAGTGAAAGCCTCTTTCACAAGCCACACTGACTAACAACCAGAAAGTGCCAGGTAGATTAATAAAGTCTCCATAAAATTAGTTAGAGAAAGCAAAATAAAGACAAAGGTAAAAGAGACAGAAAGAATAAGTTTTAAAAAAATAACAATTTTAAATTAAAATTTTTGTTTTAAATGTCCCCAACAACAATTAATATTGGGAGGAATGAGACTCCACATTTTGAAAAGTAAATTTTCAGTGCCAGAGAGGTTGTTTGGCAGTCATTAATACTTAACATGCTGTTAAAAGTTAGTTTAGACCTAAAAAAAAACCAGCGTACCTTTTTTATGGAGAGAATAGTTCGTTTCCAGCTGGTCAGTGCAGCAAGTTTGTGCTGATCCATTCATTCAGCCAGCAAGACCTCTTTAATGCAAAGCTTTCAAGCGAGTGGGACAGAGGGTAGAGCAATTTCTGGATTTCCGCATTTGACTGCGCATGTGCGCTCTCCGGAACTTGCTCTTTCATTTGCCCTGAAATAACGGTGAGCTTTGTTAGCCTCGCCGTTATTTCATGAGCAATTTCCGGGCCAATATGTTTGCGTTAAATTAATTTCTGTGCTATTTTGACACCTAATTAAAATAAAGAAGTTAGTGGCTGCATGAAAATAGCTCATACAAGCCAGAAATTACTGCGAGCAATACAAACATACAAAAAGAGCGAGAAAAGATCACCCAGTCAATTGTGCAGCCTTGTACATCATTCACCCATTCCCTCCTAGCTGTGCTATCTGTAATGGGAGTTGTCGACTGTCCTCCTGATAGCAATGAAGTAGCAGAATGTATTAATTTAGAGATTAGGGAGGCTTGTAGCAAAAGCAGAGTTTTAATGGGAGACTTTAATTTTCATATAGATTTGGAAGAGCCGAATAGCTCAAGTCAGAAAGCTAGTGAATTTCTTGAGTGCATTCAAGATAGTTTTATGGAGCAAATGTTCTAGAACCAGGCAGGTAGAGCAGTAGTCCCCTGGGGCCATCTCCCTCTCAAACAGATATTCTGCTTTGGATGCTGTTGGGGGAGATGGCTTATCAGGGAAAGCAACAAGAGCCAAGTTCGTGGCACCACGGGTGGCTCTGCTGCACAGGAGGGGAGGAAGAAGAGTGGCAGGGCGATAGTGATAGGGGATTCAATTGTAAGGGGAACAGATAGGCGTTTCTGCGGCCGTAAACGTGACTCCAGGATGGTATGTTGCCTCCCTGGTGCCAGGGTCAAGGATGTCACGGAACGGCTGCAGGGCATTCTGGAGGGGGAGGGTGAACAGCCAGTAGTCGTGGTCCATATTGGTACCAACGACATAGGTAAAAAAAGGGATGAGGTCCTGCAAGGTGAATTCAAGCAGTTAGGAGATAAATTAAAAAGCAGGACGTCAAAGGTAGTGATCTCAGGATTACTACCAATGCCACGTGCTAGTGAGTATAGGAACAGGAGAATAGACAGGATGAATGTGTGGCTGCAGGGATGGTGTAGGAGGGAGGGATTTAGATTCCTGGGACATTGGGACTGGTTCTGGGGAAGGTGGGACCTGTACAAGCGAGACGGGTTACATCCGAGCAGGACCGGGACTAATGTCCTCGCGGGGGTGTTTGCTAGTGCTGTTGGGGAAGGGGGATGGGAACCTTAGCGGGGAGTCAGAAGGGAGTAAAGTTGAGAGCAGCAAGAGAGAGGAAGACCCAGGGGAAATTTACAATACAAATAGTACAAACAGTTGTTCAAGAACAAGTGAAAGGGAAAACCATAGAGCAGCGGAAAGAAAGTGTACCTTAGCCACTACAGATAAAGTGAAAACTAGAAGGCATAAGGCGATTATCCCAGCATCTAAGCTGAAGGTCAGACTAGGGTGTGTGGCCCAACTAAAAGTTCTATATACAAATGCACGGAGTATAAGGAATAAATTAAATGAACTACAGGTTCAAATTCAAATTGGAGGGTATGACATGATAGCTATTACTGAGACATGGCTGCAGGATGGTCAGGATTGGGAACTAAATATACCGGGTTATAAGGTCGACAGGAGAGATAGGGAAAATGGATGAGGGGGAGGAGTAGCCTTAGTGATTAGAGATGAAATCACTTCAATGATAAAGGAGGATATAACTAGAGGTAAGCAGCCAACAGAGACCTTATGGGTTGAATTGAGAAATAAGAAAGGATCTAAGACTATAGTGGCAGTTGTGTATAGGACCCCTGGCAGCAGCTCTGAAGTGCCAGATTGAAAAATGCAGAGATTAGACAAGCATGTAAGAAAGGCATAGTGGTCTTAATGGGGGACTTTAACCTTCACACAGATTGGGAAATGCAGTCTAGCAACTGTCAGAAAGGTAGTGAATTTCTTGAGTGTGTCCGGGATAGTTTTCTACAGCAGTATGTCCTGGAGGCAACAAGGGTGCAAGCCATACTAGATTTAGTAATGAGTAATGAACCAGGTTTAGTTAACAGCTTAACTGTGCGTGAACATCTATCCAATAGCGATCATAACATGATCGAGTTCAATGTAGTGTTTGAAAGGGAAAAAAGTGAATCAGCTGCTAAGATTCTAGACTTGGGTAAGGCCGACTTCAATGGGATGAGACAGAGACTGTCCACAGTAAACTGGGCAAATCTGCTGATGGGTAAAACGACTGATAATCAGTGGGAAATGTTTAAAGAAACATTTAACGAGATACAGAACTGGTTTATACCCCTGAGGGGCAAGAACTCGACTTGCCAAAAAAAACAGCCATGGACAACTAAAGAGGTAAGGGATAGTATAAGACGTAAGGAAAGGGCATACAAAAAGGCAAAAAATAGCACAGATCCTGGCGAATGGGAAAGATTCAAAGATCAACAAAGGGTCACAAAACATATAATAAGAGCGACAAAAAGAGAGTATGAAGAGAAACTTGCAAGGGATATCAAAACCAATACAAAGAACTTTTATAGTTATATTGGGAAAAAAAGGGTGGTCAGGAGCAGTGTTGGCCCCTTAAAAACTGAAAGTGGGGATATTGTCATTGACAATGGGGAAATGGCGGACATATTGAATAGTTACTTTGCGTCAGTATTCACAGTAAAAAAAGAGGATAGCATGCCGGAAATCCCAAGAAAACTAATATTGAATCGGGGACAGGGACTCGATAAAATTAACATAAGTAAAGCAACAGTAATGAAGAAAATAATAACACTAAAGAGTGACAAATCCCCAGGACCAGTTGGTTTCCATCCCAGGGTTTTAAAGGAAGTTGGTGAGCAGATTGCAGATGCCCTAAGTATAATCTTTCAAAGTTCTCTAGATTCAGGAACTGTCCCTCTCGATTGGAAAATTGCACATGTCACTCTGCTTTTTAAGAAAGGAGAGAGAGGGAAACTGGGGAATTATCGACCAGTTAGCCTAACATCTGTTGTGGGGAAATTGCTGGAGTTTATAATTAAGGATAGGGTGACTGAACACCTCGAGAATTTTCAGTTAATCAGAGAGAGCCAGCATGGATTTGTGAAAGATAGGTTGTGCCTGACAAACCTGATTGAATTTTTTGAAGAGGTGACTAAAGTAGTGGACAGGGGATTGTCAATGGATGTTATTTATATGGAATTCCAGAAGGCATTTGATAAGGTCCCACATAAGAGACTGTTAGCTAAGAAAGAAGCCCATGGTATCGAGGGAAAAGTACGGACTTGGTTAGGAAATTGGCTGAGCGAAAGGCGACAGAGAGTAGGGATAATGGGTAAGTATTCACATTGGCAGGATGTGACTAGTGGAGTCCTGCAGGGATCTGTCTTGGGGCCTCAATTATTCACAATATTATTTATTAATGACTTAGATGAAGGCATAGTAAGTCTCATATCTAAGTTTGCCGATGACACAAAGATTGGTGGCATTGTAAGCAGTGTAGATGAAAATATAAAATTACAAAGGGATATTGATAGATTAGGTGAATGGGCAAATTTGTGGCAAATGGAATTCAATGTAGACAAATGTGAGGTCATCCACTTTGGATCAAAAAAGGATAGAACAGGGTACTTTCTAAATGGTAAAAAGTTAATAACAGTGGCTGTCCAAAGGGACTTAGGGGTTCAGGTACATAGATCATTGAAGTGTCATGAACAGGTGCAGAAAATAATCAATAAGGCTAATGGAATGCTGGCCTTTATATTTAGAGGACTAGAGTACAAGGGAGCAGAAGTTATGCTGCAGCTATACAAAACCCTGGTTAGACCGCACCTGGAGTACTGTGAGCAGTTCTGGGCACCGCACCTTCGGAAGGACATATTGGCCTTGGAAGGAGTGCAGCGTAGGTTTACTAGAATGATACCCAGACTTCAAGGGTTAAGTTACAGGGAGAGATCACACAAACTGGGGTTGTATTCTCTCGAGTTTCGAAGGTTAAGGGGTGATCTGATTGAAGTTTATAAGATATTAAGGGGAACAGATAGGGTGGATATAAAGAAACTATTTCCGCTGGTTGGGGATTTTAGGAGTGGGGGCACAGTCTAAAAAATTAGAGCCAGACCTTTCAGGAGCGAAATTAGAAAACATTTCTACACACAAAGGGTTGTAGAAGTTTGGAACTTTCTTCCGCAAACGGCAATTGATACTAGCTCAATTGCTAAATTTAAATGTGAGATTAATAGCTTTTTGGCAACCAAAGATATTAAGGGATATGGGCCAAAGGCAGGTATATGGAGCTAGAGCACAGATCAACCATGATCTTATCAAATGGCGGAGCAGGCACGAGGGGCTGAATGGCCTACTCCTGTTCCTATATTCCTATGTTCCTGGAACCAACAAGAGGGCAGGCCATACTAGATTAAGTCATGACCCAGACTTAGTTAATACCAGTAATAATTAGAAAGGGAACATTGATTTAACAGTGATCGTGATATGATCGAATTCAATGTTAGGTTTGAAAAAGAGAAAGTTACTTAGATTCTAGATTTTGGTATGGCTAACTTTAACGGGATGAGACAGAGACTGACGACAGCAAACTGGTCAAAACTGTCATCGGGTAAAACTATAGATGAACAGTGGGAAGTGTTCAAAAAACAATTTAGCTTAATACCGGACTAATATATGCCCCTGGGGCAAGAGCTCTAATAAAATGGCCGTGGTTGACAAAAGAGGTGAGAGACAAAACTAAACAAAAGAGTATACAAAAGTGCAAAGAATAGTGCAGATCCAGGGGACTGGGGGAGATATAAAGAACAGCAAAGGAAGACAAAAAAGATAGTAAGAGCTGCAAAAAGGGAATACGAAAAGAAACTTGTGAGGGAAATCCAGATTAACACAAAAAGTTTTTACAATTATATTAGAAGAAAAAGGGTAATGTGGGCCCTTTAAAAACAGATGTGGGTAATATTGCAAATGAAAATAAGGAAATGGCAGACTTGTTGGATAATTACTTTGTGTCAGCCGTCACAGTAGAGGAAGAGGATAGTACACCTAACATTCCAGGGAAACTAATAATGAATCAAGGACTGGAACTCACTCAAGTTAATGTAAGCAAAAAAATAGTATTAGAAAAAATAATGGCACTGAAAAGACTGACAAATCCCCAGGACCTGATGGTTTCTACCTCAGGGTTTTAAAGGAAGTAGGTGAGGAAATTGCAGGTGCTTTAGCCATAATCTTCCAAAGTGCTCTCGATTCAGGAATTGTCCCTTTAAATTGGAAAATTATAAATGCAACTCCATTATTTAAGAAAGGTGAGAGAGAGAAATGAGGAAATTATAAACCTGTTAGTCTAACATCTATTGTGGGGAAGTTATTGGAATCTATGATTAAGGACAGTGTGACTGAGCACTTAGAGAAATTTGTGCTGATTAGAGAGAACCAACATGGATTTGTAAAGGGTGCGTCATGACTAATGAACCTAATTGAATATTTTGAGGAAGTAACTAAAGTAATAGACAGGGGAATGTCTATGGATTTAGTATATATGGACTTCTAGAAGGCATTCAGTAAGGTTCCACATTAGTGCCTGTTAGCTGAAATTAAAGCTCGTGGAATTGATGGCAAATTATTGACCTGGATAGAAGATTGGTTAGGCGGTAGAAGACAGAGAGTAGGGATAATGGGTATGTTCTCTAATTGGAAGGAAGTGACTAGTGGTGCCCCACAAAGGTCTGTGCTGTGGCCTCAACTATTCACTATATTTATTAATGACTTAGATAACACAATAGAGAGCCATATATCCAAGTTTGCCGATGACCTAAAGATTAGTGGCATCGTAAGTAGTTTGACTGGAGCGTGAAATTACAAAGAGATATTGATATATTAAGTGAGTGAGCAAAACTGTGGCAGATAGATTTCAACGTAGATAAGTTTGAGGTCATCCATTTTAGATCAAAAAAGGATAGATCTGAGTATTTTTTAAATGGTGAATAACTAGGAACAGTGGAGATCCGAACAGATTTAGGGGTCCATGAACACAGATCACTAAAATGTAGTGGTCAGGTACAAAAAGTAATCAAAAAGGCTAATGGAATGTTAGCCTTTATATCTTGAGGGCTAGAATAAAAAGGGGAGGAAGTTTTGCTATAGCTGTACAAAGCCCTGGTTAGATTACATCTGGAGTACTGTACAATTCTGATCACTGCACTTTAGAAAGGATATATTGGTCTTAGAAAGAGTGTAGCGCAGATTCACCAGAATGTTACCAGGGCTCCAAGGGTTAAATTATGAGGACAGATTACATAAACCAGGCTTGTATTCCCTGGAATAATGAAGGTTAAGGGGTGATTTGATTGAGGTTTTTAGGATTTTGAAAGGAATTGATAGGGGAGACAGAGAGAAATGTTTTCCGCTGGTGGGGGAGTCTAGGACAATGGGACATAACCTTAAAATCAGAGCCAGGCCATTCAGGAGAGAAGTTAGGAAGCATTTTTTCATGCAAAGGGTAGTAGAAGTGTGGAAAACTCTCCCACAAAAAGCAGTAGATGCGAGCTCAATTAATAATTTTAAATCTGAGATCGATAGATTTTTGCTAGCCAAGGGTATTGAGGGATATGGAGCCAATGTGGGTAAATGGAGTTAGGATCAGCCATGATCTCATTGAATGGCGGAACAGGCTTGAGGGGCTAAATGGCCTACTCCTGTTCCTAACCACAAAAATTGATCTGGTCTCCCGCCAACCTCAACTGGCGGGCAGGCAGAGCAGACCCTTTGCTCACCCGATACACACTCCACATGAAAGTCGACCCCTTAATTCTAGGAGCCCAACCTCATCATTTAGAGATGTAAGATTTGGAATCATCTCGGTCACCTTCCTCTGTGCCTTCTCCATTACCTCAGGTGCAGAGAGCCATATGAGCATTCAGGTGCAGCAAGCAGTTAAGGCGGTGAATGGTATGTTGGCCTTCATTGCAAGAGGATTTGAGTACAGGAGCAGGGATGTCTTACTGCAGTTATACAGGGCCTTGGTGAGACCACATCTGGAGTATTGTGTGCAGTTTTGGTCTCCCTATCTGAGGAAGGATGTCCTTGCCATGGAGGGAGTGCAACGAAGGTTTACCAGACTGATTCCTGGGATGGCAGGACTGATGTATGAGGAGAGATTGGGTCGATTAAGCCTATATTCACTAGAGTTTAGAAGAATGAGAGGTGATCTCATCGAAACATATAAAATTCTAACAGGACTAGACCGACTAGATGGAGGCAGGATGTTCCCGATGGCTGGGGAGTCCAGAACCAGGGAGTCACAGTCTCAGGATACGGAGTATGCCATTTAGAACAGAGATGAGGAGAAATTTCTTCACTCAGAGGGTGGTGAACCTGTGGAATTCTCTACCACAGAAGGCAGTGGAGGCCAAGTCATTAGATGTATTCAAGAAGGAGATAGGTATATTTCTTAATGCTAAAGGGATCAAGGGATATGGGGAAAAAGCGGGAACAAGGCACTGAGTTAGACGATCAGCCATGATCATTATGAATGGCGGAGCAGGCCCGAAGGGCCGAATGGCCTACTCTTGCTCTTATTTCCTATGTTTCTATGTCCTTCACATAGGCTATTGTACAAATGCTTAACACGCTCTATCAGATTCCTCTCTCCGCTACTTTGACGGAGGTGTTAACCCTTTCATTTTAAACAGACTAACACTACCATTAAAATAACAAAGTAATTTGATAATGACAATATCGCTGACAGTAATTTGTAGGCTACAACAATTTAACATGAACCAGTAGGTGTCTCATGTTGCCCATTTAGAGTATGCTTTCTGATCTTTACTGTGGACCATGGCAACCTATGCATGACAGTGCTTTGCCCATCGCTGTAATACGGCAAATTTACAGAATCAATATATTACATGACTGGCTATATTATATACCTGACTTATACTGAAAGATCAGGCTTGACAGATATTTTTAATATTATTTTCCTACTACTTTACAGAACTTAAGATACAAATAACTTTGTTTTCTCTCTACAAAACCTCTTATTTCAAATTATTTAAATAATAAAATATTTTTGCCTTGCCTGCCACAATGGATTTACTTAAGTCCAAGTACATTGTATGTTTATTTTTCTTTCCTCCCTCCTTAAACCCCTCCATTTTTATTTGAATGGTTTACTTGATTAGAAAGATATTTTTCTCCCTCTTGTGGGACTTGTAGTTCTTGCTGAAATTGCCAGTGTCGCATTGCAAAGGGAAATTTTTCCCATTATCGAGTTTCCAATGATCAGTATGTGACCAAATGGCCATTTGCTATCGTTCGGACTGGCTGGCTGGCTATCTGACTGCAGCTGCAATGCCCAAGATCAGCATTAAAGCACTTCATAACCATTTCCCTATGGCTCTGGAGCAGACATCTGTCCCAATACAAAACAAAATATGATCTTAAACAGGGGTGTGAGCTCAGAGTTTTTATTTAATGGCTTAAAAAGCTGAATAATTAAATCTTTTTTTTTCTTCTGTTACTTGGGCCTCACGATTGTTGTTTGTAAATGTTGTGGCGAGGTCACAGTGCACTTCAGGTTAGTGTAATTCTACAGAAGCAGGGTGAAAATTGTAAGATTTATCTCCACATGTATTATGTTCAGTTCTGGGCACCACACTTTAGGAAGGATGTCAAGGCCTTAGAGAGGGTGCAGAAAAGATTTACTAGAATAGCACCAGGGATGAGGGACTTTAGTCATGTGGAGAGACTGGAAAAGCTGGGGTTGTTCTCCTTAGTGCAGAGAAAATTAAGAGGAAATTTGGTAGAGGTGTTCAAAATCATGTATGTTTTTGATATGAGTAAATAAGAATACACCGATTCCAGTGGCAGAAGGGTCAGTAACCAGAGGACACAGATTTAAGGTGATTGGCAAAAGAACCAGAGATGACGTGAGGAAAAAAATCTTTTACGCAGCGATTTGTTGTGATCTGGAATGCACTGCCTGAAGGAATGGTGGAAGCAGACTCAATAGTAACTTTCAAAAGAGAATTGGATAAACACTTGAAGGGAAAGAAATTGCAGAGCTATAAGGAAAGAACAGGAGAATGGGACTAATTGGATAGCTCTACCAAAGAACTGGCAAATGCACGATGGGCCGAATGACCTCCTCCTGTACTGTATCATTCTATGATTCTATGAGCTAGAGCTATCAAGTTCTTTCTACCTGGTTGTTATGTGACATGGATTGTACTGGTGTGCTGTTGTTATTGTAATTCTGTAGGAGTAGGGGGAGAACAATACTCGCTCACATGCACACAGATTTCTCCACAGCAACTGGAAATTCCAGCATCTGGGTCCAGGTGAAATTTCCAGCTCAAGCTCCAGACTCCTGACAGAAGAATGGGCCTAAATGGAGGAAGTTTCTTGTAGGCATTTGTGACATTAATTAACCACTTTTATGAGTAAATGTAATAATTTTTTTTAGAATTATGCAATTTTTTAATGTTTCCTATGTTATAAATATTGACCCTGAAATTCCATGCTATTTTTGGCTTTTCTGGGGCACAAGATCAGGGCTTCTCACATAATTGGCCAGAAAATTATGACATATCATTTTGCCAGTTTTCTGCCCCAAAAATGATATGTTGGAATTTCTAAAAGCGCTTAGGACCTCCTTGCGATCTGCTGAGTCCCCCAGCACCAGATTTAAATATATTAAAATAAGGCCAGCGTCCCCAAATTTCCTGTATTCACACTTGCAGTGCAATTAGGTAAGTTAGAACAGGAAATATAAAGCGTAGCTGTTGTCAGGATCAGCTAAAACTGTCAAAAGTGAAGAGTCTTTAAGCATGAAGACTGCTGAAAGTTTGAGCAGCAACTGCAACTGGGAATGATTTTGGAGCGATTATTTTTGACAGCCTAGATAGTCTTGTACTTGCTTCTGACTGTCATTTGTAGTAGGAGAACACTAGGATATTTTATCCCCCTTCCACTTACCCATTGGGAGAGCTTCTCAGGAGCATTCACTTTCGGCATAGCTTTGTATGTCATTATCATAGTGAAGAAGGACGAGCAGGAGAGGATGGAGGAAAGAACTGTGAGGTAGCATTTAAACAGGACACACCCCACAAGATATCCTCGCCCGTGCCCCCAAAAGAATATACAGGCAACACAGGTATTATGAAGACCTTAGTGAAGAAATGTGTTTTAGAAGCATGCTTCACCAAAGAGGTAATTGGTATGCTGTGGCAGCTAATGCATGAGGTCCTGCACCCATGTTATTTTTTTTTTTAAAACTTTGTCTGATGCCGATACAATCCCCTGCATGGTAAAACTCCAATAAGCTTCAATTGTGTGGCTAACTTGGAGTTCAATATTGCTGTTCATCATGAGGCTTCTTATTGATATTTAGTTTTACTTTCCTAAAAATAAAGTAATCTTGAACTAAAAATCACAGCACATTAGGATACCAATGCTCTATCCTTGCACTGTTGAAACATGGGCTTATGCCACTGTTCCTCACTCTGAGCTCTTGATCTTAGCCATCCTGTGATAGGGAGGAGTTGAGTGAAAGCCAAGCACTGCTCCACAGGGGCTGGAAGGAAAACAAGAATAGAACAGAGCCATCCTGGACTGCAATTAAACATCTAATACGTCAAGTAGCAAAGTAAAGAGTTGGAGACATGGGAGCAGGTTACCCATTGGCCATCTCAGTTACCGCTTGTGCCTGGAATATGAAAAGCAACAGAAAGGGAAAAAGACAGAAGTTGCAATTATTTTTATTAAAATAAAATCACACCAAAAACAGGAACAAGAGGTGCCCAAAGAATAATAAAATTCAAAATGAACATTTTGACTGAATACACTGGCAGTTTCACAAGGCTGTCATAACTATTCACCGCTTTGCTATTGTTTTAGCAGTGACTTAGCTATTAACAAAGTAGTAAAATTTCATTTAAATTATTTTTTCTACATGTCAGAGATTAGCTTTAGTCTGCTAATGGAAGACCTTTTTAATTTCAGGAATTGCGTGGTAATATTAGAGTCCACTGCAGAGTTCGTCCTTCTATGCCGTTTGACTCTGGAGATGATGATACAAGCTTGTTGGAAAGGTAAAATATGCTCTCTCTCTGTTATTTCCCTTTCCTGCAGCATCTCCACAGTAGAAGAGGTATAATTATAGCATGACAAGTTTACATTGGTAGTGACCATTATAAATATGGACATTGTAATTTATTATGGGAGAAGTTGACAGGAAGTGCACAAAGACACAAGATTTCTAATATTAAATAATATAAAATCAAATATTGCATAAAAGCAAAAGCAGATGGGGCCTGAATTACATCTGCGTCCCTGGTCCAATTATCCCCACCCTTTAACCTTGTTTCAGCTGAAGACTAAACGTGTTTTGACTGTGTGTAATGTCACGGGAGATCGTCTCGTTTCACATTAACATTTTCAATATAGTCACATAATTAAATTTCCTTATGTAAATAGTTGCCTGTAACAATGTAGTTGCATACTCTGGCCAGTAAGTGGTTCACTGGAACAAATTTTTTCAAGTCTCTCCCAGCTCAGTTGCCATCTTGTTTTTCTCTTTCCAGGTAAGTTATTTATTTAGCTTTTAATTTTTTTTTAAATATAGATTTTTATGTTGAAATCTTGATAGAATTTTAAATTCCCCACTTGTGCCAGGCTTTAGACCATCCTGGTGCCTCCCTCCTCCTCCTTCTTCTTCATTCCAAATGTCTCACCTCAGCTTAGCCATCCTGTTCCTTGTTCACTCCTCTTTCCTCAGCCATGTACCTCTCACCCAATATCTTGTTATTGTCCCACATCCATTTCTGTGGACTGTAGGCTTTCTTAGTTTTGTTGCATCCTGTGCCATCACTGCTCCCCTCCTTGAACTTCCTTTTTTTCCCCCCTTTGCCAGTTTTCAGATCTCACCTAACCATCCAAACAGCTGTTTGTTCTTCAAAGACCTTTAGTGCTATGTTCTATTTATAATTGCTATAAATTCTTTAAATAAAAGAGGTTTAGGGCTGATCTGCTGGAAAATGAGGGCTCAAAAACAAAGAGAGGATGGGGTGAATCTATAGAAGATGCAACAGGCATTCAGCCATTGAGAAGGGGGGATAGGGGATGAAGCAAAGAGGAGTATGAGAGTCAGCCACAGAAAGGGAACAAGTATAGCTGGGGATAGGGGCAAGCAGAAAGGTAGGGTTGGGGGGAGGCAACCATAGAGTGGGGTAAAATGGTAAATCGAATAAGGTAAAACAGTGAGGGGCATCATGCAGATTGGGGTGAAGCAGGGTTCATAAATAGGTTGGGTGGAATGATAGGGGTCAGTAGCAGAGAAAGAATAGAAAAGGATTAAGATGGAGGGCCAGCATGCGGATGGGGGAGATAAGAGGCAAGGAAGGGGTCTTAAATAGGTTAGCTGGCATGACCATTACCAACAAGCCAGGGGACCAACCCTGGTTCAATGAGGAGCGTAGAAGAGCATGCCACGAGCAGCACCAGGCGTACCTAAAAACAAGGTGCCAACCTGGTGAACCTACAACACAGGACTATATGCATGCTAAACAGCGGAAGCAACATGCTAGAGTCAGAGCTAAGCGATTCCATAACCAACGGATCAGATCAAAGCACTGCAGTCCTGCCACATCCAGTTGTGAATGGTGGTGGACAATGAAACAACTAACAGGAGGAGGAGGCTCCATAAACATCCCCATCCTCGCTGATGGCAGAGTCCAGCATGTGAGTGCAAAAGACAAGGCTGAAGTGTTGCAACCATCTTCAGCCAGAAGTGCTGAGTGGATGATCCATCTCGTCTCCTCCCGATATCCCCACCACCACAGAAGCCAGTCTTCAGCCAGTTCGATTCACTCCACGTGATAGCAAGAAACGGCTGAGTGCACTGGATACAACAAAGGCTATGGGTCTCGACAACATTCAGCTGTAGTGCTGAAGTCTTGTGCTCCAGAACAAGTCACGCCTCTAGCCAAACTGTTCCAGTACAGCTACAACATTGGCATCTACCAGACAATGTGGAAAATTGCCCAGGTATGTCCTGTCCACAAAAAGCAGGACAAATCCACTCCGGCCAATTACCGCCCCATCAGTCTACTCTCAATCAGCAGCAAAGTGATGGAAGGTGTCGTCGACAGTGCAATCAAGCGGCACTTACTCACCAATAACCTGCTCACCGATGCTCAGTTTGGGTTCCGCCAGGACCACTCGGCTCCAGACATCATTACAGCCTTGGTCCAAACATGGACAAAAGAGCTGAATTCCAGAGGTGAGGTGAGAGTGACTGCCCTTGACATCAAGGCAGCATTTGACCGAGTGTGGCACCAAGGAGCCCTAGTAAAATTGAAGTCATTGGGAATCAGGGGGAGAACTCTCCAGTGGCGGGAGTTGTACCTAGCACAAAGGAAGATGGTGGTGGTTGTTGGAGACCAATCATCTCAGCCCCAGGACATTGCTGCAGGAGTTCCTCAGGGCAGTGTCCTAGGCCCAACCATCTTCAGCTGCTTCATCAATGACCTTCCCTCCATCGTAAAAGGTCAGAAATGGGGATGTTCGCTGATGATTGCAGTGTTCAGTTCCATTCGCAACCCCTCAGATAAATGAAGCGGTCTGTGCTCACATGCAACAAGACCTGGACAACATCCAGGCTTGGGCTGATAAGTGACCAGTAGCATTCACACCACACAAATGCCAGGCAATGGCCATCTCCAACAAGAGAGCGCCTAAACATCTCTCCTTGACATTCAATGGCATTACCATCACCGAGTACCCCACCATCAACATTCCAGGGGTCACCATTGACCAGAAACTCAACTGGCAGCCACATAACTGCCGTAGCTACTAGGGCAGGTCAGAGGTTGGATATTCTGTGCCAGTGGCTCATCTGACTCCTCAAAGCCTGTCCACCACCTACAAGGCACAAATCAGGAGTGTGATGGAATACTCTCCACTTGCCTGGATGGGTACGGCTGTAACAACACTCAAGAAGCTTGACACTATCCAGAATAAAGCAGCCCATTCACCAGCTTAAGCATCCACTGCATGACCACCAGTGGTGTACCGTGGCTGCAGTGTGTACTATCTACAGCATGCAGCAAGCTATCATGGCTTCTTCGGCATCACCTCCCAAACCCACAACCTCTACCACCTAGGAGGATAAGGGCAGTAGGTTCATGGGAACACCATTATCTCCTAGTTCCCCTCCAAGTCACACACCATCCTGACTTGGACATATACCATTGTTCCTTCATAGTCACTGGGTCATAATCCCAAACTCTCTACCTACCAGCATTTTAGGAGTAGTCACCACATGGACTACAGTGGTTCAAGAAGACCACCCACTACCACCTTCTCATGGGTAACTAGGGATGGGCAATAAATGCCTTTCCAGCAATGCCCACATCCTGAGAATGAATATAAAAATAATTGAAATTGGTAATTTACAGTAAGAACATAAGAAATAGGAGCAGGAGTAGGCCATACGGCCCCTTGAGTCTGCTCCGCCATTCAATGAGATCATGGCTGATCTACCTCAACGCCACTTTCCTGCCCTATCCCCATGTCCATAGATTCCCTTAAGTGTCCAAAAATCGAATCAGTCTCAGCCTTGAATATACTCAACGACTGAGCATCCACAACCCTCTGAGGTAGAGAATTCCAAAGATTCACAACCCTCAGTGAAGAAATTTTTCCTTATCTCGGTCCTAACATGGGCCATCAAGGAGCCCCATGTTAAAAGATTTGGGTTGAATTGACGGTTAACTTTTCTCACCTGTGTATTTAAGGACTGAATTCGACCTCATTGTAGATAACGTCATTAATGGGTTGAAATAGTAATGAACACAGCCTTCATCCACTGCTTTAATCATGAGTTAACCCTTTTTTTGGGGGCCATCATCTTTATTAAAATACCATATGGATATTTGCAATAAAGAATCTATTTTAGCAGTCTGTGGTGAAGTAAATTGGTACACCAGTGTGTAGCAAAATTGAGATTATTCCTTTCATTTCATTCTGCAAACCTATTCCAGTTTAGCTACCTCAAAGCTACCTATCTGTATGTCTGCAATGCTAACAATTTTTTTGTTTAAGCTATCAAATTTGTTTAAGCTATCAAATTTAACACTGATGCAGTATTATTTGAATTTATCTTTTTTCTTCCCCCCCCCACCATTTTTCTAAAACACATTCTTAATTTAACAAAAGCAACTTTGGAACTAGTAAGAATCTAAGTGTTACCTAAGGGTTAATGTGCTTGTTTTGTACTTCATTAATATCAATGTTTTTGACTGATACTTGTGTCCAATATTAATTTTTCAAACATTTAATTTTACATGATATTTTGTAGGCCTGGAACAGCATCAGAGAGGGTGATTCATTGGATTGATGATGTAAGTACCACCTTCTCCATTGCCTAAGAATAATCCTACCATTGTGCCGTAAGATGCAATCAGATACACTTTCAAAATAATGTTATTTTTGTTTTAAACCTGCTCGCCTGCTTAATTGTGTGCATTGCAACGCCATGATTATTCTTTGCATGTAGTTATTATAAACATGGTCCAAACATTGTTAAACCCCTATAATGATTTAATCTCCATGAGTGTTTCTTCCTATTTAATGAAATAACAATGTCAGATTGCACTGTGGAGCTCTCAAGGGATATAATCACCAGCTTTTCAATTTCAATCACTACTTGATTTATCTCATCTTTCCCATTCTTTTTAGTTTTTGGTATTGTACTGCACTATGGGACTTGACTGTTTATCTAAGTTTCTTAACAGATAAAATATAAATCATGTGCTATGGAACTTCATTTATGTTTTATAACTAATATGAGTCTTGTGGTAGTACTTGATATTTACTAAGTACATAAAATATTTAATATGCTAAAAATAAATATATTGTTAATATGTTCTGGTTTTCTGCTCTATTGAACAACAGCATCACCTACAGGTCATATATAACTCAACAGGAATATTTATTGTCTATATAATTAAAAGTCTTGCATCTAGCATGTACCTATCATGTCACTCTTTCAAAGACAACGCAGCTGAAAATGCCATACTTCAGGGCTTACACCTCAGGATGGCACAAGTCTGTAGGACAAAAGTAAATGATATGAGAATTTAGCTTAATTCACTAAAAAAAATGCTCAATTGATTAGAGTACATATCAAAACCAGATTTAGTTCATAAGTACCAAAGAAATACAAGAAAGCAGCAGAAAAACTGAGCAATCAAATCGCCCTTTTTTTAAAAAAAAAGCTATCAATGCCAAACTGGTAATTAGCAGGAAATACCAACCCTGAACAAGAAAATAACAAGAAGCGACAAATTGAATTATTCCAAAGATTTTGTGAAGTTGATTTGAATTTCTCCCATGTAAAATTTACCAGTAAAAGCAGCATTTATAATGTAAGAAACCCATATAAAAGATAAAGAATTTAATAAAATTATTATTCTTACTCAGAGTTGACTGTACATTGCTGCAAATCTCTGGAAGCTGTTTTCCCAGAGAGATGTACTCCTCTCTGCTGAAAGTTTCCTGTGTTCCCTTAAATGATTCAACTAGCCTAGAGTCATTCCGTACATGACAACCCTAGATAACTGGCAAAATATGACCATCAGCTTTAAAAAAGCTAACAGCACCAAAAAAGCTGAATATAGGCCTTATGACATATAAGCACAAGGAATTAGACTGAAAAGAAGACAGACTTGCGTTTAGTGCAGTGGGACACAGGCTGCTGTGCTTTAAGCTACAGCTACACCCAATTTTCAGTCACTTTTATTGTGGAGGGAACCTAAAGTACTCAAAAGTGCAGCAGTGGTGCATTTAGAAATTACTGAAGGACACTACAAGTGCTGTCAAGAGACTTATTTTGTTAGAGGGCCGTGAGGGTATTCTGCCCACACACGCCCACATTTAATTTTCTAGAATTTGAGCTTTTTGTAATTCTGCTGTTCAAGCTAAAAATATTCACAGAGGGTTACAGATATTTTACATTTAAAAATAAAAGTAGTTTGGGGGGGATTTCGATCAGCATCAGGGATCGGCGGATTGTGGAGGGGGGGGTCAGCCGATTGCGGGATTCCTGTCGGCCAGGTGAGCTTGTTGGGCCTGGATGAAGCACTCCTGCTCTTCTGGGCCCACAAGCAGTGCAATAAAGGCACTCACCTCATGGATTCGGCCCTTCCCTCCTGCTTTCACCTGACGTGAATCGGAAGCGATGGGAAACCTGAAAAGGCAGGTTAAATTCATTTTACTTTTGTAATACACAAAATATTAAGTACTTCAAGTATTTCAATGAAGTATATTGCCCCTTTAAATATCAGCCTGCCGGCTTTAAGTGGGGGCAGGACTTCCTGGTGTCTGTCGTGCACACGCATGCAAACCTGCCTGGGTTAAACCCAGAAGTGGACGTGTTGGAGCCAGGATGCGGTCCCAATCTAAAAAGTTATTATTTTAAACCTTCCACCCACCCCCAACCCACCCATTCTTGGGGGTTAAAATTACCCCCCCCCCTCCCCCGTGTCTCAAAGACAAGAAGAGAAACACATTTCCGTTAAGACTGTGCGATCCGGGGTTTGGCCTGCCAAGTTAACGATCACCAAGGGCTCCAAATTGGACCCACCCATAAAATTGTGGGCAAGCAACGTATCTCTTGTTATTCAATTGACCCACAATAGCTGGCCATTAATATAGAATGGAGATGTACTTTCTCAAAGCCTAAGATGCATGACAATGACTGACCATTTCAACTGATTGGAAACTCCTGAGTATATCATTGTTTTAACAGTAAGGAAACTTGCATAACCAAGCAGTTTCAATGCTGCCAACTTAAGCATTACCTGTAAAGCATTCCATCATATTACCATGAAATGCTTAAAATTGTACACAGTGATCCCCCATTTGTTTATTATTTAACATTCCTAAACACTAGGTTAGTTAGTCTGGCTCCCAAGTTCTGGCTATTACTGAATTTTAACATTGCAGGAATATTATAAGTTAAGAAATCCCGTACAGGCGATACAGCTGAAGACTAAAAATTTAAACAAAATGAAACTGACTCACTATCGCATTTGTTCCTGTTCTTGTCCCAGGCCCCATGGAACCCAGTGACAGCTGGAGAATCACCCAGATTGCTGATGTTTTTTAAAAACAAATTTGGTCTAGAAATTGGCTTGCACTGCACCTGTTTTGCAGGTGTAAGTGTCCAATATGGTAGGTAGCATGGGGGCTTGTTCCGTGCGGGAAGTATGCCGCCTGCCAATTTGGTTAGGGCTCCTCCATAGGCATCCAGGGCATGTGCTTAAAACAAGTGTTAGGACCTATGCATATGCACTTGACTTTAATGCTCTCCTACCTATTCTCATGCTTCTACAAGTTGCTACCCTGGTGACTTCAACATGGGTGGTGGAAGGCTGTTCGATCTCCGATGAGTCCAATTGAGATGGCTGTGGTCGGTGACCTCAAGAAGCTTGGACCTGAGAGAGCTGGCTGCAGACTGCACAGTCTGATCCAGCTGGCTTCCTGATACTAGGACAAGCATTAGTGGAGGGGTTGACGGGCGAGCAGGCTTGCTGCCATCCTGAGAGGACAGCATATGCTTCTCCCATGGAGCCACTGCTACTGGGGCTGAATCTCAGCACATGCACTGATCTGTGGGTGAGCAGGCTGCAGAAGGGCTGTGACTGTACTGAAGCCCCATCCATGCTGCTATGCAAACACTGGAACCATGTGAAAATGATGAAGCCCAGAACCTGAATGACAGCAGGATGAGCTGTCACCACAGGTTCCATTACTGAGGGCCCCGCTGCAGCATTCATAGAGCTGACCACATGTTCCATAACTGCATTGCCTCGATGCCATGCATAATGACCCACACGTTGTAAGTGGGCTCCTTCACACTGTCTGACATGGTGCGGAAGCTCCATGGGAGGCTGTCCAGTGCACCTCCTCTTCCTTTGCTGCAGCTGGTCCTGGGCTTTGCGAAAGAAGAGAGAACAAGAGTTAGCAGTTAGTGGTAATGGAATGCATTAGATGAGTGTCAGCTCTTTCGGCCGCAAGGTTGTCATGCAGAGTATGTGAGGGAGAGAGTTTAGTCTCCAGAGGAAAGGAAGATGGCCAAACACCCAGCGGCACACTGCCTACAGCCTCACCACACGCCACACTCTGCCTATCATATCGAAAGCCACCTCCTTCATTGGTGTTAGCTCCTGCATCAATGGTGGTAATATTCTGGCATGGGTGGAGGATTGGTTATCTAACAGGAAGCAGAGAGTTGGGATAAATGGTTCATTCTCGGACTGGCAACCAGTAGCCAGTGGTGTTCCGCAGGGGTCGGTGCTAGGTCCCCAACTCTTTACAATCTATATTAATGATTTGGAGGAGGGGACCGAGTGTAACATATCAAAGTTTGCAGATGATACAAAGATGGGAGGGAAAGTAGAGAATGAGGAGGACATAAAAAATCTACAAGGGGATATAGACAGGCTGGGTGAGTGGGCGTAGATTTGGCAGATGCAATACAATATTGGAAAATGTGAGGTTATGCACTTTGGCAGGAAAAATCAGAGAGCAAGTTATTATCTTAATGGTGAGAAACTGGAAAGTACTGCAGTACAAAGGGATCTGGGGGTCCTAGTGCAAGAAAATCAAAAAGTTAGTATGCAGGTGATCAAGAAGGCCAACGGAATTTTTAAAAATTTTTTTTATTCGTTCACGGGATGTGGGCGTCGCTGGCAAGGCCGGCATTTATTGCCCATCCCTAATTGCCCTCGAGAGGGTGGTGGTGAGCCGCCTTCTTGAACCGCTGCAGTCCGTGTGGTGACGGTTCTCCCACAGTGCTGTTAGGAAGGGAGTTCCAGGATTTTGACCCAGCGACAATGAAGGAACGGCGATATATTTCCAAGTCGGGATGGTGTGTGACTTGGAGGGGAACGTGCAGGTGGTGTTGTTCCCATGCGCCTGCTGCTCTTGTCCTTCTAGGTGGTAGAGGTCGCGGGTTTGGGAGGTGCTGTCGAAGAAGCCTTGGTGAGTTGCTGCAGTGCATCCTGTGGATGGTACACACTGCAGCCACAGTGCGCCGGTGGTGAAGGGAGTGAATGTTTAGGGTGGTGGATGGGGTGCCAATCAAGCGGGCTGCTTTATCTTGGATGGTGTCGAGCTTCTTGAGTGTTGTTGGAGCTGCACTCATCCAGGCAAGTGGAGAGTATTCCATCACACTCCTGACTTGTGCCTTGTAGATGGTGGAAAGGCTTTGGGGAGTCGGGAGGTGAGTCACTCGCCGCAGAATACCCAGCCTCTGACCTGCTCTCGTAGCCACAGTATTTATATGGCTGGTCCAGTTAAGTTTCTGGTCAATGGTGACCCCCAGGATGTTGATGGTGGGGGATTCGGCGATGGTAATGCCGTTCAATATCAAGGGGAGGTGGTTAGACTCTCTCTTGTTGGAGATGGTCATTGCCTGGCACTTATCTGGCGCGAATGTTACTTGCCACTTATGAGCCCAAGCCTGGATGTCGTCCAGGTCTTGCTGCATGCAGGCTCGGACTGCTTCATTATCTGAGGGGTTGCGAATGGAATTGAACACTGTGCAGTCATCAGCGAACATCCCCATTTCTGACCTTATGATGGAGGGAAGGTCATTGATGAAGCAGCTGAAGATGGTTGGGCCTATGACACTGCCCTGAGGAACTCCTGCAGCAATGCCCTGGGGCTGAGATGATTGGCCTCCAACAACCACTACCATCTTCCTTTGTGCTAGGTATGACTCCAGCCACTGGAGAGTTTTCCCCCTGATTCCCAATGACTTCAATTTTACTAGGGCTCCTTGGTGCCACACTTGGTCAAATGCTGCCTTGATGTCAAGGGCAGTCACTCTCACCTCACCTCTGGAATTCAGCTCTTTTGTCCATGTTTGGACCAAGGCTGTAATGAGGTCTGGAGCCGAGTGGTCCTGGCGGAACCCAAACTGAGCATCGGTGAGCAGGTTATTGGTGAGTAAGTGCCGCTTGATAGCACTGTCGACGACACCTTCCATCACTTTGCTGATGATTGAGAGTAGGCTGATGGGGCGGTAATTGGCCGGATTGGATTTGTCCTGCTTTTTGTGGACAGGACATACCTGGGCAATTTTCCACATTGTCTGGTAGATGCCAGTGTTGTAGCTGTACTGGAACAGCTTGGCTAGAGGCGCAGCTAGTTCTGGAGCACAAGCCTTCAGCACTACAGCTGGGATGTTGTCGGGGTCCATAGCCTTTGCTGTATCCAGTGCACTCAGCCGTTTCTTGATATCACGTGGAGTGAACCGAATTGGCCAAAGACTGGCTTCCGTGATGGTGGGGATATCGGGAGGAGGCTGAGATGGACCATCCACTCGGCACTTCTGGCTGAAGATGGTTGCAAATGCTTCAGCCTTGTCTTTTCCACTCACGTGCTGGACTCCGCCATTATTGAGAATGGGGATGTTTGCAGAGCCTCCTCCTCCCGTTAGTTGTTTAATTGTCCACCACCATTCACGACTGGATGTGGCAGGACTGCAGAGCTTTGATCTGATCCGTTGGTTGTGGAATCGCTTAGCTCTGTCTATAGCATGTTGCTTCCGCTGTTTAGCATGCATGTAGTCCTGAGTTGTAGGTTCACCAGGTTGGCACCTCATTTTTAGGTACGCCTGGTGCTGCTTCTGGCATGCTCTTCTACACTCCTCATTGAACCAGGGTTGTTCCCCTGGCTTGTTGGTAATGGTAGAGTGAGGAATATGCCGGGCCATGAGGTTACAGATTGTGCTGGAATACAATTCTGCTGCTGCTGATGGCCCACAGCACCTCATGGATGCCCAGTTTTGAGCTGCTAGATCTGTTCTGAATCTATCCCATTTAGCACGGTGGTAGTGCCACACAACACGTTGGATGGTGTCCTCAGTGCGAAGACGGGATTTCATCTCCACGAGGACTGTGCGGTGGTCACTCCTACCAATACTGTCATGGACAGATGCATTTGCGACAGGTAGATTGGTGAGGACGAGGTCAAGTTAGTTTTTCTCTCGTGTTGGTTCGCTCACCAACACGAGGGAAAATTGGCTTTTATTGCTAGGGGGATAGAATATAAAAACAGGGGGGTATTGCTGCGGTTGTATAGGGTATTGGTGAGACCGCACCTGGAATACTGCGTACAGTTTTGGTGTCCATACTTAAGAAAAGACATACTTGCTCTCGAGGCAGTGCAAAGAAGGTTCACTCGGTTGATCCTGGGGATGGGGGGGCGGACGTATGAGGAGAGGTTGAGTAGATTGGGACTCTACTCATTGGAGTTCAGAAGAATGAGAGGCGATCTTATTGAAACATATAAGATTGTGAAGGGGCTTGATCGGGTGGATGCGGTAAGGATGTTCCCAAGGATGGGTGAAACTAGAACTAGGAGGCATAATCTTAGAATAAGGGGCTGCGCTTTCAAAACTGAGATGAGGAGAAACTTCTTCACTCAGAGGGTAGTAGGTCTGTGGAATTTGCTGCCCCAGGAAGCTGTGGAAGCTACATCAAATAAATAAATTTAAAACAGAAATAGACAGTTTTCTAGAAGTAAAGGGAATTAGGAGTTACGGGGAGTGGGCAGGAAATTGGACATGAATTTGAGGTTAGGAGCAGATCAGCCATGATCTTATTGAATGGCGGAGCAGGCTCGAGGGGCCGATTGGCCTACTCCTATTTCTTATGTTCTTATGGTCCTACACGAGTTCTTGAGGTCTCCCTCCTGTGGTGGGTGCACCTGCTTGTCTTGCAAGAAGAGTGGGACCGTGTTAGTGGCAGCCTGTTGAAGAGATGTGAAGGTGTCTGTAGCAACTTAGCATGATGAGAGAAAAGTGGCGAGTGTGGGGAAGAGGGGCCAGGAATTGTGAGGACAGTAACAGATGCAGAGTGTGCAATTGGAAGCGGAAGGAGGTACACTGAAGAACGCATGCTGTGATTGGAGGAAAGAGTTGGAAATCAGGGCTGGGAAGGCTTGTTGGTGGTGCAGGCCTATGCAGAATGTAAGAAAGCTGTGAATGGGAGTCTTACCATAGTAGCTCTGGTCAAGTCATAGATCTGACAACAATGCAGAAAGAAAATCAGTGGTGTGAGACTTCTGCCATTCACGTGCTCAGCTATCTATGCCCACTATTGCCGGGTTGTACTCTGTGTCCGTCTGCAGGAACACCTTTTTCCTCTTGGTCACCTCCACCACAAGGACTTCTAAGACACTGTCCGAGAAACAGGGAAACTAGCGGCAGATATTTTTTTTTAGGCAGCAGCACTCATTCATTGCTCAAAGGCACATTCCCTTTAGAAGTTGCATGCTGCCATTAAATTGCAGGAGCCCTGCTGGATTCCTCCCCAACCATGGGCGAACTGCCAATATCAAGCGCAAGTAGTGCTGACAGCTCATCTTTACCATGGAGTTGAGGCTCTCGCCTCAAAATGCACATTCTTCGCATCATCAGGTTCGGGCAGGTCTAGCGGGTGTCCTGCTCACTTTGCGCCCATTTTGGCTCTAGTTGAAAATCTGACTTCCATATTTCCTGGTAATTCAGTTAGTGCCATGACAGGAATACTCAAGTAAAGCCAGTTAATGCATTCAGCTAAGGAACATCGCCCTTATCTCAAAAAAGCAGCTGCAACTACGTTTGGAAAAAAAACCTTTAAATAAGACAGCAGCCAGGCACCCCTTTCGGAAAATTAAAAGTTTTAAAAATCTGTATTTAACAGCTTATTCGTTATGAATAACTTCTTCAGGGACCAAACCTAAATAAACACACCTGTACCAATTCTGGGAAGACATTAGCTAATTTTAAAATGCTTCTGCCTTACGTTTGCATGCAACCAACAATGAGAGAAAGTAACATCTGATTGGTTCTGCAGCCTTGCTTTCTAATTGATCTGATTGGTTAATAATGACATTCTCTAATCTCAGTGCAAAAGGCTGATTTTTCTTGTGAAACACAGGTTGAAATGCTGTCAGCTTAAAATGCTGATAGTTGGCATAAACAGGTTCTTGGTTTGCCTGCCTCACCTGGAGTCATTCCAGGCCAACCAACCAGCCCACATTTTGTAGTCTGGTTCTCCTAATCATGAGTTGTTCTCCACCTGACCCACTTTTTTTTTTCCTTGAACACTTCAAGAACTGATAAGAAAACTGCAGACATAGGACTCGGACATGAATGGAGCAGGGCAGGCTGCAAAGATCTCCCACCAATCTCAAATGCTTCTTGAATCCCTTACCCAGACCAAATGCTTCTCTGACTCCCTACTTACCCACCTGCATAGCCAGACTAATTCCACCCGCTTGCGCGCTTCTCTGACCATTGCAAACCTTCCTGGCTGCCAAGACCTGAAAGAGGGAAGCAAGAGGTAGATGATGAGATTGAAATACAACAGAATCTAAAGGAGGAAAGCCAAATCAGTGAAGGAGAAGAGCAAGAGGGTGATAAAGTGTAACTGTTCTATGCAAGTAAGGAATGAAGGAAGAAAGCAAGAAATGAAAGGAAACTGAGAAATAAAGGAGAAGGTGAGTGAGAGTGGCAGGAAGTGGAAAAAGTGAGAAGTTGAAGATACAAAAGTAGCTTTTACTACCAATGTGTAGAGTTTAGGTGCCAGGGAACTCTGGCCCCTCCCCATCCTTTTAGTTTATGAGGGTTCCTGCGGCTATTGCTCTCAGCTGGTGGGACTCAACACCTCCCAGCGAGCAATTGTCTCTACAACTCGCAGATTGTTTTAAAGGTTGACAGCTTGTTTGGCTATTCATAGAGCATACCTGGACTTGCTGCTTGTCAAGAGATAAAATTACTGGCAGCAGAAAGAAAGGAAACTATTATTTGGGCATTGAAGGTAGAAATATATTTTGTATAAAAAAAATCAAAACAGTGCAAAGCATAAACTATTGAGCCTTTTGTGTGGTAATGATTAAGAGGAAAAACAATATAATCAATGCATATGCAAGGGGTTATTTATCTATGCAATTTATGTTTATTAAATCAGCCATGTGTTTATTTACTGCTCCAGAGACAGACATCTTCCACTCCTCCAGTTACTCTCCTCACCCTCTCTCAGATACTACTATAGTTAATATAGTCAATACAAATACCACTATAGTCAATACAAGGTGTACTAAATTACTCAACTGATAGTGGCTTAGGCAACGAATGTCTGTTTTCATGCAGCCTTCAGAATAAAACAAAATGCTGATTTACTATTTTTCCCCATTTTGTCATTATTGAATCTTACTGGCAGAGACTGTTGCTAATATCAACTGAGCATCCACCTGTTTTGGTGTTAGTTTTAAGAGATTTTGCCACACACTGACCTAGATTTTCTGCTGTGGGTGCAGTTTAGACTCACATGGTTAGAAGAGGTTTTTAGACAGACTCAAGATTTTCCATCTTAGCAAAGCTCTAGTTGTAGATTTGGATCATTGGTGGGAACAGAAGATTGTCTGTTAGTGAAATTTAAATGGATGATAATAATTAAAGGGAGGTGACAGAATAAGGTGAAGAAAATTTTGAAAGCCTTTAAAAAGATTCAAAAGGCCTTAACTAAGCTGGAGAGGGAGGACACTAAGAAGTGACAGGCAAAAATGAAGGAAAAGGAAACCTAAGATACAGGAATGAGTCTGTAGACAAGTAATAGTCAACCACCGTGGTACCTGGCCTCTGCTTAATGGCTGCTGAAGTAGAAGTGGTGCTACATAAGATGGTTGCAACAAGGTTGGCCCTCTTTACTAAGCATAGCACCATCCCAATATTCAGCATTGCAGCATGTCTGCAAAGGCATGGAGGCAAATTGGAGGCTGCAGCTGACTAGTAGTGTAACTTTGTATCTGGCCTGCTAACACAATTTCCTGTGGTCATGACAGGTGCAAGAAAGCCTGTAGATATTGTTGGTGGCATCTTGGTACGTGAGACTAACCAAGCTATGTTGGCTGTTGATCATCCTGGCATGACTTCTTTCAAGCAGCAAAAAGAAAGAAAGTGCTTGCATTTGTATGGCACTTTCAGGACATTTTAAAACACTCCACAACCGATAAAGTATTTTGAAGTGTAGGCATTGTTGTAGTGTAGGGAAACAACAGCTTGAAACAGCAAGATCCTTCAAACAGCAGTGAGACAAATGACCAGACAATCTTTTTTTTGTGATGTTAGTTGAGGGATAAATATTGGCCAGAATGCCAGGAAATCTCCCCTGCTCTTCTGGGATGCAATGGGATCTTTTACATCCACTTGACAGGACAAGCAGGGCCTTGGTGTAACATCTCATCTGAAAAACAACACCTCTGATAGTACAGCACTCCCTCAGTACTGCACTGAAGTGTCAGCCTAGATTATGGGCTCAAGTCTCTGGAATGGTGTGTGAACCCTGACCTTTTGACTCAGAGGCAAGAATAAACCACTGAGCCAAGGCTGACACCCCCACCACTGGAAGAATAACATACTGTGACTGGGGTGCTTCCAAGGAAGCATCCAGTGTTACAGTTAGGCAGACATTCACATATTTTAGTGATGCCAGCAGCACTTTGATGTCCCAGCTTCCTTTGAGAATAGGAACCTGCATTTGCACTATTCATCTGCCATTCATCTGAGATATGTTCACATTTGTCTGCAGATGCAGGTGCCATACATGGACACAGAGCACTGCTCGTGATGTTTCTAGGTGAATTTTTAGTGGGAGTTATGTGGAGTAAGGGCAAGGAAAAGAAGTATGATCAGTGCAGTCGCCACTACCTCCACAATATGTTCTTCAAAATAAGTCAGTTTCATTGTTAAATTTAATTTCTCATGTCTGTCAAACTGATGTCTGATAATCATTCTTATTTGTCCAAATCTCCAATAATTGTAATTCATTTCATTTTTTAACATTGTTTAGGAAACCGTTCATGTAAAATGTAATCGTTCTGGTCATACAGTAGTCAACAAGATGTTTGAGTTTGAGCGGTAAGTTATACAGTTTGATAATTCACAGAATTCATTCAGTCACCACATACCAAAGAAAAGTCCATAAGCCAATAAGGGAAAACACCTTGGATCACTGTTTAAGAGCTGTTATGACGCGCATGGTTATTTTTACACCTTTGAGTGGCAGGAAACAGAGTAGGGATAATGGGCAGGTACTCAAATTGGCAGTATGTGACTAGTGGTGTCCCACAGGGATCTGTGTTGGGGCCTCAACTATTCACTGTATTTATTAATGACTTAGATGACGGGATAGTGAGCCACTTGTCCAAGTTTGCCAATGACACAAAGATAGGCAGCATTGTAAGCAGTGTAGGTGGAAGCATAAAATTACAAAGAGATATTAATAGATTAAGTGAATAGGCAAAACTGTGGCAAATGGATTTCAATGTTGGCAGGTGTGAGGCCAGCATTCCATTAGTGGATGACCTTTATATCTAGTGGACTAGAATACAAAAGGGTAGAAGTTATGCTATAGCTATATAAAGCTATGGTTATACCACACCTGGAATACTGGGCACTGCACCTTAGGAAGGATATATTGGAGGGAGTGCTGCATGGATTTACTGGAATGATTTACTGGACTTCAAGGGTTATATTATGAGGAGAGATTACACAAACTAGGGTTGTTTTCCCTGGAATTTAAAAGATTAAAGGGTGATTTGATTGAAGTTTTCAAGATAGTAAGGGGAACTGATTGGGTGGATAGAGAGAAACTATTTCCGCTGGTTGGGGAGTCTAGGACTAGGAGACATAGCCTAAAAATTAAAGCCAGGACTTTCAGGAGTGAAGTTAGGAAACACTTCTACATGCAAAGATGTTTGGAACTTTCTTACGCAAACGGCAGTTGATGCTAGCTCAATTGTTAATTTTAAATCTGAGTGATAGATTTTTGTTAACCAAAGATGTTAAGATTTAAGCGGCTAAGGCAAATATATGGAGTTAGGTCACAGATCAGCCATGATCTCATTGAATGGTGGAACAGGCTCGAGGAGCTAAATGGCCTAATCCAGTTCCTACGTTCCTTTGTTTCTATTGTCTATAAAAATAGAATGTTTGTCCTGTTAGGTTTATATATCCTGTAAATAATGAGGCAGTAAAAATCCCTGGGCCGGTGTCCTCCAGTGCCAATCCTTTCAGAGTTTGCAAGGTCAGTGGGAGGGCACGTAAATTGCCTGGGGCTGATGGGCACCCACACTACTATGCACTACAGGCATATCTCCATTGCCCACCAGCCCCATGTTTCCACATTATTTGGTGCCTGCCTGCCATTGGGGTGGGTTACCCACGTGTACATCATCCCAACTCCATTGTACCTTCCATCCCAGTCCCTATGTGAGGAAGCTGATCCAATTTTTTTTTTTAAACAATATTTTGTCAATCCAGGCTGCTTTCCTGGCCTGGACCACCCCGGGGGCGGGAAGGGGCATTACACAAAACTGCTGCATGAGCAATGGTACTATATTCCACTTAGATCAAGCAGTATATTAACGAGGGTATCTAGGTTTGATTCCTTTGACTTGAAATGCTATTTAACATAACAGATTGGAGTATCTGTAGCTGATTTTGGAGGCCAGTATATCTCATCTCTCTTGGAATACTGGTCTCCAGTCCTACGTCGGATCCCAGCTGAGCTGAGTAAGCCGGAACTCCCGGTGATGATTCCCCACTGCCAGGGCTGCCCCTTGACGTCAGTGACGTAAGAGCCGAGTGGAGGTTCCACCCCTTACAAGGCCAACTAGGAAAACTCCTGAAACAGCAGGGACCAAGCGCCACTGGGTCTCTGCCGTTTTCCGTTGGTTCCTTTAGAGTTACAGCAGAGTCTGGTCGAATCCCCCAGGAAATTTGAGGCCCATGTCCTTTATAGGTTGTGGTGACATAGTTCTAAGATGGATTCCACACATTTTATTGAAAATTTGGCTGTCCCAGAGGCACAGAATTCTTTGATCAAGCATGGGTCCAAAATTCTAGTGAGATGAGAGGGCAGCAGAAGGGAGCATTATCATAGTAGGTGTTGCATAGGAGGAGGCCATTCAGCCCTTTGTGCCTTTGCCAGCTCTTTGAAAAAGTTATCCAATTAGTCCCATTCCCCTGCTCTTTCCCTGTAGCCCTGTAAATTTTTCCCCTTCAACTATTTATCCAATTCCCTTTTGAAAGTTACTATTGAATCTCCTTCCGCCACCCTCTCAGGCAGTGCATTCCAGATCATTACAACTCGCTGTGTAAAAAAAAATGTTTCCTCATGTCGCCTCTGGTTCTTTTGCCAATTACCTTAAATCTGTCCTCTGGTTACCGACCCTTCTGTCACTGGAAACAGTTTCTCCTTATTTACTCTATCAAAACCCTTAATGATTTTGAACACCTCTATCAAATCTCCCCTTAACCTTCTCTGCTCTAAGGAGAACCCCAGATTCTCCAGTCTCTCCACATAACTGAAGTCCCTCATCCCTGGTACCATTCTAGTAAATCTCTTCTGCACCATCACTAAGGCCTTGACATCTTTCCTAAAGTGTGGTACCCAGAATTGAACACAATTATCCAGCTGTGGCCTAACCAATGTTTTATAAAGGTTTAGCATAATTTCCTTGCTTTTTCACTTTATGCCGCTATTAATAAATCCCAGGATCCCATATGATTTTTTTAACAGCCTTCTCAACTTGTCCTGCCACCTCCAAAGATATGTGTACGTACAAATGTCTCTCTCTTCCTATGCTCCATTTAAAATTGTACCGTTTAGTTTATAAACAGAAAATGCTGGAAATACTCAGCAAGTCAGGCAGCATCTGTGGAGAAACAAACAGGGTTAACGTTTCAGGTTGATGACCTTTCGTCAGAACTGGAAGAAGTTAAAGATTTAACAGTTAGTTAACCATTTAGTTTATATTACCTCTCTTCATTTGCCCTGCCAAAATGTATCACTTCACACTTCCCTGCGTTAAATTTTGTCTGCCCATTTCACCAGTCTGTCTATGTCCTCCTGAAGTCTGTTACTATCCTCCACATTGTTTAGTACATTTCCGAGGTTCGTGTCGTCGGCAAACTTTGAAATTATACCCACTGTATCCAGGTCCAGGTCATTAATATATATCAAAAAGAGCAGTGGTCCTAATACTGACCCCTGGGGAACACCATTGTATACTTCCTTCCGGCCTGATAAACATTCGCCCAGGGGGCAGTTTTGCGGTGAGCCCAGGATCTACCCCATTTCCACTATGGTCAATTTTCCGCCTGAATTTGAAATCAGTTTAAGAAGCTTCTGCCCTCTAAGGTGGACAGCCATGAAAGTGACATTATCCATCCTAAACTCTGTCAATTCCACCTTACAGCACTCGCCTGAAAAGAATGCCTATATGGAACAGGTATTTTTGCAAGAACCTGAGGAAACAAAGGGGGACGGCAAAGGGTAAAGCTGTCAGATTCCATGTGTATGCTGATGACACCCAACTCTACCTCACCACCACCTCCCTTGACCCCTCCACTGTCTCTCATTTGTCACACTGCTTGTCCAACATGCAGTACTGGATGAGCAAAAATTTCCTCCAACTAAATATCAGCCAGACCGAAGACATTGTCTTTGGTCCCCGCCGCAAACTCCGTTCCCTAGCCACCAACTCCATCTCTCTCCCTGGCCATTGTCTAAGGCTGAACCAGACCGTTCGTAACCTTGGCATCCTATTTGACCCTGAGATGAGCTTCCGACCCCATATCCACCAAGACCGCCTACTTCCTCCACCGTAACATCACCCGTCTCCGCCCCTGCCTCAGCTCATCTGCTGCTGAAACCCTCCTCCATGCTTTTGTTACCTCGAGACTTGATTTTTCAAATGCTCTCCTGGCCAGCCTCCGATCTTCCACCCTCTATAAACTTGAGCTCATCCAAAACTCTGCTGCCCATATCCTAACTTGAACCAAGTGCCATCCACCCATCACCTCTGCGCTCGCTGACCTACTTTGACTCCCGGGTCTAGCAATGCCTCGATTTTATAATTCTCATCCTTGTTTTCAAATCCCTCCATGGCCTTGCCCCTTCCTATCTCTGTAACCTCCTCCAGCCGTACAACCATCCAAGATCTCTGCGCTCTTCCAATTCTTGTCTCTTGCGCATCCCCGATTTTAATCGTTCCGCCATTGGTGGCTGTGCCTTCAGCTGCCTAGGCCCTAAGCTCTGGAGTTCCTTCCCTAAACCTCACCACCTCTCACCCTTTCTCTCCTCCTTTAAGATGCTCCTTAAAACCTACGTCTTTGACCAAGCTTTTGGTCATCTGTCCTAATATCTCCTTATGTGGCTCGGCATCAAATTTTGTTTGATAATCGCTCCTCTGAAGTGCCTTGGGATATTTTATTACGTTAAAGGTGCTATATAAATGCAAGTAGTTGTTGTTGTTTGTTGTCTAAACTTCCTGCTGTAACTTCTGCTTGCCTTAGTAGTTTTGTAAAATTTTTCTGAGGCCGCACTACCGGATCCTCAAGCTTTATGTTGAAGTATTTTGCAAGACTATATTGAAAATGTTTAATTCTGCTGGAAAAGTTATCGATGCAATTCCATTGTATAAGGCCTATATGTTGAAGGAAGAGGCTAACATTAAATCCAGACGAAATAGCCAGATGCAGAGAAGAGCGAGACCCTTATGGAGATACCTTAACAGCATTGTCCAATCCTATAATTTGTCATCTCATAATTATTCTAATATTGCCACTTGAGGGCCTGGGGACTGTGTTGTGGATGGCTCCTGACCATTTTAATGAATCTGTTGGGACAGAGAAGACCTTTCTCTCAGGGTCCTCGAATGGACCCATCTCATAAGCTCCAGAGTCTTTGTTTCATCTGAAGCCCTAAAGGAGCTTTGCACCCTCCTACAGGACAAGCTCCAGACTACATCAAGAACAAGGGCGGTCCACACAGTACAGGAGAAAGTAACTATTGTGCTATGTATTTTTCCCTCAGGGTTATTCTAGGGATCTACTGGTAAAAACTATCCAGGGATCCCTTTTCAGTGGATTCACCTCGATTAAAATATATGAATCTCTAAACTAATAAAGTCCATATTAGCAACTGCAATTCCAGTTCATATTGGAATAAAGAAATACATACAAATTAAAGCGTACAACACATCATATGGGTCTTGAAGAAATTTCATAACAATAAACAAGACACTTGATGGGTTGGGTGCTTTACTTGTATTTCATCATTCCAATATAAACTAGAACTGCAGTTGCTAATATGCTTCCCACTGTGCGTTTATGATATCTCTTTTGCCCTGTTTTTACACTTCTTGTGACTCTGCTGTGGATGGCTCCTGACCATTACAATGAACCTCTTGGGACAGGGAAGACCTTTCTCTCTGGGTCCTTGAATGGACCCACGACAGGCTGTTTCTCGAGGCTTCAATCCTCAACAGCCTGGGTTCATAGACTAGCTTCCAATTGTGATGACATTTGAGAGGACGTGCTCTGCTAGCACCCTTCTCTTCATAGCAGGATTCCTGAGATCATCATCCATCCACGTTAAAGCCAGAGACTGGCTTTTCCTTAATCTCCACTGAGAAACATCAGGTTTCTTTTCCATTGTCACATCCTCTGGCTCCTCTCTTGAGCCTTTCTCGTCTGTGTTCTCCCTTTCCTGTCACCCAGTCTTGCCACCTTTCATTTCCTGTTTCTTGGGTACTTTGCCATCCTAATCCCTACCCCAAACCATCACTGTCTTCCTACTCTCCTGCTGCCGTCCCAGGCTTGAATCTCCATTGAACAAGCCCACAGCTGCCTTCTGTGCCTTTCACGGCATTCACCAAAGGGTCCAATGAGGCACCCGTCACTGCCTTCTTAGGATGAGCCACAGTTTTCTCCAGATAAACATTGGGAAGATCAAAGCCATTGTCTTCAGCCCCTGCCATAAACTCCGTATCCTCACCGCCGATTCCACCCACCTCATGGCTACTGTTTCAGGTTGAACCAGACTGTTAACGACATTGTATAAATGCAAGTTGTTGTATTGTGACTCACCCAGTGACAAATCTTCTTCAACACTATCTGTGTCACACTAAGTGTCTTTTTCTGGGCTGGTGGGTGCTAGCAATGGGGCGAATGACACAGTGGGGCAATTTCTGGTGGCGCATCCCAGTGACGATGATCCTGGAGTCCCTTCTTCTCGGCAATCTTCCTGAGAATGTTGCCTTGCTTCCGTAGAACTATAAATAATAATACAAATCTTCAGATATCTGAGATGTGTTGGCATATCTTTTCCTGCTTCATTAGGGGCCCCACACAATTATATCTACAGACCTGCCATCTTAAACTCACTTTGGCAGCAGGCCCTCTATTTCTCCATCTTGTATAGCTTTTGAGAAGTTGTTCCTTAGGATCTCTGTGGTCTCTTCCTTGTGAGGTGTTAACTCCCTGATGTCTGGTGATCCTCCACCTGAGAAGTTTTTTTTCCTACATAAAGAAAGAATAATTTTAATGGTCCATAACAGACTACAAACCTTTCCTTTTCGCTGTTATTGTCTTTCAACTTTTCAGAGGGAACATTAAAGGATATGAGCACTTGAACATGAAAGATGTTTCACAAGGCATGTATACATGTAAGGAAGGTGATTTGGAGGGATCCAGGTGATAGAGTAATTGCTGTTAATTCCTTGATCACCATGACACCTCACACAGTTGTGCTGGAAACCCTGTGGCAAGCAGTGCACACTTGTCTCTGTGGTTCTATAGTCTTAATTAGTCACATAGCGCACATAGCACATATGTTTGCTGGCTTTGTGTGAACACTGAATCTTTTGCAAAGTTGCAGGGGTTTCCTACTGATTAGAGATGTTCCGCTTACTGTCATGCCACTTCCTTCCACACAGCTCTTGCAATACAGATTGCAGGCCCTTTGCCTCTAACACCAAAAAGTGAATCCATCTTCAGCCGTCTTTCACTTAAGAAATGCTCATAATTACTCTCACTAAAACTAGCTGCTCTTTTCCTTCTTCTTGCTGCTGCTATTTCTACTTCCTGGTTACTGATAGTTACCTTTAAGTGCAGGGTGCCTTTAAATGACAGCACACTTTGCCTTCTTCTAATCCCCCACCCTTCCACCACTCAAGTTTTCCAGGCCTCCTGAGGTATAAATTCACATCTATGTCCCATCCAGAACTATGCCAATCAGTTGACCCTGGAATTTACAGCGGCAGATGGCAAGCATCCGAATTTCAGGATCTGTTTGTTTCAGATGCTAATGGAATAACTTTATAATATTTAGCAGTGCTGTGAAAAACTTTCTGCAGCAAGCCTCAGAGGTTTGAATCAATAACTGTGTCTGTAGTTTCTTGCAAACTTCCATTACCTGTACATCCCCAATTAACATAAGACTCATCATTTATATAAATTTCTTCTACACAATAGGGTTTATGGTCCTGATGATTCCCAGGAGTCCGTATTTGAGGAAGTGCTTCCTTTACTTACCTCCTTACTAGATGGGTAAGTATATTGCAAACTTCTAACTTTGTCATATTAACAAACCAGCCGTGAGGTAATATTTTTTCTCAGGTAAGTTCAGCTTGCAGCACACAACTTAAAGCATTTTTGAAACAAACTATATAGTTACAGTAAATCAAGGAGCCAGTAATAAAATGTACAAAATTTTAACTCCAAAATGGAAGTTTTTCAAGAACCAAAATGGTGGTAAAATCAAGGCTTGGAAATACTAATATTACTAATAATAACCAGATGGTATACTAACCCTAGAAATAAGGTTAATAACTCATTTTTATAGTTAGACCTGCTAACAAAATGCCTTGTGTATGCTATTTTTAAATAGACAATGTGCCACAGCATTGATAAGCCCCTTATCAAAGTGACAAATGACATCCTATATGACTGTGACCACAGTGCACTTTCCCTCCTCCTCCTTCTCGAACTGTCTGCAGCCTTTGACATAGTTGATCACACCATCCTCCTCCAACACTTCTCCTCCGTTGTCCAGCTGGGTGAGACTGCCCTCGCCTGATTCCATTGCTATCTGTCTAGTCGTAGCCAGAGGATCCCCTGCAATGGCTTCTCTTCCTTAGCCCCTTCCCATTTCTCATCTACATGTAGACCCTTAGCGACATCATCTGAAAATACAGCGTCAGTTTCCACATGTACGCTGACGATACCCAGCAATGCCTCAACACCACCTCTCTCGACCCCTCCACTGCCTCTGATTTGTCACTCTGCTTGTCCGACATCCAGTATTGTACAAACAGAAATTTTCTCCAATTAAATACTGGGATGACCAAAGCTATTGTCTTTAGTCCCCACCACAAACTCCGTTCCCTAGACACCGACTCCATCCCTCTCCCTGACTACTGGCTGAGGCTGAGGCTGAGCCAGACTGTTTGCAACCACAGCGTCCTATTTGACTCTGAGCTGAGCTTCCGACCCCATATCCTCTCTATCACCAAGGCCACCTACTTCCACCTCCATAATATCGCCCATCTCCGCCCCTGCCTCAGCCCATCGGCTGCTGAAACCCCATTCATGCCTTTGTTACCTCCAGACCACTGTTTCCTCTAGGCTGCGCACATGTGCGGTCGCGCAGCAGTCTGTTGTTTGCCGCGCACTTATTCATTCCATCCGTGCACCAAACCTGGGCAACGAGGCATCATTATCGGTCACATCTGGGTGACTATAAATGAATTATCTTGTTGCGTCTGGTGGATCTTCATATCCGGCGGAGCGGATGCGCTGGAGTTTGGAATTGGTGCAGGCCCTGGTGGTCCTCTGTGCTTTGTGTCTGCAGCTGCTCCCAAACCTGCTGCCTGTGCTCAGATCCGGCTCTGCACACCCGTTACTGTGGAGAATCAGTTTGAGGTGGGTGTTTGGGGGTCAGGGGTGGGTGTCTCGGGTGTCGGGTGTGTAAACTACTAGGTCCTATAGATCAAGATCCTTTCAGGTTCAATCCCCTCTCTGGCTGAGTTAGCCAATGGTGGGGACACTACATTTAGCTTCCATGTTACTGGACTAGGGAGGGGAGAAAGGTTCCGTATTTGCTCCAGACTTAAATCCAGCGATCCTCCTGGAAAGTGTGTGTGCATTCAGATAAGGTCATTTCTGAATTTCAGCTGTGTTTCCCCCACGATCAAATAGCCCTCGGCAAACAGCGCACTGCACAAGCCAGACCAGGGATTGGACCTGGGACCCAGTATGCATGGTTTGATTCCACTGCAGGAATGCAAATTAATAACTGAGCCATCGCTATACCCAACTTGTGCTATGTACCTGTGGCACTGTTGAAATTGGAAGCACCAACAAGGCGAATGTTTCCAGTTGCACCTCAGATAGCAGGGCCACTTCTGCCTGCAGGGTTAACAGAAGTACACAGCCTTCACTGTCCTGGCTGGTATGTGAAGAATGGTCATTTGGATGAGGTACCGGAGGACAGCTAACACTCAGAGCTGTGCGTCAGTGTAAGTAAAGGGAGAAAGGGGAAAAAGTGGCAGATTTCACAAGCAGGGGATCAGTGTGCGTCTGCATGCCTAAGTAATAAAGGTTTAGGTTTTTGCAGTGGTGGTAGCAGTGGTTGTTTGCTTCCATCACTATTAGGGGACATAATCACTGCTGAAACAATGGCATTTGAATGTGTTGAAAAACATCAGTAACTTCTGTACTGTGGTCTCAATAGGCAGATTCTGAGGTCATTTGGAGGCTAATTAATGAGGGAAGTCTCTGTACATTAGCAGAAAATCCCAGGCTCCTGTCCTTGGGAAGAGACAAGGTAATGAAAAAGCAGAAGGAAATGATTGGCTTTTTTCTTATACTTTTACATTGCAAATGTAATGTCCGAAGTGTGACATCTCAAGTGTGATGGACTCATGCTTGATCCAAGACATATACGGTATATCATGCACAAAAAAATTACTGATCTCATGAAAATAATGAACTCCAAGGCACACGTATATCGAGGTAGTTAACAAGCCAAAAGTCGTTTTAGCGGACAATTTCACCTTGTGCTTGAACAAGCCCTGGCTTGGTAAAGCCCCAATGTACTTGCACCACACTGCCTCACGATTTTTCAGTTATTTTATTTGCCCCTTTTAGACTGAGCTGAACAATTAAACCATATAGCTGCTCCACAGGCCTCTAACAGAGAAACAGCCTTTATTTAGACAACAAAAACATTCAAACCGGAGACAGTCACCCTCTTCTCCTCCATCATCTGGCCTGTCATCTACAGACTCTGGGCGGGTGATTTTAGGAGGCAAATGCGGGGGCAGGGGGTGCTCCGAAAATCACGCAAATCCCGTTCGGGTTCGGAAGCCGGCTCCAACCTGCCGGCTTCCGAGTTTCCCAGGGACCCACCTGTGTGCATGCGGGCGACCCTAAAACGGAAGTCTCGCCGGCAATCAAAGCCAGTGGGATGACAGTTAAAGAGCCAAATGTATTGAGGTACTTAAGGCACTTTACCTGTGACAGAGTAAGTGATTAGAAAGATTTTTAACTTAGCTGGGCGGCTTGCCCACCGCTTCTGATTCATGCCCAGGGTCGGGTCAGGGAACAAGAAACTAAATAAATTAAATAAAAAAACATGCAATGAAGTGAAAACACTAAATGTACCTACCTTTGAAACCTTGTCCGATGTCTCACGCTCCGATGTCACCCCAATCTCACCCAATCTCCTCCCGATCTCACCCTCCCGATCTCACCCCGAACTTCCCCTCCCCCGATCTTCCCCTCTCCTCCCCTGATCTTCCCCTCCCCCCCGATCTTGCCCTCCCCCCCCCCCCCCCCACTTGATTTTACCCTCTCCCCACTCGATCCTCCCCTCTCCCCACTCGATCCTCCCCTCTCCCCACTCGATCCTCCCCTCTCCCCACTCGATCCTCCCCTCTCCCCACTCGATCCTCCCCTCTCCCCACTCGATCCTCCCCTCTCCCCACTCGATCCTCCCCTCTCCCCACTCGATCCTCCCCTCTCCCCCCTCGATCTTCCCCTCTCCCCCCTCGATCTTCCCCTCTCCCCCCTCGATCTTCCCCTCTCCCCCCTCGATCTTCCCCTCTCCCCCCTCGATCTTCCCCTCTCCCCCTCGATCTTCCCCTCTCCCCCTCGATCTTCCCCTCTCCCCCTCGATCTTCCCCTCTCCCCCTCGATCTTCCCCTCTCCCCCTCGATCTTCCCCTCTCCCCCTCGATCTTCCCCTCTCCCCCTCGATCTTCCCCTCTCCCCCTCGATCTTCCCCTCTCCCCCTCGATCTTCCCCTCTCCCCCTCGATCTTCCCCTCTCCCCCTCGATCTTCCCCTCTCCCCCTCGATCTTCCCCTCTCCCCCTCGATCTTCCCCTCTCCCCCTCGATCTTCCCCTCACCCCCTCGATCTTCCCCTCTCCCCCTCGATCTTCCCCTCTCCCCCTCGATCTTCCCCTCTCCCCCTCGATCTTCCCCTCTCCCCCTCGATCTTCCCCTCTCCCCCTCGATCTTCCCCTCTCCCCCTCGATCTTCCCCTCTCCCCCTCGATCTTCCCCTCTCCCCCTCGATCTTCCCCTCTCCCCCTCGATCTTCCCCTCTCCCCCTCGATCTTCCCCTCTCCCCCTCGATCTTCCCCTCTCCCCCTCGATCTTCCCCTCTCCCCCTCCATCTTCCCCTCTCCCCCTCCATCTTCCCCTCTCCCCCTCCATCTTCCCCTCTCCCCCTCCATCTTCCCCTCTCCCCCTCCATCTTCCCCTCTCCCCCTCCATCTTGCCCTCTCCCCCTCCATCTTGCCCTCTCCCCCTCCATCTTGCCCTCTCCCCCTCCATCTTGCCCTCTCCCCCTCCATCTTGCCCTCTCCCCCTCCATCTTGCCCTCTCCCCCTCCATCTTGCCCTCTCCCCCTCCATCTTGCCCTCTCCCCCTCCATCTTGCCCTCTCCCCCTCCATCTTGCCCTCTCCCCCTCCATCTTGCCCTCTCCCCCTCCATCTTGCCCTCTCCCCCTCCATCTTGCCCTCTCCCCCTCCATCTTGCCCTCTCCCCCTCCATCTTGCCCTCTCCCCCTCCATCTTGCCCTCTCCCCCTCCATCTTGCCCTCTCCCCCTCCATCTTGCCCTCTCCCCCTCCATCTTGCCCTCTCCCCCTCCATCTTGCCCTCTCCCCCTCCATCTTGCCCTCTCCCCCTCCATCTTGCCCTCCCCCCCCCCGCTCCTGCCCTCTCCCTCCCCCCCCCGCTCCTGCCCTCTCCCTCCCCCCCCCCGCTCCTGCCCTCTCCCTCCCCCCCCCCGCTCCTGCCCTCTCCCTCCCCCCCCCCGCTCCTGCCCTCTCCCTCCCCCCCCCCGCTCCTGCCCTCTCCCTCCCCCCCCGCTCCTGCCCTCTCCCTCCCCCCCCTGCTCCTGCCCTCTCCCTCCCCCCCCGCTCCTGCCCTCTCCCTCCCCCCCCGCTCCTGCCCTCTCCCTCCCCCCCCCGCTCCTGCCCTCTCCCTCCCCCCCACGCTCCTGCCCTCTCCCCCCCACGCTCCTGCCCTCTCCCCCCCACGCTCCTGCCCTCTCCCCCCCACGCTCCTGCCCTCTCCCCCCCACGCTCCTGCCCTCTCCCCCCCACGCTCCTGCCCTCTCCCCCCCCACGCTCCTGCCCTCTCCCCCCCCACGCTCCTGCCCTCTCCCCCCCCACGCTCCTGCCCTCTCCCCCCCCACGCTCCTGCCCTCTCCCCCCCCACGCTCCTGCCCTCTCCCCCCCCACGCTCCTGCCCTCTCCCCCCCCACGCTCCTGCCCTCTCCCCCCCCACGCTCCTGCCCTCTCCCCCCCCACGCTCCTGCCCTCTCCCCCCCCCACGCTCCTGCCCTCTCCCCCCCCACGCCCCTATCCTCTCCCCCCCCACGCTCCTGCCCTCTCCCCCCCCCACGCTCCTGCCCTCTCCCCCCCCCACGCTCCTGCCCTCTCCCCCCCCCACGCTCCTGCCCTCTCCCCCCCCCACGCTCCTGCCCTCTCCCCCCCCCACGCTCCTGCCCTCTCCCCCCCCACGCTCCTGCCCTCTCCCCCCCCACGCTCCTGCCCTCTCCCCCCCCCACGCTCCTGCCCTCTCCCCCCCCACGCTCCTGCCCTCTCCCCCCCCCACGCTCCTGCCCTCTCCCCCCCCACGCTCCTGCCCTCTCCCCCCCCCCACGCTCCTGCCCTCTCCCCCCCCACGCTCCTGCCCTCTCCCCCCCCCACGCTCCTGCCCTCTCCCCCCCCACGCTCCTGCCCTCTCCCCCCCCCCATGCTTGCTGCACCTGCATGTTAGCTTTCAGTGACTCATGAACAAGGACACCCAGGTCCCTTTGAACATAAACATTTCCCAATCTCTCACCATTTAAAAAAACTCTGCATTTCTTTTTTTCCTCCCAAAGTGGATAACTTCACATTTTTCCACATTATATTCCATCTGCCATGTTCTTACCCACTCACTTAGCCTGTATTTATCCCCTTGAAGCATCTTTGCATCCTCCTCACGACTCACATTCCCACCTAGTTTTGTGTCATCAGTTAACTTGGAAATATTACATTTGGTCCCCTCATCCAAATCATTGATATATATTGTGAATAGCTGGGGCCCAAGCAATGATCCCTGCGGTACCCCACAAGTCACAGTCTGCCAACCTGAAAAAGACCCGTTTATTCCTACTCTCTGTTTTCTTGTCTGTTAACCAATTCTCAATCCATGCCAGTATATTACGCCCAATTCCATGAGCTCTAACTTTGTTCACCAACCTCCTGTGTGGGACCTTATCGAAAGCCTTCTGAAAATTCAAATACACCACATCCATTGGTTCCCCCTCATCTATTAGTTACATCCTCAAATAACTCCAATAGGTTTGTCAAACATAATTTCCCTTTCATGGATCCATGTTGACTCTGCCAAATCCTATTATTATTTTCTAAGTGTCCTGTTATCACATCCCTTATAATAGATTCTAGCATTTTCCCTACTACCGATGTCAAGTTAACAGGTCTGTAGTTCCCTGTTTTCTCTCTCCCTCCTTTCTTAAATAGTGGGGTTACATTTGCTACCCTCCAATCTGCAGGAACCATTCCAGAATCTATAGAATTTTGGAAGATGACAACCAATGTATCCAATATCTCTATAGCCACCTCTTTCAAAGCCCTGGGATGTAGATCATCAGGTCCTTGGGATTTATCGACTTTCAGTCCCATTAATTTCTCAAGTACTATTTTTTTACTAATAATAATTTCCTTCAGATACACCTTGAAACACGGCATGATGCTCCAGTGTGTTATGCTCCAGTACTGCTGTGTATGCTTGTGAGTGAGTAAGACGATAAAGTATGAAGAAGACAAGGTGACATCAGCTATGAGATTGGGGGATGCTTCCAACCTTATCCTCTCCATTCTATTGCCTCCAGAATCTCCAGGGCCCTCTCTTCATAAAAAGTCAATGATCTTAGTTAAGGTGACCCCCCCGCCTCCAGTCAGCATGTCCTTCTGAATGTTATGTGCAGCCTTCTCTTACAAGCAGAAAGAAAATAGATATATATGTATAAAGTATACGAAAGATGATGTGTGTTACACAAGCACTCAACCTAGCAGATTCCCTATGTGAGTGTGTGAAAATGCAGCATTCAGGTACCTTGTTTTAGGAGACCTGTTTGGTGTTTATTGCTTGCCACATTTAATGGACTACAGTGAACCACAGGGCAAACATATTTATTTGGAAGCTATACAGAGCACCCTGATAAATTATGGCCAAGCCTGTGCATTTGGATAGTACATGAACATTGTCAGTATTCCTCTTCTACAGTGCTCCACCGCATTTACAGTTGAATGCTGTTAAGATGCACTGTAAGGCAATCTGGTAAAATCAAGCAAAATATGAGTTCAGTTACAATGGCAACCTTGAATAACCCAGCAAATGTTTTCCTTTCCTGCTGCCAGGTTTGGGACATAGGTGAGATGGCATTCTGCCATCCCTGCCTGGCACTGCTCTTGACTGGTAGATGTCCCGCAGTTCCAAAAAAAACAGACCTCCTGAAGCGGGGACCTCCAAAACTGCCTGTTGAATGGAGCAGTTCTGCTTTAATTTGATTTAATTGAGGTGTATAAAATTATGAGGGGACTAGATAGAGTGGATAGGGAGGACCTAGTTCCCTTAGCAGAGAAGTCAGTGACCAGGGGGCATAGATTAAAAGTAATTGGTACAAGGATTAGAGGGGAGCTGAGAAGAATTTTTTTTCACCCAGAGTGTGGTGGGGGTCTGGAACTCACTGCCTGAGAGGGTGGTAGAGACAGAAACCCACAACTCATTTAAAAAGTACTTGGATGTGCACTTGAAGTGCCGTAACCTACAGGGTTACGGACCAAGTGCTGGAAATTGGGATTAAGATGGATAGCTCTTTTTCGGTCGGTACGGACACGATGGGCCGAATGGCCTCCTTCTGTACTGTAACTTTCTATGATTCTATGCTTTATTCTGATGCAACCAAATCCCACCTTCCCCACCCCATTGCAAGACAGCTTTATGGTGACCAGCAACCCTTTTGGTGCCGGGTAATTAGCCCTGTGCGGTACTTACATCATGTCATATGCAGTGCAATGGTAGCACCATGATATCATGTAATTGAGCTGACGTCATATTATAGCATGAGGTTAGCACAGGCACTGTGCCAGAAGGATAGTGGTTCCACTGCCACAGCCCCAGAACAACTTTATCGGTTCCATAGTTTGTTAGTGCTTTTTACTGACAATGCACCTCTGTTCACGCATGTCATTTTTTGCTAACATTAGTGAACAGAGGAAAATATGGTGACCTAGTGACACAGTGGGCACGATTTTAAAATGCCAGTGGGGGCGGGGGGCGGGGTCAATGGGCGCGTGAGTAACCCGAATACTACAACCTTACTGTTCCCCATGCTATCGCGATTTAATTGGTAGCCATTAACCTTGTTTCCGGGTTTACCATCCAAAAGCTGCGCAGCAGGTGGACTGCGCACCCACATGACCCGCTGCCAGCTTGAGCGTCTGGATTTAAAGAGCCATAGCACCAATGGCATTTGCTGAAGCAAGAATTGGGGAAACAGAATGGATCCGCAGAGGAGCAAGTCAGCTCCAAGATTCAGCGATGCCTCACTTGAGGTGCTGCTGGCCGGGATGAGGAGGAGGAGGGAACAATTTTACCCGGCTGACAGGAGGAAGCGCCATGTCTCTGCCACCAAGAAGGCCTGGCTCGAGGTGACAGAGGAAGTCACCAGCAGGAGCAACATATCCCGCAGTTGGGTCCAGTGCAGGAAGTGCTTCAATGACCTAACTAGGTCAGAAAAGTGAGTACACTTACTGATTCTCCTGCGTTCCATGTTGCACATCACCGCACCACCCCCCCATCACCTCCCCCTCACATCATTTTGCATTGCCAAGACTACGCCATCACATCACTTCTCACACCCACTTGAGGCTCATCCTCAACTTACCTTCACTTCCTGAGCACTTCCTCACCTCCCCATTTGTCAACTCACCACTACCACTCACCCCAATCCTGATCCAATGTGATGTCTCTGACTGATATTCACCCTCTGATGCATCTCTTTCACGGTCAGCCTCTCCCAAAGCAATGCAGTCATCGGCTGACCACTTCACCCTCACTCACTCACACGTCTGTACTTTCTCCCCTTGTAGGAAAAGAGAGTGCAAAACGCACGTGAGAGGGCGAGGGAGGGGGGCCACAACAAATAGTGGTCCTCACAGAGGCGGAGGAGGAGGCCCTGGAGATCAGCCACACCCTCGAGTGCCTGTCTGTCGGGGACGCCGAGACTGGAACCCCACAAACATCTGGTGACACAACTTTAACATTCATCACACACAACGTGAATTAATGTTCATAATGATTGGCATGTTGAACACCTCAGTGTGCTCATTGCAACATTACACATCTGTGATTAGGCTTAATATTGCCTTCTATTCTCTTCCTGGCCCTTCAACGACTGCAATGACGGAGAGGGCAATTCCTCAGAGGAGCTCCCGGCCTCTGAGAGCGCACCGTCACATCTTAGCGAGCCATCCACCAGCGCAGATACTCACACCTCGGTGGGTCCTAATAGTTAGTTAGTTGGGTTGGCACCTGGTGAGTCACCACACACAAGTGAACACAAGCAGACACTGGTGGCAGGGGCAGCTGTGGAGAGTCCGCGTCGATGGGCGCACTCCTCTCCAGGCTCTGCTTGGCTGGGTGCTGAACCCCAGGAACCATCCTTTAAAAGGAGAATGATCAAGGGGCAGCAGTACATTTGCGAGGTACTGGAACAAGTACCACGCACACACACTCCACAATAGCGCAGAGGATGGAGGAGTCCACCTCCTACATGAATGGAATGGTGGCACAGGTATGTGCATGAATGTCGGAGATAGTGGCGCAGGTAAGTGCGGGAATGTCTGCGATGGAGAGAAGGCTTGCCTCCATTGAGCTTCAAGCACGGCTCACAAATGAGTCCATTCAGGCCCTGACAATGGCCGTTTGGACTCATGGTGAACAACATTCTGTCGCCTTTAACAGGCAGATAGAAACTTTACAACTGGGCTTCCAAGGCATCATACATGTCCTCCAAACTGTTCTCCAGCAGGGTGGTAGGAGTGATGTGGGCGTGGCCCAGGAGAGAGATGATGGCAAGAGGAGACGTGGAAGTGGGGACACCACTCAAAGCGCTCCCACATCTCACCCGTTGCCCCCCTCTCAACCAGTACCCGCAATGCTGCCTCCTCTTCAGGTGGCCGAGGCTGCCCCTGCACAGGTGCAGGTGGAGCAGTCTTTGGCGGGGCCCTCACGGACTCCAAAACCCAGTAGGCCGAAAGCATCTAGGCAGTCCGGGCATGAACATGAGCAATCTGCCACTATCTCTGCTGCAGCCAGAGTGGATGCACCA